>NC_061118.1:39842455-39851487 GCF_002878395.1 Capsicum annuum | reverse complement strand
AGAAGAAGAAGAAGAAGAAGAAGAAGAAGAAGAAGAAGAAGAAGAAGAAGAAGAAGAAGAAGAAGAAGAAGAAGAAGAAGAAGAAGAAGAAGAAGAAGAAGAAGAAGAAGAAGAAAGAAAGAAAGAAAGAAAGAAAGAAAGAAAAATAATAATTAAAATTATATATATTTATTTAAAAAATATTTAAAAAAAATTTAATAAATTACCACACTTTCTTGCCATGTCAACGTCAATCTGAAATTGCTTGATTGATTAAATTTGAGAATGCTGAAATTAACCTAGAAAAAATCTACTTACATATCAGTGAACATCGTTCATTCAATTGAGAAAATTCAAAATTCTTAATCTAAACTGATTCAACAAGGTTAATCAATCAAAACTAGTTCTATGAAGTAGGAACAAGTCAATTTTGTGCTTGGAGATGAGGAAGATAATAAATTAATCTTGAATGCCATTGATGAGTTCTTGGACGCCATTGAAGAAGAAGAAGAAGAAGAAGAAGAAAAGAAGAAAGAAAGAAAGAAAGAAAGAAAGAAAGAAAGAAAAATAATAATTAAAATTATATATATATATTTAAAAAATATTTAAAATAAATTTTTAATAAATTATCACACTTTCTTGCCATGTCAACGTTCGAAGGGTAATAATTTCATTTTAAAATAGTTCAGGGGGGTCATAGGACCCCCGCAAAGTATAAGTGTGTAGTTGGGATTTGGGGTAAAGGTTGGAGGGCTTTTGACCATTTTCTCTCTATATAATTAAGATTACAAAATTGAAGGAGCTTTATAGGAATGGAAACTGGAGTTTTAAATTGAATTAATAAATGGATGTTTTTTTTTTTAGATTAATAAATAAAATTTTACAAAATTAATAAACGGATGAAATTTTTATTTCATAAACTAATTAATAAACTGGAGTTTACAAAATTAATAAACGAATGAATTTTTTTTTTAGATTGGAAGTAATGAAGGTAGAGGGATAATAGATAAGGTGAAGGATAATTGAATTTTTTAAAAAAATTAAAGGAAAATAGATTTTTTTTTTCATTTTTTATCATTAAAAATATTGATTTGGCATAAAAATACCATCATCACACGCGTGATGGAGGTTGAACTCAAACATTTTTCTACATCGGCGTAAAAGGGGCACACGATATACTGAAAGAACAAGTTCGGGGGAGGGGGGAGAGGGGTTACTTAGGACTAGTCAAAGTTCAGGTGTACCATAAATAAAACGTGACAAGTTCAGGGGGGGTAATCGATACTACTCTCTTTTACTAAATATCACCCTAATTAATTAATATAAGTCATTTAAGTATTAAAAAATTAATAATATTTAATAAAAATATAAAATAAATATAAAAATAATTAATTAACTCTTGATGTTTTAAATTAACTTGACGTCTTTTATGAGGTCCATTTAAATTTTTTTCATGAGTATTTTTTGTAGTTATTTTTTCTATGTCACTTCTAATTAATTGTTGTAAGTCATTTAAGACACTTATGTTACGTTGCTTCAATTGTGATTTTACTATATCACTCCTAATTAATTATTATGATCATTTAAGCATTATTCCACTTATATTGAAATAGAAAAAAATATTATAAATTAAAATAATTAAAAATTTAAATTATTTAGAAAATATAATTGGCTATCGATGACACAAAACTCTGAACAGGGAGAGTAACATATATTATTCAAAAATTACATAAAAAGTATTATAAATTACAATACATAACAACTTAAAATATCTAAAAATAATTTAATCTGTTACATATTTCAAAAAAAAATATAAAAATACTATAAATCACAATAATTAACAATTGAAAATTTTTTAAAATATAAAATATTTTATTGACTCTCGAATTATATTAGTGTCACTTAAATTGGAATAGAAGAAAAGAATTATAAATTACAATAATTAAAAACTTAAATTATTTTTAAAATATAATGACTATCAATGCTACAAAAGTTTGGACAAGAAAAGTAATATATATTGTTTGAAAATTACATAAAAAAATATTATAGACTACAATTGTTAGTAGATTAAATTATCTAAATACATATTAAAAGTATGATTGATTATCTAAATTCTATTAGTGTCACATAAATTGAGACAAAAAATAACATATATTGAACCCGTGCTAGATCCTAGATGAATCTTAGAATGTATATGCAATTCTTTTTTTTCAAACTTTTATTTAAATATATCAAGATTTAAAAGGCAAGTTCTAATACAACACATTAAATAGTGTATAAGAAATAATGTTAGCATAAATAATACAGTATTATTAACACAAACATTACTAATACATTATATTCAAAATTATTCTTATACACTCTAACAAACAACTTCTACGTTTCAATGGAAGGAACATATACAAAAGCAAAGTTTGATAAAACATTTATAGAAGCATGTTTTATTGTGTTCTCAAAGTCAAACAACATAAATTAATATGACAGATGGTAACTTAGCGTTTCTTTTTTATAATTTTCAAAACTTAAATTTTAAATTTAAAATATTAGTTTAATGTAACTTCAAATAACAAGTTGACAAATAAAAGAGAAGGAGAAATGAAAGCAAAGGATGTTTATGTCTACTTATTGGGGAAATACAATGGAATTTTGAGTTGTTAATTGCAACTCAAATATGATGTAATATCCAATGACTAGATAACACTTTATTATTTTTCAGTAATTAATCACTATTTTATATAATAGGTGTCAAGTCTTATGTATCAATTTTAGTCTCATATTTTATACATAGCAAATCTCAGTTATCTATAATATATTAAAAGTGTGAAGACCCTTAGAAAAGTGATTCGAACTTTTTGCCCTTCATTAAAACATTCTGCAATAGACAAAATTGCTTTTTCACCTATTTTCTTCAATTATTATATTATTAAATCAAGCACTCCTAAAATATATGGGAAAACTCTAATAAAATAAATATATGGAAAGATTAAAAATCCTAAACAACATAAAATATATGAATCCTAAAATATATGAAAATAAATTACCAGTCTTAAAATAATATATGTAAAGAATGACATTAAATTCTTTTTTACCTTTTTCAACATTTTCTTTTAATTGCAAATAAATTCCTCTGGGGTTTTAAGCTTATATATTTGATACCTTTTTTTGTTTGTTTGTTTAAATTTACCTTCAAATAAGTTTGTCTTTTTTTTCTTGTTGCTTTAAATTAGGCTTAACAAAATTGAAGATCCTTTAACTTTTAAGATGATTTTTTCATAAACTTTTATTAGTTGTATTTGCCTTCGTAAATGAATCATTATTGATTGATTCTTTAAAATGTTTGTGCAGATGAAGAATGATTTATCTGAAACATGCGGACAAAACTTCGTATCAATTACAAGGTATCGATTACAAGTGATTTAAGGTATATTTTTTATATTCTAAATTTTATTTTTTATTCATATTAGTTTTACTTCTTATTAAGGCGTAATTCATGTTAATACTCTTTTGTCAAAGTCATACTTACATTCAAAAAAATTATTGAGATAAAAATAAAGTGAAAATTGTGATTTCTCATAATAGCAAACAAATCATAGTTTCAAACAAGTATTAAACAAAGTCTTTAGTTATCTAGAAGATAAAACATAATGGTAATTAGAAATTTCATGCGTTAGTAAATCAAATTTATAACGATTTCATTCTTCCATCAGGGATAATTTGAATGGCTCATTTTACGTTTTAGTATCATCATCAAGACTCTGAAGTATATTTTCCTTTCAAAGTATAATATTAAATGATTGACATTTCAATGTGTCATATTTTTTTCAATTTTTTTCGACATCTTTATTTTATAATTTATAATTATTTGTCTTGAATGAGAAGATGCATAAAATGGAATGTGATTTTACGTGCCTTGATGTGAGTAGTATGAAAAGAGAGAAATAGAAGATCTTTTGAGGTATAAGCTTTTCTTTATCAAGAAATTAGCCTTAAGTGACTTTAAATGGATCTGATTCATAAAAGCAGGATTTTTAAATAGAGGATCAAGTATATTGTTCGATATAAATAATAGAAATTTATTCTTTTATATACACTTATTATTATCTTTATACATACGCGTAAAGCACGTACACTTGACTAGTATGACTAAAGATCTAAACTTCAAATGCATCGAATTTTGCTATTTATATGAGTAAGTTATACATAATTATCTTGTGAGATAATTTAGAGTTAATATGTTTTGTGTATTTATATTTTTATAATTCATAATAGAAATTGACATCAATCTAACTTATCGTACATAATCAAAATATCTTAATATTAGGCCCATGCTGACACGGGTCATGCTCCTCTAGTACTATATAGAAGCGCGAGTGGAGCGGCTGGAAGGAGGCAGCTGGCGGTCGACATGCCTGTTTCCAACTACCTGCTTTCTCCGCTATTTTACTATATCACCCTCAATTAATTTTTATATGATATTTACGTATTAAAAAATTAATAATATTTAATAAAAATTAGAATAGATATTTATAAAGGATAAAACAGACATTTATGACATGGCTGTTTCAGCTGCTTCAATTGTAATTTTACTAAATCACCTATAATTAATTATTATGAGTTATCAAAGTATTTAAAAATTGATAACATTTATTTTTAAAAAGGTGAAATAAACATAAAATAATTAATTAATTCTTGATGTTTTAAATTAATTTGACATCTCATGTGAGGTCCACTTAAAAAAATTTCACAAGTATTTTTTATAGCAATTTTGTTATATCACTTTTAATTAGTTATTATGAGTCATTCAACACGTGTTGATTATTTCAATCGTGATATTTGGTTTACTCTCGAAATTATGTTAGTTTTGGTTAAATTGAAATAAAAAAATATATTATAAATTACAATAATTAAAAGCTTAAATTACTTTCAAAGTCCAAATTCACTATTAATACCACAAAAGTTTGAACCAGCAGAGTATTATAAATTACAATAGCAAACAACTTAAAATCGTAAATTACAACATTGAAAAAGAATTATAGATTACACTTATCGATGTCATCTTAATTAGGATAAAGGGATTGTAGACATCTAAAATTTGTGGGATTCTACAAGAAGAATCCAGATACTATTAGAATTCTTGGAGGCTAATTTACCCTAAACCTTGCTTTGAGGTTACTCTAACCTAAACCTGAATTATGCCTATATAAAGGGGCAAATATTCCTTTAAAAAGGCATATCTAAGATCTCCAAAATCTCTAATATCAAAGTGATTAAAACCATATCTTCTTGATACTAAAATACATCAAGAAGATCTACAAACCCTCTTTTCATGGAGATCAAATCTAAATATTCCTACGTTCGAGAAATACGACACTAATTGCCCTCTAATTACGGAAAAATTTATATCAAATTCAAATATGCTTACATTCGATAAATACGCTATTGACGGCCCTCAAATCACGAAGAAAATCAAGAGAGAAGAATCAAGGGAGGGACAAATTTGTACCCACATCATTTATCAATAAAAATCATGTTTCTTCGTATTTTTATTTTTTATTGCAATTTATCTTCATCACTATAAAAAAATTATTGGAAACAAACTGGCACGCCCAGTGAGACCAAATCAATCCTCCATCTCTTATCTCATAAATCAGATCTGCAAATCTGTAGCCGTCGCATAAAGATGAAAGTTTTGTGGGTACTTCAAGACTCGTCATCAAGTCTACACTTCGATAAGCCTTGAATTAGGGGGCATTTGTAGACATCTAAAATTTATTGGACTCTGCAAGAAGAATCTAGATGGTGTTAGAGTTCTTGGACGCTAATTTACCCTAAACTTAGCTTGGAGGCTACTCTAACCTAAACCTTGAATTATGCCTATATAAAGGGGAAAATATTTTCTTAAAATGGCATCTCTAAGATCTCCAAAATCTCCAATATCAAAGAGATCAAAACCATATCTTCTTGATACTCAAATACAACAAGAAGATCTAAGAACCCTCCTTTCATGGAGATCAAATCCAAATATTTCTACATTTGAGAAATACGCCACTAACGACCCTCAAATTATGGAGAAATTCATATCAAATTTAAATATACTTACGCTCGAGAAATATGCTACCGACAACCCTCGAATCACGAAGAAAATCAAGAGAGAAGAATCAAGGGAGGAACAGATTTGTACCCACATCATTTATTAATAAAAATCATGTTTCTTCGTATTTTTAATTGTGATTGATTTTTATTTTTGTCACTGTATAAAATTTGTTGGAAATAGGAATATTACTTGAAAATTATGTTGAAAGTCATATAAATCATAATATAATTAACAACATAAAATATCTAAAGCTATATATAACAAATCTGATTGACTTTCTCAAATACTTCATCAGTGTCATATAAATTAAGATAAAAAATAACATATAATATCTGAAAAGTAGCACATTAGGACTGTGTTGGCATGGTCTCCAATATCTAGTATTACTACTATATATAATCATCAGTTAGTTGGCACCTCAAGCAGGCAGCTGGCAGTTGTCATGCCTGCTTCCAGTTGCCTGCTTGCTTCATCATTTTACTATATCATCCCTAATTGATTAGGGATAATACCCATGAAAATACCTGAAGTTTGATCAAATTACCAGTTGAGCATACTGAACTTTGCGGGGGTTCTATTACCCCCCCCCCCAGACTTTTTTTTTTTCATATTTTAATGGCATATATTTACCACTTGGCACACTGCGTATGATTCACGCGCATTGAGCACGTGAACAGTGTTAAAAACGTTTTAAAACTCTTTTTTTATTGCCAAACAACCCCTTAATTTTATAATTATTTAAAGTTTTATATTTTTATTAGTTTTTTCATTCTTCTTTCTTCAACAATGGTTTCTCCATTGTTGAATTGAAATTTAATGAAACTCAATGGTTATAATTTAATGGAACTTGCTAATTGAAACTCAATGGATGATTCAGAAGATTCAAACTCAAAAACTCGCTAATTTAATTTCGAGTTTCATTAATGGAAATTGAATCTTTCGAGTTCCATTAACGGAAGATTGAATAGCTTCATATATGATATTAAATTTTTCGAATCTTCCGAGTTCCACTAATGAATTTTCTGAATCTTCTGAGTTCCATTAATGGAAATTAAATCATGAAATTAAACTTTTTGAATCTTTCGAGTTCCACTAATGAATTTTCTGAATCTTCTGAGTTTCATTAATGGAAATTGAATCTTCCATTGGGTTTTCAATTAGCGAGTTCCATTCAATTAGCGAGTTTCATTGAATCTTCCATTAATGAAACTCGCTAATTGAATCTTTTGAGTTTCAATGGAAAATTAATGGAAGATACCATTCAATTATTTGAAAAAACTTTCTTCATAAGCTCAATGGAATCATTTGGAATATTTAATACGGTTGTAATGGTGAAAAAATGTTGAAAAGTGATAAAATGGAGAAGAAATGGCGCGTGTACCACACTTTCCACCGAAAAAACTGGGTATACATTTTGAGGGGGATTAATTCCACTTTTAAAAAGTCCGGAGGGGGTAATAGGACCCACGCAAAGTTTAATATGCTCCACTGGAAATTTGGTTAAACTTCAGGTATTTTCGTGGGTATTATTCCAATTAATTATTAGATGTCATTTATGAATTAGAAAATTAATAATATTTAATAAAAAATAAAATACACATTTATGACATATCTGCTTCAGTTGCTTCGGCCGTAATTTTACTATATCACCCATAATTAATTATTATAAGTATCTAAGTATTAAAAATTAATAATATTTAATAAAAAAAGATAAAATATATATAAAATAATAAATTAGCTATTGATGTTTTAAATAATTTGGCATCTTATATGAGACACACTTGAATTTTTTTCACATGTATTTTTTATAGCAATTTTGTTATATCACTTCTAATTGGTTATTATGAATCATTTAAGACATGCCTATCTCTCTACTTTAATTTTGATATTTGGTTGACTCTTGAAATTATATCAGTGTCGCTTAAATTAGAATAGAAGGAAAAATATTATAAATCGCAATAATTAAAAATTTAACTATTTTTATAATATAATTGACTATCAATGCCACAAAAGTTTGAACAAGAAGAGTATTATAGATTATAATAGCTAACAGCTTGAAATATTAAATTACAATGTCAAAAAAGTATTATAAAGTACAATATCTAATAGCTTAAAAAATCTAAAAATCTATTAAAATATAATTGATTATCTAAATTTTAATTTAATTATTTTTTAAGATTTATATATATATATATATTTAAAAATTATGTAAAAAATATTATAAATTATAACAATTGAAATTTTAAATTATTTGGAGACACATAAAAAATTTTGGTTGGCTTTTTATAAGTGCAAGAAAAATTGAGATATATCATTTAAAAATTTCGTGAAAAGTAATGTAAATCACAATAATGCAACATTAATTGGGATATATTATTTGAAAATTTCATGAAAATAATATAAATCACAGTAATTTTCAATCTAAAATATTTGAAAGATGTAGAAAAAATTTGCTTGACTTTTAAAATTTTATCAATGTCATATTATTTGTGATAGAACGATATTACTTGAAAATTATGTAGAAAGTCGTATAAATTATAATATAATTAACAACTTAAAATATCTAAAACTATATAACAAATTTGATTGACTTTCCCAAATATTCCATCAGTGTCGCATAAATTGAAACAAAAAAGTAGCATATGGTATCCAAAATTATCTAAAAATACTATAAATCAATAACTTATAACGTAAAATATTTAAAAATAAAAAAAATTATTGATTTTTTAGATTTCATCTATACCACATAAATTGAAATAAAAAGTAATATATATTAGGCTGGTGCTGACACGAGTTTCGATATTTAGTTTATGATATATAAGTGTGAGTTAGCACACATATCATGGTTGACATGTGTGCTTCTTGGAATTGACAATTTAGTTAAGGGAATTTTAGGCTCCATTATTGCTCTTTTATCTTATCTTTCCAGCTGGCATTTTGTCTTCTTTATTCTAGATGT
>NC_061118.1:39792547-39839455 GCF_002878395.1 Capsicum annuum | reverse complement strand
ATGCAATTAAAGAATAAACTTTTGCCTCTTGGGCAAAAGTTTTTAATATCAATAATTTTCAAAACTAAGTCTTGCCCATGAGGCAAGAGTTGCATATATATTAATAATATAATCAGTGCAATTAAAGAATAAATTGTTGCCTCTTGGGCAGAAGTTTTCAATTTTAACAATTTTTTAAAGTCTTTCCCATGAGGAATGGTTATAATTCATGTACAACAAAAGGGATGTATATTGTCTTCTGCCACTTTAGCATGTTGCTTAACTAAGTCTTCTTTGGCACTAACATTAACCAGAGCAGCTGATAACTTTTCTATCAACTTCTTTGGACTTTCTTTGGCTTTATTATCAATAGTTGTTACTTTTGAGGTCACTTCTGGTGATTGGTTGTCATTTTTTAGAGTTTCTTTTAATGGATCCTGCTCCAAATAGCAGAAATTGCAAGTGTTGAAGTGAGAATAGTGAAGTTAACAAGCACTAGCAAGGAATTACTAGGAAAAAAAAAGGTAAGCACACAACAGCATCAAGCTTGGGATAAAATTTCATTACTATATTAGCTAATATAATATAAAATGCACATGGAACTAACTAGCAGTTATTTAACTTTTCTCTTAATACTCTGGCTGATCAACAATTAAGGGACTGAAATAATCAACTTTCTTTCACACCTATATTGGTCCTTTGGCTTATGGATCTGAGACTAATGGCATCAGAACTAGAATCTTTGAATACAGAGCTTGAGTTATTTAAAACTATAATTTACCACTACCACATCAAAGTTAATAGAGAGTAAATTTAGTGGAAATCAATTCTACAAAATCTAAATATACAAAATGTCATTCAGGTGCCCATTTACTAGGTAGCTAGCTGGCTCTTATACTAAATGTTGTTCCGAGACTTCCACTTTTATAATTAAGTCATTGATATTTTGGATTAATCTAAAGTTGAAGCTTCCAATTTCCAAGCATACTAAAATGACAAATGATAAATTCTTGGCAATGGTTCATTGGAAAACAAAGGATTCTCAAACATTTATGTCTGAAACTTGAATCCTGCAGTTCCAAAGAACTGGTAGACACAACTCAGGGAGAAAGAGGCAGGAGAAAAATAAAGATATAGCACAAGAAAGACGACTAGAGTTACCAAGATACAACATTTACAGAAAGTATTGAAGCATACTAAAGTTTTGTGAGTATAACCATTGGTAGTATAGCACTTTCTAACTACAAAAACATGAGCTGAATATTTAGCTCGACCATTTAAGCTTGAAATAAACATGCATATAAATATTTGAGTACGAATACTCTAATCAAAGTATTAGCTTCCTTATATCAGCACAATCAATTAGAAGGCCAGAAAGAGATTATCAAGACATCCTATGAGCAAAAAAAATCTTTCTTTTGCCTTGTACCTGTTAATCAGAGTGTCATTCTGAATGTGAAGAGAGTGAACCAGAACTCTCAGTTTCACCAATGCTCTTCTCAAAAGGTCTCTTTTTCCACAACTAATTCCTCTTGTCCATCGATCTCAATAACCAACTAAATCTGCTACAAGTTCATTGCCAATGACCACCTACATATAATTGACACCATTAATCAATAATAATTAAATGAATGAGTAACTAAAAAGAAAATTCTTGATAAGTGGGGGTCCAAATTTACAAGCAATATATTTATGATTACAGTCATATGCTTACAACCTTTTTCTCCAAGACCAACCCCCCCAACTACTCAAACACAATTATAACCGCAATAACAAACTTCCCACAACCTGTTCGACACAATTCCTCAATGGAAAATATGTTACTACAACAACAGCATAGCCCAACTCCAACTTAAGTTCACCTCCCCAAAAATCAAATCAATATGCTAATTACATAATGAGCTAAAATTTACCGTAATGCATCAATAAGCTTAAATTTATTGCAAAATAGATGTTTACACAGAGCTAAAATCCACCAAACCACCCCAAAGAATTAGGGAATATGATGATAAAGTTCTTACCTGAAAAAATTTTACGGCTACAAATTTATTTGATAGGAAGAAAGAGTGATGATCATGCGAATTTGTTTGATTGAAAGAAAGAGCGATGGTTTTTTGTTTTGAAAGAAAGTTAGAGTGTTTTGTTTTGGAAGAAAGAAAAGCTAATATATTGGAGGGGTATTTTCATCCAAAAAAGTATGAGTTAATAAGTAAAGGTTATTTTAATAAAGCCTTTTTATTTGGGGGTAAAATTTGAAAGCCACCCTAATTTTGGGTCTATTTTTTTAGATTCTCCCATTATTACCGATATTATAATATTAGTGGGTGAGGTTGAAATTCCTAAATTATGCAATGCTTTTGTGATGTGCTCGTTCAAGTACGAAACCACCTAGAACCACAGGCCTGCATCTAGAAAGGAAAAGGGCTTGTGAAAGGAAGTAAAAATATCTTTTGTCTATTTATTGAGTCTAAAATATTTTTTCGTTTATTTATTAGGCTTAAAATACTCTTTTCATCTACTTATTGGAGTTGTTTTGTCTTTATATTAACAAATTCTAATTTATTAATGATGTATCTTTTTTAATTGATTAACTACTAATTAATTAAAATAATTAATCTATCGTGTGTTAAGCTGCAATAGCTATTAAAATTGAAAAGTACAAACTTGTAATGGAGTAACTTTCTATTGAAATTATACCTAATTGTTCTTTGTTCTCCAAATCTTTATCTTTTAAAAATGTCAAACTTAACTTAGAACTTAAAAACACCATTTTAAAAGGATAGGAGAGGCAGTGATTAATAAAATACCATGTGAAAAAATAAAAATTACTAAATTACTAATATTAGAAACTTGAAAGAAAGATATTTATGTACTTAATATCCATGCTAATAATCAATATTATCTCATATGTCGGTGGCTGATTTTCTTGGTTCTTTGATTGATTAGTATTCCTAAATTTTGTACTGTTAGTGATAGCCTTTGTTGTCGAAGTTCAAACAATTTTTGTGATAGTTAATGTGTCATTTGGAATTAATTATCTATGATCTTGCTTTTTGTTGGAAAAGACTTTCCTATTGAAATTATCTATAGTCTTGTTCTCTTCATGCTTCGGACTTGAATGTCAAAGTTAATCTCCTTTCAAGAATTGTAAACTTAAAAGAGCGATATAAACTCCCACATTTCCCGTATGACTTAGACCAAAAAGAAAAATGAACACTTGACTCAAAAATTGAAGTACAATTAACCAACCTGCATTTTGACTTGAGGTCGGTCTATGATTTCATTGAGAAAGGCGTAGAAGAAGAGAGAAAAATGGAGAAAAGTGATTATTGACTTGGGGTTTTATTTTTAAGGTTATTCGATTTGGGTGGGCCGGTTTACTAGCGGATCGGGTTATTAGGTTTAGGAGGGTTAAGATTTTAGGGGGATTAATTATTTTAATTGATTATTAGCTGGTCAATAAAACAAAGAGACATCATTAATGAATTGGCATTAGATGAAAGGGAAAAACAACAACCCCAGTAAGTAGATGAAAAGGACATTTTAGGCCCAATAAGTAAACAGAGGATATTTTTGCACCATTTCACATAGTTAAAGGGCATTTTAGGTCCTTTTCCGCGTCTACAAAGAGCGAACTACCAGTTCTTACCAAAAATAAATAACTAAAAATTACATATATACACAAGGTAACTTTATCTTATTACATAAAATCCCATATTGGAAAAGAAATTACAAAAATCCCAAAGTAATTACTTAAATCCCTACCTTTTTTTACCTTCTCTCTCTTATCCCTTATACATCCCAATACTCCATCTTTTGCTCCCTTTTGTGTCCAATATATCCTCCATTATTGAACTCCATATTTCACGCTCAAATTCAAGTAACGTGTTCTTAAAGGTTACAAATTTGTAAGTTTTCAAGCATTAAATGAACATACTGATTTTCTTCATTAATTGTTGAGGGTTTTGTTTTTCAACTTTACCAAATCAAAATTAATTTTGATTTTTTTGATTGCATGTATATATTTATGAAATTACTTTCTTTTGCAATGTCATTCCAGTGTGATAGTTAAATTTTTTCATATTTTTTCATATATTACAAGTCAGATCTTTGTTATTTTATTATTTTTAGTTGCTAGTGCTTAATCAAGAAAGTATAAATTTTGTAATGGAGTTTGGTCCTAGCTTTAGTTTAGGACTTATCAGTTAGATGTTCAAGAATAAAATATTTCTGTTGTTGATTTTGTTCTTGGTACATTTGATTATGAAGAACCCAATTTCATAGAGAACCGTTCCAAGTACTGAAATGACCCGGTAATCATGAAAAAATTGAAGGAATTTGCCCTTTCAAGTTCGAAGAAGTTATCTTCAAAATCGACAAGTAAGAAGAAGATTGATAATTCTGGACGACCACGTCTTCCAAACGTATAGGTTTTATATTATTTAATATAGTTCAGCAAATGGGTAATTAAACGTTAATAATCATATTGTAGGATTATATAGTAGAATGGTAGTATAAATTACATTGACAATTTTAAAATCATTCATTAGATTAGGTACACTATACATTAGTTTTGGTACATTATACTTTACATGTTGTAAAGTTATACAGTAGAATTATAATAGGCTGTAAGACTACTATTTTCATTCAATATGGTTGTACAGACATTATACATTAGTTTATTTATCAGACTAATGTATAATATAAGTCTTCTGCTTTATATTTCATTATATTATAAATTAAGAAGTTTTTATTACATATAAGAGGCATTTTATGTATTAGGTTGCACTATACAGTTAGAAAGTCTAAACATCGTATAAGGCTGCATTATACCTTTTGATAAGATTATATATATAATATGTATAAGGTGCATATTATACTTTACAGCTTGTAAAGTTATACAGTAGAATTATAATAGGTTGTAAGACTACTGTTTTCATTCAATACAGTTGTGCAGATATTATACATTAGTTTATTTATCAGACTAATGTATAATATAAGTCTTCTATTTTATTTTTCATTATATTATACATTAAGAATTTCTTATTACATATAAGAGATATTTTATGTATTAGGTTGCGTTATACAGTTTGAAAGTCTAAATATTGTATAAGGTTACATTATACCTTTTGATAAGCTTGTATATATAATATGTATAAGGTGCATACTTTATATGTATAGTATTACATTACACACTATGGAAGATTATAGTTTAAATGTATAAGGTGTCCACATACATGTGCACTTGTTGTATAATGTTATCTTTAATACATATCAGTTTTCTGCCACGTTTTTATCTTTTCATTTTGGAGTATACTGTTATTTTTTCAGGGTATAAAATATCGTATTGACAAAGTCCCGGATCACCCATTGCATATTGGTAGCTTATATAACTGTGCAGTTGGCGAAGACATAAAGAGTTACTTTGGAGAAGAGGTTTTTGTGGCATTTAGAAATACAATTTTTAGGGTATTTCTCGATAGGCCTCAGTGCAACTGGATAGGGAAGATATCAAAATGCCTTCTGATGCTAGAAATCTAGCAGGATAATAATGATGAGATTCATGTATGGGTACGGGGTAGTATCCTAAAATATTTTTATGCTTGAGCATGCCATTATTATCAGTCTTAAATGTACTGATAATATTGATGAGTATATGTATACTTCATAGCCCAAATTAGCTTTGATATCGAAGCATTCCCAAACGCTAAAGTTGGAATATCTAAGCTAACACTGATACAACGTGTGAAGATAGGAAGATTTGATAACTCTAAAGATGCGCTGAACCTTGCCATATTATACTTTATTCATACATTTCTATTTTCTCAGCATCGTAAATCACCGATTAGTTTATCCCACTTCCAGATAGTTGAGGATGGTCGGTACAGATATTTTCCAAAGGGAAAGATTACATTTGATAAGTTGATGAGCTCATGGCAGCAGGATTTCTTCATCGCAAATAGTTATACTCTTTGGGTGGAATGCCACACGTACTCAATGTTTGGATGTTTGAGTGCTTTTCTGAAGTCGATAAAAAAATTATTGTCCATCAGAGAAACATCATCCCAAGGATATTCAACTGGTCTATAGAGTGTGTGAGGCCTAAGTATGAGTCTTTTATGGCTGGAATATTTAGTAAGGTATATGTATTACCTTTTATTTATGTATGATATTTATTTTATTTTTTAATTCAATTTCTTGTAGTTCTACTATTTCATTTTGGACTTTACTTTAACAATTTTCTTACAGGAATTTACAACCTACAAGTGAAGAAGTTCAGAGATTAGATTTGTCTTTTACCTAAGAATTCAAGATATGCGATCAACTTACAACATCTGCTGCTACTATATCTATTGATCAAAAGTTTAAAAGGTCAGCTGATAAAGATCAACCATGTGTTATTAGTGCAGCTGAAGATTTTGATGATTTCAGCACTATACCACTGCAGGAAACTTTGATCAAGGCTGATTTATCTTCACCATTATCATCTGAGCAAGTATCTAAGAGAAAAAATACAATGATATTTAAGGAAAAAAATCCAGGGATGAAAGATGAAGAGATTTCTATACGTACTCATTCAATGGGGCATGTGTCGGGCTCTTTTTAAAAAATCTAGAGGCTTCAACAGATAAGGCATCAACTCAATTTGAACATGGTCAGCAAGGACAATTTGATCCGTCTCCAGAGAGTGACCATGTCAAGTATTTTCCTTCATCTACCATAATTCCTCACGGGACTTTTAAGTTGACTTTAGACATGGATGAGAGAAAGTCTTACATCAACTACTATGTAGTTAACTTTCTTATTGATAATTTTTTTTTAAATTGAGTTGTTTTTAATATTTTATTTTTTGTGTATGTTATAAGGTTGATAAAAAGATTGGTGAGATGGTAACAGTAATATCCAATACACCTGCTGAGGTCGTTAAAGCATTGAAGAAAGAAGAAAATAAAGAATCACCGGTATAACATTTTTTTACATTCAATTTTTATTACTTTGATGAAATGTTCATCCAAGCGTATTTTTATTTTATATATGATGAGAAAATGATTGATAAGGAATAAGGTGGCAAAGAAGAATCGAAACAATAGGACAGTCCAATCATAGATGATTTGTCAGTATTTTTTTTGTTAATATGGGTTTGTTACTACAAATCTATCTTTATACCATTTGTACATATTTGTTTTTTTGGTTATTAAACAACATGAAGATGAGGACAAGGGTCCACGGACTGAAATAACAAATGATGATCCTGTTGAAATTCAACCTGTGGACACGAATATCCAAGCATGTGTCAACACAAATACTAAATGCACAACAACAACTAACGTTCAAAACCATCAGAAAGTATTTTGAAATTTTTGGATAACTGATATGTATGGGAGAGTTGTGTCTATATTAGAATCATATAATTTTTTTCTGTCTTTGGATCCTATATATTTAGGGGAGAATTATAAATATTTATTTTATGTATGACACCTGCTTATGAAATTAACTGTTATGTATTATTGATTTGAGGTATATAATCGTAGTAGATTACTATGTATGAATCACCTTTTACATATATAGGTTATGTATAATTGGATTTATACATACATATGTTATGCCTTGCAGGAAATTTTTAAAGGTATCTAACAACTTGTACAGTCTAACAACTTATACATTCAACTGTTACGTAAGGGAGATTTGCAATTTTTTTAAAAAATAATATGTGTTTTCAACATCATATACTTATATATTTTTTGTATTGATATTTCATGTTTTTAAGTACCAATGATTTAATTAATATACATTATGAATATTTTAATTGTCTGATGCAAAATATTTCATTAAACAGGAATTTACATGTGTAAATTAATTATGGGAAATCTTATTGTTATCTATTTATCACTTACGCTTCTTTGCACTACATTTATCAATACATAATACATTTATATCCATGTATGTAGGATGATTTCAGTGTCACAATAACCGATTCAGTTCAAGACGTTGATGTATTCTTATTTGGGTTGTCAAGAACTTCAACTATGACGCCATTGGATGTTGGTACTCCAATTACAATGATCGGGAGCTAATGAACGCTTCCCGCTAGTCAGTTTCCACCCAATTTTCTAGATTCTCAAGTTTGGGAGTGTAAAGCCACAAAAGCACCAGTAAAAAAGGATCGAAAGAAGTCCAGAATTTTATCTAATAAAATTTGGTTCAAGTTCTAAGGATAAGGATGATGCAAGAAAAACTTGGAAGGCACGAAATTGGATCAAAATAGTCCAAACACACTCCAAAATAGTCCACAAATCACTAAGATCCTTGGACCGATTGGAGACCTATCTCGGATTCATAAATACAACAAGAATATAGCAATAATACGTGAAGAACAAAATGAACACAAAGGCACAACAGTCGGATTTAACAATAACAACAAGAACATAAGATTACAATGCAAACACTAAACATGATTAAAAGAAAGTAAAGGGATAGATGGATAGACCACATGAAGGTATAATGTTAAGAACCCAAGAATGGTAACTCTTGGACCCTTAACACTATACACAATAATAAAACTATCTCTTAAAAAGACACAAGATTGGAATCCACCTCCCAAGCATCAATGTTTCCAAGCAAACAACAACAAAAGAGAATCCACCCTATTGTTGTATCCTAGTTTCGGTTTTGCCTCTAAAGAGAAGAGGGGATTTGTGTTTTCCAATGTCTTAAGACTTACAACATCATCAATAAACTAACTAAAGAAACCCTAGAATGTTCCTTATATATTACATTGCAAATGGAAAATAAAATATCCCTTATACCCTTAAGAGATAGGCTCCCCTCTAGTGTAGAATAGTAGACTGTTTTGGTGTGTATTAAGCACTTAATTGCACTTATTTTTCACACACACTTGGATGATTTCAATGCACACCCAAATAAGTCCATTTCTGTGACTATTCTTGTATCATCCTCTCCATCTTGAGAGGAATTTACCTATAAATTCACAGATTCACCTCGTTTAATTGGCCACTTCAAAAGAAACCACTAAAAACAGCCCAAAAAACATAAGATGACACAAAAATAGTCTACAAAATCATGAGGAAATCGAGAGCACATTAACACAAGTCTTGGCTAACATCTTTATTTTGAACTTTGGCATTCTCTCCATCTTGAGCCAATCTCATCCAAAATAATTTTCCTATCATCATACAAGCATCGTTATAGACTCCATATCCGTTATATTCCCTTTTACCATTCTCTTCTATATGAATATGTCGGCTTTGGTGAAATGGATTTTTAGTTGAGAGGATTGATTTGGTAAAGTGGAGCTTCGGTTGTGGAGCTTGGACGGGAGGGATTTGGCTTCCAAGTCCTTTTTGTTGGACTTGATCAAATGAAGGAGGGGTTTTTACTATGTAGGTCTTGGGTTGGAGGACATTTGGTGGCTTGGCTTATGTCTATGTCATTTGGTGGTGTCTTGGAGGATTGACTGTTTGAGGTAAAGCTTCGAAAGTAGAATCATGAGAATTCCTTCGACTTTTCACTTGATCCAACCTCTCAAGTATAGTAGACATATCTGAGCCCAATTTGTCAAGACCTGCATTCGCCTTAGCTATTTCTCGGGAAATAGCATCAAGGTGGGCCAAAATGGTATCCATTATGGAAAAGGAGTTACCCAAAAAATAGAAAACACATTAGTTGTACAAAATATCCTCACTCTTTCTTTTTTATTTCGTGTCTCTCGGATCCCTCACTCTCAATCTCACAAGTGTTATAAGCTTGCTTGTACTCCGAGAGGTGAATCCAACATTTACAATGACTCCAAACAGAAAGGAAAATACACAAGGACGTATTACAATGACTCAAAGGAATTAAATGCACAAAGGAAAGTTAACACGAAGAATGGGTTCAAAACTAATTTACAATCTAGTAAATGGTCACTAGCTTGTAAATTGGTATTGGAATCAACAAAAGACACAACAAAACAAAACTAGAAGATCAAATTTTGAGCTTAAAATTTTTGTGTGAACAGTAACTTGGGTGATGTGGCAGCATACCATTGGTCACGGCCCCATAATTAGTCACTAGTTGAAGTTTACAAACTTTAGTTACTATGTAATGGAAATAATTGGTTTTGGAGGGAAAGTATATGTCTTGAATCTCCTTTAAGTCTAATCTTCAAAAGGCAAGACTTGAATTTGTACAATTCCCACAAAACAAGGTCCCTTGAAACAATGAAATTGGTTGGAAAGTAGATGTCAAGTCAAGGAAGTGATGCCTCAAGTCTTCTCACAAACAACTTTACAACTTGTAGGTTATCCTTTTTGAATCTATATTACACTTTTGGTTGTCTTAAGTTGTAAGATGAGATGAAGAAAAAGATGAAAACCACAACAACCTTCAAGAACACATCAACAACACAACAACAATTTCCACCCCACGGCCAACATCAACACACATCACGGCCAATTTTAGTGTCAACACACGACCAAGGTTATTTTTTGGTGTTGTATTTTTTTTATCAAGGGTGAAGGTTGTAATGAATGTTAAGAACTCAACAGCAACTTTATCAAGAACAACACCAACACCTACAACGTCCAACCAAGACTATAACAACAAGACCACACGTCAAAGAACAACAACTTCAACACACGGCCATGGCTTTGTTCACAATAACAACATTAATTTTTAAAGCTCAAATCTAGATCGACTCAAAGTGTTAATGGACAAGATACTAATACTTGAAACAACAACATAATAAAAATAAATCCTAGACTTAGACACACAACATTCGGCCAAGATACAACAACAACAAGTTCAACTTCCTTGCCATGATCTCAAGCTCAAGAACACGTCGTTTTTTTAATTTTCTTAGCAAGAAAGCCCAAGATTGGTATTGTAAGAACAAAACCAAAGATGGATCTGATACCAAATGATACAAGAAAAACTTGAAAGGCACGAAATTGGATCAAAACAGTCCAAACACACTCCAAAATAGTCCACAAATTACTAAGATTCTTGTACCGATTGGAGACCTCTCTTGGATTCACAAATATAACAAGAATACAAGATGAACAAGGTGTATTTCACACCAAAACAAAAAAAATATGTGAAGAAAATGATGAACACAAAATCACAAGATTCGGATTTAACAATAACAACAAGAACACAAGATTATAACGCAAACACTAAACATGATTACAAGAAAGTGAAGGGATAGATAAATAGACCACATGAAGGTATAATGTTAAGAACACAAAAATGGTAACTCTTGGACCCTTAACACTATACACAAAAATAAACCTATCTTTTACAAAGACATAAGATCAGAATCCACCTCCCAAGCATCAATGTTTCCAAGCAAACAACAATAAAAGAGAATTCACTCTATTGTTGTATCCTAGTTTCGATTTTGCCTCCAACGAGAAGAGAGGATTTGTGTTTTTCAATGTCTTAAGACTTACAACATCGTCAATAAAATAACAAAAGAAACCCTAGAGTGTTCCTTATATATTACATTGAAAATGGAAGACAAAATATCCCTTATACCCTTAAGAGATAAGCTCCCCTCTGGTGTAGAATAGTGGACTTTTTTGGTGTGGATTAAGCACTTAATTGCACTTATCTTGCTCACACACTTGAACTATTTCAATGCACACCCACATAAGTCCATTTCTATGATTATTCTTGTATCATAGGGAAATTTTGATAATGAAGACAAGCAGAAGCATGCTTTCGATGGTTGTACCATTTATTAAGAGTTGCCTAATGAATTGATGTTGGATTACTCTCAATGGCTTGTTGTAGGTTTATTGAAATATCATGCTGGCAAGTAAGTGATTTGAAAATATATATTTTTTTAAATAAAAAGTAGTACGTCAACATAATTATATGTGATGTTTATAAATTGTTAATGGTACAAGAAACAAACCAACAATCACTATCTGAAAAATAGTTCAAGATTAGGTTATCCAGAGTTGAACTTTGTCATTGCACAGCCACAGTTAAAGACTTGGTTCTACCTGATGTCGCAACCTAAAATATGCTGGAATGATGATTTAAATTAAACTAACTTTCTTTCAAGTGTGTAAATACGTATTCGAGACATACTGTTGTTTGAGTGTAAAAATATTTTTATTGATGTGTAAATTGCATATGTGATCATACATATCATACATAATGGCAATGTATTATTATAACTCATACAATAATGTGAACTGTTTTATGTTAAAGCTAAAAAAATGAATATAATTTTATCATACATAGATGAGAAAGTATAATACATTCTCATACATATATAACAAGATGTTAGAGTGTAAATCCTCCATAAAACATTGAGTTTATATATATAGTTAAGTATGATACATTATAATACATACGGTGCCATTAATTTTTAGTTATGTCAAAAAAAAAATTGCCTCATACATAGAAACTCAAGTATAATATCTTATCATACATGTAGTAGCCGTTATTGTTAACGAGTATTTTATACAAATAACACTAGCCTAATACATAGATAGAAATGTATAATACATTCTCATACCTTTGCCAAGTGAAGCAACGACTACGTTAATTAAACTAACTATCATCCAAGAATGTATTAAACGAATCATACACATACTGATGTTGGTGTGTACATCTAATATTTATAGATTAAAATTTTAAAATAGTGTCTAATTATTATTCAAACTAGGTGACATATTATAAGTGGTCATATAATACTATGAAAAATATACTTATATCTAACCTTAAATATAATAGCTGTATTCATACAAATTACAGTATAAAATCATCTCATACATTACCCATTTTTTCCAACCACGATAAATTATCGATCTTCTATTTAATATTTTTTTAGTCTGTCATGCATATTTTCTTATGTTTTTTAATCGTTTTTTATCTTTTATCCTGTTTGCACATGTAGTATTTAGATGTAATCTTCTACCATTTGAGAAAGAAATCGAAGTTGCAGCTTTATGAAAATTATAGATATATAACAACAAGGTGCTTCTTCAAAACACATATCGAGAATACATATCATAGACATTATCCAGATGCTTTATACGTTCAGACCTCTACTCAAGAAGACTATACAAAATCATGTGTTGTGGCTAAAAATGAAGAATCAATTACAAACATAATTAATGAATTCTGTATTCCTGCTGGATTACCGTGGCATATGATTGATGAGGTCCATGTTTCAGTTAACTGTGGCAAAAAGTTTCACTAGGTGTTGTCTGTAATTGTATTGAAGGAGAGAGTAATACGTGTCTACGACTCATTATCAAGTATAAGAAAAAGGGAACCATAAATGAGTTGGCAATGATGCTGCCTACTTACTTGTCAGACAGTGATTGTTTTGAAAAGACAGAGCGAACTGATTGGGCAACACTGGAAGCGGACAAGGACAAGCTTGGTCATCGCACTCAACTTATCAATCAAAACCTATTTGATGCTGACTACATTTAAAACATACCACAGCAAGCGGCTGATAGTCTGTAAGTGATTTTGATTTATATTTTTTTACATGTATAATTATGTTATAATTATTGAATGACCTATTAATTCATAATTTTTTTTCAAATCAAGTACTGTGGCATTTTTGTTGGTGCATATGTAGAAATATTAAGTGAAGGACCGGAAGTGCATTCATGTGGGTTTGACGCACAAAGTCAACGTGCACGCTATGCATTTATACTATAAATTACGGAGTGAGAGACAATTGAAGAATATACAAGTGATAATGACGATCCTCCACATCCAAGAAATAGTTATGTCTAATCAATTGATGAAAGTGCAATTATTACTTTACAGTAGCACAATTTTTTAATAATCTGCATGAAAACATCTAATTGTTGTTTTAGCAATAGATGTTAAACAATTACACCACTTGTTATTTTTTGATGTTGAATTGAAATTTAAATTTTATTGATCTCTTTAATCTGTTTATACATAAATATGTTATGTATAGTTAGTAGCTTCGTTTACTAGGGACATGTTACGATTTTAATTAAGTGTATTGCAATGACGTCCAACATATTGTATTGGTACTATCTAAGTTGATAGCTATTACATTTGACATACATTATATTGTATTGATACTATATAAGTTGGCAGGTATTACATTAAACAGTGATTTATATATAACGTGTAATAATAAATTATACATTAAAGTATTATTTTATACCTAATATATAACATTTTCAAGTACGAAACTTTATTTATAAGGCAGTTACATGTAATGTATGGATGTAGGGAATGTGATTCATACATTCAACATTTGTTTCATATATATAAAGTTAAGTATAATTTATAATCATACATATACTTAAAAGTTTTTAACTTAAACCAAAATAACGAAAATATTTACATCATACATAGTAACTAAAGTATAAAATGTTATCATACATATAAAACATAATTTTGTTTGAATGCAGATCTTATATTTAATCTTAGAAACACACAAAGTAAAAAATGTATAATACATTATCATACATTTAACACATTATACCACGATCAATTTGTATCATACATATAATATATTATCTTACATCTAGTTAAAATCTTATAACTTACACCAAAATAACGAAAATATTTTCATCATACATAGGAACTAAAGTATAAAACTTTATCATACATATAAAATATAATTTTGTTTTAGTACAGATCATACATTTAATCTTGGCAATACATAAACTAAGAAATGTATAACACATTATCATACATTTAACACATTATACCACGATTAATTTGCATCATACATATAAAGTTAAGTATAATATGTTATCTTACATATAGTTAAAAGTTTATAACTTAAATCAAAATAACGAAAATATTTACAGAGTACATAGGAACTAAAGTATAGAACTTTATCATACATATAAAATATAATTTTGTTTGTGTACAAATCATACATTTACTCTTGTCGACACACAAAGTAAGAAATGTATATTACATTATCATACATATAACACATTATACCACGGCCACTTAAATTAAACTAAATTTTATGTACGAGTGTGACGAAGATCGTTTGTTTAAAAATAAAACGGTATATGAGTTTAATTTTAAACAATGTTATACATTACATAGAACTGATAGTTGAATATTTAATTGTTTGTTATACAGTACATATGAATGACTATTTAGTGTTATAGCTGCCAAATAAGATAGCATTTATGCATCTTTATGTATAATATAGAGTGAAATAGTTACAGGAATGCATTATGATTTATGTATAATGTAGAACATTATTGTGTCAATCTCAAACTATTATTAAGAACTAAACTTCAAATAACAATATAAAAATAAATCAAAATGATTTCAGAATATCAACATCAACAAAGTAAATTGTTTATTCAAACAAAACCAAATTAAGCTTCATCACATGAAAAAATAAATTATCTTCTCCATGTTTTCTTTGGAAAAAAATTGCATGTCCGTCGGTTGTGACCTGCACGTTCGCATTTACCGCAACAATTTGAATTTGAAGAAAGTGATTCACTTGATTTCAAATGCCTTCCTTTCTTTGGCCTACTCGGAGGTCTTTTGTATTTGGGCTGCAAAACTTTTTCATCTTCTACAAATTGAGGAACATTCTAATCCTCTATGTCTGACTGAAACTATCAGGAGTTCATACGTCTTAACAATGGTATTTGTCCTGTACAATTCAGAGCAGTAACGATCATAATCTTTTACATTTACATTTTTACTCTTTAATACGAAAATTGCATGTGGACAGGGTATTTCATCAATTTGATATCAGCCACAGTTATACATGTCACGTTCAATATCAATAATGTACCTCCTTCTGGATTCATATACACAGTAAAGATAACTTGCAGATGCCTTAACCTGTTAGACAAATGATTAAATATATATGCTAACATAACAATTTATAATGAATAATAAAAATTTAGTTTCATAAATATTCGAATACATACCGTCATCCGTAAAGCCTTAGCACTATTAAGAGTCAAAATTTCTCCGAATCTTCTCCCTAATGTTGTATTGGTATAAGATGTAATTTCACTGTTCTTACAATTCCATGTGGCAAATAAAATTCTAACTTCTTCAAGGAATCCTAAAATAGAAAGTTCTCTAGCCTCTACTAAGCAACCATTAATACATTCGGAAATATTAAAGATCATCATTCTACCTCTATCAATAGGCGAGTGACTTCAAGACCATTTTTCATATCCAACTTCTTCTAGGTATTCCTTAACCCTGTGATTAACTTTAGCAACCTTTGACATAATGTAATCAAAATCTTCTTTTCTATAATCTTTAGCCATAGAATAATAAAGATCGCTAAGTCTGTCTTTGCTTTTTCTAAAATGTGTGCAAACGTTTTTCCATAAATGTCAAATACATGCTAGATGAGGGACATTAGATAAACAATGCTCACACCTTTTATGACACTCTCATTTAGATCCGATGCAACACACATGTTGTCCTGTTCGCCAAATGCTTCCCTAAACTGATGAAAAAAATCAAGTCCACACATTGTCATTCTCCGACTCCACAATACCGTAAGCTAATAACAGAATATAGCCTAATAAAAAAAACAATAACAATCCAATAAATTATGTGAATGTCAAACATATAGGTACTGATTTTTCAAGCCCAAAAATCCTTATACATACAACATTAGTGTATAAGCACATTCAATACATAAAAGATTGCATATGTTCATAGAGTAAACAAAAAAGTAAAGAATAATACCTGCACCATCAAGTGTGCTTGCCGATACAAAGGTTCCTTTGTATGGTCCATTTTAATGAGCACCATCAACAATTATAATAGGCCGGCAAAACTCGAAATCTCTTATCACGGGATGTAAGGCAATAAATAAGTATTTGAACTCATTATCCAATGCCTTATACATCCGAATGTACGAGTCAAGATACACTTGGTATAGCATAGAAATATAACGCGGTATTTTTCGATATACATCAGCTAGATCACTTCTAAGCATCCCAATTGCCTTCTCTTTTGCACGCTAAGCCTTCATGTAGTTAATATCAACTCCATAAACAACCTTCATCTCTTCAATTATGTCCGCGGGTATGTGTATTCTCTTGTGATTAATTAAATTTGGTGCTATAAATTCACTCACAAAAGTTGTAGTCGCAACCAAGTTATTCAGAACTCTATCAATAAGACTACATGTATGTTTTGAATCAAATGTTTTAATTACAAAAATATCCGATTGATTCATACAAGACACCGCCAAGACTCGTTTGCAATCTTTGTTATGATAGTGCAGGACATAACTGCATCAAATATAAACAGGTAGTCGATGTATTATAATATAGATATAAAATTCATGCTTTCCTAAAATGCTAAATTTGTGTGTGTCAGGTTTCATCATACATACGTCCGAATGTATGAGTATTAAATATACACTACTAATATATTTTTTCACGTTTTAAAATGTAGAACATCTCCGAATACATTACTACTTATTAGCAACCCCAGTTACATAAATCTTCAGCAATTCCTTGGTATATATTCAGCGTATAATATACACGATACATAACAGTAACAACAAACCTAAAATAACATGAAAACTGCAATTTGTACACAACTTTTGTTAGATTATAACCATATATTCAAACTTCAACAAATTTAAATATAAATTCGGTCCATACCTTTGTTTGTCAGATCGTTTAGCTTTGGTGTTGAAGCAATTTGCTAACACATATTTTGCCATTATCGCTACCAGAGTTTGCTTATCCTTATAAAGCTGATCAACCTTTATTTCAGTGTTCTTGCAATCAGTAATGAAATTTTTCACTTCAAATTCTGAAACATATAATGAATACTGATTTTGCGTTTCAACAACCATTAATGCAACATCAGATTCATTTCCTTCAATACAAAGAACAACACCCGTTTCACTATCAAACTCAATCGCTTTGTTAGACTTGTCGAAAGTTGAAATACACAGCGAAAAATTTATAAATCCTGAAAATTTTTTCTTCAATTCAATGTACACCCTCACCCCATTATCATTCCTTATAATAATTTGAGAGGAATTACCTTCAACAATGTATTTTACTTTAATTTTTTTACGAACATCATCAATATTCCATTCCATTGCAATTGTCACAATCAATTTAAAAAACGTTATACTTTTTAAAATAATAATTCCATCACTTTTGTATTGTTGATAAAGAATTTCGGACTCCCAAGTATCCAAATGGCGCAACAATATAGGATGTTCATATTGATTATTGAAGAAGAGAACAAACCAGATGTGGACGTGGTTTTTTTTTTTTTTTTGTGAATTCTAGATCTTAATTCAAAAAATAAATAAATTATGATGGTGTTTAAGATATTTTTTGAATTTGAATTTCAGTTACTATTTTTAATCATCCTCCAGACCACCACATCATGATAGTTAATTAATATCGTTAATTAAGCAATAGAATCATCCAATATGATCTTTTATTTCCATAAATATAGGCTAAACAGTTTTCTCATACATTTAAGCAATGTATGAGGATCCACAACATTATGTATTTTACCCAAAATCGAAAGAGAGAAAGTTAGCCGGTATTTTATGTAAATACTTTCATTAGGGAAGGGATATGTGTGGTTTATACAATAAATAAAACAAAAGTCCTACAATAATCAGAAAATCAATCATAAGATTTGTTTGATTTACAGATACAGAAATGCTGCACACGTTAAGCAGCTTCCTTCTTGATTTAAAAAACAAAATCATGAAAAGCAATAGGACTTAGCTTTTTCAGCCAACCCCTCTCGCCCCTCTTTGGTCTATGAATCCATCGTGTTGAAAGAAATCCATCACTAAAGCTTCAATACTGATGGTGCGGCTGAACGAATCAAGGACACAGCTGGAGGATGACGACTTCGTTGTGCACTACTTGATGTTGATCCTGAAGGACAAGTGCGCAAGCTAGGTGCATTAGACGAGGCTATAAACCTACTTGAATGGCTTCGTAGTTTTTTCTTCTCAATGGTCCTATCTTCTGCCCTAATATGCCGGATCTTTGCCTCATTCAAACTGGCTGGGAGGACACAATTGCACAGAAAGCCTTGAATAGAGTCAAAATAACAAATTAGTCCCAGTACTTACATAACAATACTCTAATATTAAATATACCAGATGATTTATTCGGTATAGGCACGCTAAGGCTGTATTTGTTTTTTTTTTTCAGATTCAAACGTTTAAATCTGAATGCACATCTGAATGATTAAGATATTGTCTCTAAATTTGAAAACTGAATGATTAAGATTGTTTGTTTTTAACATCTGAAGTGCAAAAAAAAATTATTTGTATATATAATAAAATAAAAAATACAATTTAAATAAAAAATTAATTATATATCAGAAAAGTATGTAATTTAATACAACAAAATTATTATTTGATTGAAAAAAAATATTTATGTTTGTTAGTGATAGTGGAGATGGTTTATAATGGTAGTTGCGGTGATAATGATTAATGTTAGTGATTAGTAATGTTAGTGATGAAAGTTGTGATAGTTTGTATTGTAGTGACTGTTATGATGACGGCGGTTGATAGTGGTGGTGGTGGTTGTGATGTGACATTGTTTGATGTTAGTAGTTGAAGGTGTTGATTGTAATGGCTGAAAAATGAATGCATGATGGTTGACAATGTGTTGGTGCTAGTTGGAGTTGTTAGTTGTGATGATGGATATGATTGTTAGTAGAGATAAATTGTAGCGATGATAGTGATTGAAGTGATGATAGAGGTGGCGTTACTAGTGACAATAGCGGTGGACGCTGAAGAATGTGTGGAGATTATGATGTATTAATGGTAGTTAGCGATGATGCTAGTTGTGATTGATGAGTTGGTCGATAGTAGGGATTGGTCGGTAGTGGTTGATGGTGATGGTGCTATTGACGGCGGTGATGCCGGTAAATATAATTAGAAAAATAAAGGTAGTAGGTGCGGTAGCGGTTGACAATAGTGGTAGGTAGTGATATTTGTTGTCGATAGTGGTGGTTGACAATGATGGCGATGACAGAGGTGGTGACTGGTGATTATGAAAAGGGTGGCAGTGAATATTATCCAATATCATAATACCTCTTCAGACCTTTAAGACTTGATTCTAGTTCTGAATGATTAACACCTATTCATACCTATTAAAAGCTAAAATCTTAATAGAAAACAAATGCACTAAATGGTCTGAAGTCAGAACCATCCAAATTCAAACCTCCATTAAATGCAAACAAATGAGCCCTAAGTATTTCAAATTTGAGATTATGTAATATCGTGCATGGCTTATGTCTAAAATGCAACTCAAACTACGCCCTCCGTTCACTTGTCCACTATTTCAAAAAGTTTTTCATTTTTATTTGTTACATTTAACATACAAGAAAAGACAGATACTTTTTTCATGTTTTACCCTTAGAATTAATTATTTATTCTCCAAATTATTTTTCAAGACTTAAACTACTAAACATCAAATAATATGGGCATTAAAGTAAAATACTCATATCAATTACTATTTCTAAAGGGGCTTGTGTAAAGTTCAAAGTGGACAAGCAAATGCGTAGAGAGAGTAACAGTTTTGGATTAAATTCAGTCTTTGGTACATTTGAGGTCTAGAAACTTCTACATGCAGGCTGGCTAGAAAAATCATGTGATTTATCAAACTAGATCCATCATTTATATTTCCACAAATCCAAAGACTTCAATAATTAACTTGATCAACAAGGGACCACTAATTATTTAAGACATTGTTTACCAAGTATTGCAAGCAAGGTCCATATAGAAAAAAGTGTTCATGTTGTCCAATTCACTATCAGTAGTTGGGTACAGGAAGGACAAAAGATGTTCAAAGTACTCAATGAAGCTTAAGTTAGTCAAACTCAACCTTGAGTAAATTCCATGAATACCATTCATGTTTTTTTTTTTTAAAAAAAAAAATTGGGGGTAGGGGAAAGGAAATGGGGGAGAGGATTATAATGTGGAGAATCAAACCTCCACCAATAAGATGAAAGTTCAAGTAACTAATCAACTAAGCTATTGCTTAGTAAAATTACTTTTGTTTCATTTAGGATTTAAATATCACCCAACTATATCACTTCCTACAATATCACTAAACCATTCCTATTTTCCTCAAAATATACTTCATTAAAAACCTTTTTTTCTCTCCTAGTTGGATGTCATGTCACGTTGAACTTTTATTTTAGTTAATACATTTACACGCATTTAACCCAACCAAAAACAATACAAGGACCAACAATATTTCCCTGCTTCTTTAGGATATAGAGAAAAAATTTAGATACTTTCACTAGTCCAATAATACATCATTTTTTTTATGAGGATCAACTGTTGCTTTAGTTATATATATAGAGAGAAATTCTTCATTCAGGTTCCGTTCACGAGTATTAGCCAGTATATCAACTTCTCTCTATACAATATGTTGCATCACTACTAAAAAAATTGAAAAAACCGATCATAAAAAATCGACCACGCATTGTGGTCAGAAAAAATCGACCACATGTAGTTGGTTTTATATTTTAAAATATCAAAATAATCATTTCAATAATTTTTGTATTAGTTATTATTTCTTTTAAAACTAAAAATTTTAAAAAAATAACAAAACCGACCACTTGAGGTCGGTTTTCTTTAAAAAAATAATTAAAAAATATTTAAAAAAAAACGACCACAAGTGGTTGATTTTTAAAAATTCCTTTTTAATTAGTTTTTTAAAAAACACGACCACTAGTGGTCGGTTTTTTTTTTAAAAGAATATTTTAAAAAAAACCGACAACTTGTGGTCGATTTTTAATTAAAAAAAAAATTTTAAAAATCGACCACTTGTTGTTAGTTTTTAATTAAAATTAAAAAAAATTTAAAAATCCGACCACAAGTGGTCGTTTTTTTATTTAAAAAAACGAATAAATTTTAAAAACCGACCACTTGTAGTCGATTTTTTAATTAAAATAAAAAAGAAAATAATTTTAAAAAACCGACCACAAAATAAAAAAGAAAATAATTTTAAAAAACTGACCACTTGTGGCAGGTTTTTTAATTAAAACAAAAAAGAAAATAATTTTAAAAAATCGACTACTTGTGGTCGGTTTTTAAACTAAAAAAATAAAAAAGTAAATAATGTTTAGAAACCAATAATTATATCTACGTAATCATATATATATATATATATTTCATTAAAAAATAATTATATATTAAAAAGTATTTTAAAAAGCGACCACTTGTGGTCAATTTTATTTTAAAAATTAAATTTAAAATATTTTTTAAAAGTCACCACAAGTGGTCGGTTTGGGAATTAAAAAAATAAAAAGAAAATAATTTTAAAAAATCGACCACTTATGGTCACTTTTGTATTAAAAAATAAAATATTATAAAAAAGAGACCACTTGTGGTCGATTTTTATTGAAAAATAATTATATGTAAAATCTAATATATAATTTTTTGAAATTACACTGATCACACATTAGAAAACCAATATAATAATAATAATAAATATCAATCAAGCTTAGATTTTGTAAAAAAAATTATACTAAGAAATATATCAAATAAAATTAATAAATTACATTAATTAAAATCTTTATCTTTTACTTATGTTTCAATATATAAAATAAATATAATGTAGTGATCGATCGAATAACAATGTAGTCAAAAAGTAGTAGAATCTATCCAAACATATTGAATACCTTGATTTGAAACGATAGAAGTAATTATTGTACGTTGAAGTTATATTAATGTAAGCTAATCAAATTAATCGATAACTCATCCAAGTATGTATATGAAATACGTCGCATTATATTATTGGATAATATACTCGTGTACGCATGTGATGTATATAGTACGTATTTAGAACTTGATATAGACGATAGTGTGCATGTGTGTGTATGTATAGGTATATATATAGTATATATATATATATATATTATATATATATTATGTAGTGAAGGTATAATAACATAAGATAAACTAACTGATGATTCATCTGAGTATATGTGAAATACGTTGTAATTATTATGAAATAGTAAAATCGTGTACGTAATGTATATAGTACGTATTCAAGAGTTGATATATATATATATATATATATATATATATATATATATATATATAACCGATAATTCATCTGAGTATATGTGAAGTACGTTGTAATTATTATGGGATAGTAAAATCGTATATGTAATGTATATAGTACATATTATAGAATTGATATATATATATATGTGTGTGTGTGTGTGCGCGCGCGCGCGCGCGTGCGCGGGTGCGTGCGTGCGTGTGTGTATGTATGTGTGTGTATATATATATATATATGAAGTAGTGATCGATGAACAATGTAGTAAAAAACTAGCAGAATCTATCCAAACATATTAAATACCTTGAATTAAAATGATCGGAGTAATAATATACTGTACGTTGAAGTTATATTAATGCAAGCTAATAATCAAATTAATCGATAACTCGTCAAAGTATGTATATGAAATACGTCGCTTTATATTATGGGGTAATATACTCGTATACGTACGTGATGTATATAGTACGTATTTAAAACTTGATAGTCGATAGTGTGTATATCTCTGTGTGTATGTAAACCGATAATTCATCTAAGTATATGTGAAATACGTTGTAATTATTATGGGATAGTAAAATCGTGTATGTGATGTATATATTCGAAGCTTACATTTATATATATATGTGTGTGTGTGTGTGTGTGTGTGTATATCTCTTGTATAGTGATGTTCGTAATACATAGTCAAAATTAGACACATAGGAAGTAACATTAGTTTTTTAGACGTAAAAAGTTGATTGGTAAATAAATTTTTGACTTTTGGCATATAAGTGTGGTCATTTGAGAATGAATAGTGAGTCAAAAATGTTTAAGTGTAGTTACTTGAAAGGTGGGCTTGTGTTTTGACTATAGTTAAGTGTGGTCACTAGAGAAGTGAGTTATTAATTCAAATACGCCATTTTACATAATTTTATATTTATTAAATTATTTTTTGTAAATATGCACATTCATATTTTTCAAAATACATTATCTAGTTTTTTATTATTATTATTATTATTATTATTATTATTATTATTATTATTATTATTATTGTTATTATTATTAATTTATTTCAAATTTATTACCGACAATTTTATATAATAATTTTACATAACATTAATTTTACATGCTTAGTTTATTTTGATACCAACGTCTTATTATTTCAATAAAATAGCAGACCTAATTTCTCAATTTGTCGATTTTCTAGCCATCTTGTACACAATTAATGTCAATTCTAACCTAATTGATATTTGATCCCTTTTTAAATAATTTTAATCTCAGCCATTGATCAAAACCGATCCAACGACTGAGATCCCATCACTCTCCTCTTTCCTTTTAAACAAAACCTAAACCCCAATCCCTCCATTCTCACCAACAACCTACCCCCCTCTCTCTCTAACCTAAACCACAATCCCTCTATTCTCACCAACAACCGACCCCCCTCTCTCTCTCTACTTTCTCTCTTCTTTCTAAAAAACTCTCTTGTCGTCGCCCTTCTCCATCACCGACGAGTCATGACCAGCTGCTGCTCTGCTGCCTCCACCCTCCTCTTCCGTCGATAAGCCTCGCCGAATGTGATTACCGACGGGCTCTTCATCTTCAGCGCCGCCAGCCTCCGCCACCAGACAAACCAGCCTCTGCTCCACCACTGATCGGCGAATCTCCTCCCGCCAACCGCCTCCGACGCCTCCCTCACCTGTTAACAGTCCCCCCCTCAATGGCATCTCCAAGTATGTATTTTTTTTCTTTTTATCCTTTGTATTAAAGTAACTGTATAAAGTAAGGATAGTCAAATTTATAGTTCAAAATATTATTTATAATATTAAATTTAGTATAATATGTGCCAAGTAAAAATGAAACTGAGGGAGTAAATTGTTAAACTCTCGAAATTTGTGTTTGTGATTATGTGTGTTTGTGTGTGTAGGAGTAGGTAGATGTCAAAGAAAGAAACCTGAAATGCAAAATCAACGTTTTCGTAAAAGCCTTCAAAGAAACTGTGTTTTAGTTCATATGGTTAGTCATTTTTTTCTAATATTTTTTACCCGAGCTCCACCATTTTTACTACCTTATTGACTCGAACCCACAATCTGAGAGTTGGTGTTGAGGGGTGCTTACCACCGAGCTATTCTCTCTTGTCTTCATGTGGTTTCTCGAAAGTTTGGGACAATATGACTGAATTTCTAGTCTTACTTCTTGAGCTGTCTAGTTTATTATGTGTTTGATTCTCTTCTAAATGTTTACTTGTATTTGGCCTAACTAAAATGTAACCGCAAAAACCATAGTTGGAACTTGAAATAAACAATGTTTTACCAATTGCAAAGTCCATATTATTAATTTCGTTTAATGTAGTGAATCGATTCATTTAATGTTGTGCGGCTATATTTTGAACTGATTTGGCATGATTGAAATTGTTTGCTTGATTGCTGTGAAATTTTGGTAAAGGAAGATTTTTCTCTTCTTACAATTTAAGTTTAGGTACTTGAAATGTGAACTTGTGTTTTGAATTTATTAAAGTGTGGTCACTTGAGTAGTTAATTAGTGACTCGAAAATGTTTAAGTTTATGTACTTGAAATGTGAACTTGTCAATCAAATTTACTAAAGTGTGGTCACTTGAGTAATGAATTAGTGACTCGAAAATACTTAAGTTTAGGTATTTGAAATGTAAACTTGTCAATTGAATCTACTAAATCTGGTTACTTGAGTAGTGAACTAGTGACTCGAAAATATTTAAGTTTAGGTAGTTGAAATGTGAGCTTGTCAATTGAATTTACTAAAGTGTGTCACTTGATTAGTTAATTAGTGACTCAAAAATGTTTTAAGTTTAGGTACTTGAAATGTGAACTTGTCAATTGAATTTACTTAAGTGTGTCACTTGAGTAGTTAATTAGTGACACGAAAATGTCTAAGTTTAGGTACTTGAAATGTGAACATGTCAATTGAATTAACTAAAGTGTGGTCACTTGAGTATTGAATTAGTGACTCGAAAATATTTAAGTTTAGGTAGTTGAAATGTGAACTTGTCAATTGAATTTACTTAAGTGTGTCACTTGAGTAGTTAATTAGTGACACGAAAATGTCTAAGTTTAGGTACTTGAAATGTGAACATGTCAATTGAATTAACTAAAGTGTGGTCACTTGAGTATTGAATTAGTGACTCGAAAATATTTAAGTTTAGGTAGTTGAAATGTGAACTTGTCAATTGAATTTACTAAAATGTGCCACTTGAGTAGTTAATTAGTGACTCGAAAATGTTTAAGTTTAGGTACTTGAAATGGGAACTTATCAATTGAATCTACTAAGGTGTGGTCACTTGAGTATTCAATTAGTGACATGAAAATATTTAAAGTGAATTGGTGAGTCAAAAATGTTTAAGTGTAGTTATTTGAAAGGTGGACTTGTGTTTTGAATATAGTTAAGTGTGTCCACTAGAGAAGTGAGTTAGTGAGTCGAAAATGTTTAAGTGTAGATACTTGAATTGTAGACTTGTGTTTCGAATATTGTTAAATATGGTCACTAGAGAATTGAGTTAGTGAGTTGAAAATATTTAAGTGTAGGTACTTGAAATGTGGATTTGTATTTTGAATTTAGTTAAGTGTGGTCACTTGAGAAGTGAGTTAGTGAGTCGGAAATGTTTAAGTGTAGTTACTTGAAAGGTGGACTTGTGTTTTGAATATAGTTAAGTGTGGTCACTAGAGAAGTGAGTTAGTGAGTCGAAAATGTTAAAGTGTAGGTGCTGGAAATGTGGACGTGTGTTTTGAATATAGTTAAGTATGGTCACTTGAGAAGTGCATTAGTGAGTCGAAAATGTTTAAGTGTAGTTACTTGAAAGGTGGACTTGTGTTTTGAATATAGTCAAGTGTGGTCACTTGAGAAGTGAGTTAGTGACTTGAAAATGTTTAAGCATAGGTACTTGAAATATGAACTTGTGTTTTGAATATAGTAAAGTGTGGTCACTTGAGAAGTGCATTAGTGAGTCGAAAATATTTAAGTGTAGTTACTTGAAAGGTGGACTTGTCAATTGAATCTACTAAAGTGTGGTCACTAGAAAAATGAGTTAGTGAGTCGAAAGTGTTCAAGTGTAGGTACTTGAAATGTGGACTTATGTTTTGAATATAGTTAAGTGTGGTCACTTGAGAAGTGAGTTAGTGACTTGAAAATGTTTAAGTGTAGGTACTTGAAATGTGAACTTGTGTTTTAAATTTAGTTAAGTGTGATCACTTGAGAAGTGCATTAGTGAGGCAAAAATATTTAAGTGTAGTAACTTGAAATGTGGACTTGTATTTTGAATATAGTTAAGTGTGGTCACTAGAGAAGTGAGTAGAAAATGTTTAAGTGTAAGTACTTGAAATGTGGACTTGTATTTGAATATAGGTAAGTGTGGTCACTTGAGAAGTGCATTAGTGAATCCAAAATGTTTAAGTGTAGTTACTTGAAAGGTGGACTTGTGTTTTGAATATAGTCAAGTGTGGTCGCTTGAGAAGTGAGTTAGTGACTTAAAAATGTGTAAGTGCAGGTACTTGAAATGTGAACTTGTGTTTTGAATTTAGTTAAGTGTGGTCACTTAAGAAGTGCATTAGTGAGTTGAAAATGTTTAAGTGTAGTTCCTTGAAAGGTGGACTTGTGTTTTGAATATAGTTAAGTGTGGTCACTTGAGAAGTGAGTTAGTGATTTGAAAATTTTTAAGCATAGGTACTTGAAATGTGAACTTTTCATTTTGAACTTAGTTTAGTTTGGTAACTTGTGAAGTGACATGAAAATATTTAGGTGTAGGTACTTGAAATGTGAACTTTTCATCTTGAATTAAGTTTAGTTTGGTAACTTGCGAAGTGAATTAGTAACTTGAAAATGTTTAGGTGTTAGATACTTGAAATGTGAACTTTTTATTTTGAATTTAGTTTAGTTAGGTAACTTGTGAAGTGACTTAGTGACTTTAAATGTTTAAGTGTAATTAGTAGAATTATGGATTAGCGACTTTTGTTTTGAATTTAGGTACTTGAAATGTGAACTTGTGTTTTGATTTTAGTAAAGTGTAGTCACTTGAGAAGTGAATTAGTGACTTTAAAATATTTAAGTGTAGGTACTTGAAACGTGAACTTTTCATTTTGAATTAACTTTAGTTTGGTTACTTGTGAAGTGAATTAGTGACTTGAAAATGTTTAGGTGTAGATATTTGAAATGCGAACTTTTGTGACTTGAACTAATTATTTGAATGTGATTAATTGTGTAGATGTAACCTGATTATAGCTGGATATATCAACGAAGTATTGATAATAGAATGGGTGAGGCTAAGAATGAAATGCGGATGGTGAGTTGTAGTTTTTAGTTTTTTGTATGTTTTATAGTTTGGATTTGGAACCTCTGATAAATTTTGTATATAATTTGATTTTTAATGTTTGTATTCTTATGACGGTTAGTTGATTGTATATCAAATGATTGGTGGGCTGTATTGTAAATAATTTGATTTGATTTTTAATGTTTGTAAATGATTGGTGCACTGTATTGTAAATAATTTGATTTTTAATGTTTGTATTTTTCAAATTTTCAATATATATTTTTTTAAATTATCAAAAAAATGACCATATGTGGTTGATTTTTCTGATTTTTTTTACAAAAAATCTACCGCATGTGGTTGGTTTTCTTTTAAAATTAATTAATTAATTTAATGAAAACTGACCACAAGTGATCGTTTTTTTTAAATTAATTAATTACTTTATAAAAAAAATCGACCACATGTGATCGGTTTTTTCATAAAGTAATTAACTAATTTAATGAAAACCAACCACATGTGGTCTGTTTTTTTATAAATTAATTAATTAATTTTAAAAGAAAACCAACCACATGCGGTAGATTTTATTTTTATAAATTAATTAATTTATTTTAAAAAAATCAACCACTTGTGGTCGGTTTATTTTGAATTTTTTATTTTTAAAATTATTTTTTTCTATTTTAATAAAATAATAATGAATTTTAAATATATATATATATATATATATATATATATTAATAAACCAACCACACGTAGGTTTTTAAAAAGTTACCATAATTTTACCGACCACATACTTTGATCGTTTTTTAGTAGTGCATGTCATGAGCACCATAAAAAACATAATATTAGTACTTCATCATTATCACTACACTGCCCAGGAAACATATCGATGAGTTAAAGCTATGTCAAAAAAAGATTTCCCCGAGTCCTCCGTCCGATCCCTTTAAAGTACTACATTAATGCTTTAAAGTCATTTTTTCTTTATCTATCTTAAATGGAGTAGTAGATTTGCAACTTTTGTTCATTTTTTTTTTTCTCAACTTTTGTTAGTTTAAGATGTTTTAAAGTCTATGATGTTTTGATGGAAATAAGAATTAGAACATTATTGCGATATAATACACTAGGAAATTTGGTGTGAGGTATAATAGATAAATAGACTTGAGATAAAATGGACTATTTTATTCCATGTTTGGTGTGAGGTATTAGTAACAAGATTATTTATCCCACCATTTATACTATAGTTATGGGATAAGTTATCCCATATATATGGTGGAATAATTAACCCTGAAATGACTAGTCCTGAGATTAATTACACCTATATAACTCTTTTCAAACCAACCGACCCCCTATGTTAACGATGTGACTATTATCTCATTAATTCAATAGTTATGCTAGACTTGGCGCAATTTTCAGAAGAGATTAAATTATCGTCACAACTACACAAACAAAAAAAACGTAGATTCAGACAACAGAAATATCCGTTTCAAAACCAAAGCAAACAAAAAGTCATTAATTCCTTTTGCCAATCCATTAATTTGTTCCCTCCATATCCTAGAGTAGCATGGAAATTTTTTTGGTCCCTTTATTGTTTTTGGTTGGTTAAATGTGTGTAAAAGTACATTAAAAAAAAAGTTTAATATGACATAACATCCAACCAAGGCCGGCTCTACATAGTTAAAAAATAGGTAACCATCTTAGGCTCCTAAATTTGAGGGGCCTCATTTTTTTACTATGTGGGAATATACTGAGTTTGTTATTGTTGTTGTAATAGATTATAGGCTTTTTATAAAAAAAATTTATTAAGAACTATTCGTAGAAAAAATAACTTCTTATATAAAAATAAAGAATTATTAGAAATTTGATGTATTTAAACTTTAAAGTACTATGCCTCAAGAAAGATTAAATGCATTAGTTATATTAACAAAAATATTATTAGAAGAAATCAATTATAAAAAATACTAACAACTTTACATCTCAAAATATCTAAAATATAGATTTTATAAGAATATATATATATTCTTAAAAATTTAAGGCCTTCATTCAATTTTCTCCTTAGGCCACCGAAATAATTGAGCCGCCCCTGCATCCAACTAGGAGAGAGGAAGTTTTTATTGTGAAATATATTTTGAGGAAAATAAGGATAATTGGGTGATATTATAGTCATAAATGAAACACAAGTGATTTTACAAGACAATTACCCAAACATGGGGTGACCTTTCGGGGAATTTACTCGTCAAACCTTCAACTTTACCACAATAGAATTAAGAAAACAAAAAGGGAACATCTTTAGAAAAATAAAGATAAAATACATCATTTCACCCATGAATTTGTCCGCATAATTTACTTTAGACCCTTAACTTCACGGACAATTATATATCCCTTAACAACTTTAAATTGAATTAAATTCCACCCTAAGACTGTAATACCAGTCTCATTACAGAAGGTGTATCACACACGTTGTCACATCATTGCTACATCAAAAATTATTTGAATTTTAACTTTTTTTTCCTTCCCCTCTCTCTTTTCCATAAAGGTACCCTTCATCTCCATTAATGTCTTCTCTATTGATTAACTTGAAAAAGTTAAATGGGAGGTAACAAAAATATTTTTAAATTAAAAATGGTGACAACTTTGATCAGCTAAGGTCAAAACTTTATTTAAATTGTAATTAAGTTAATTAGGGTGTAAAGTATATTTTTTAAAAAGTCCTCCAATTCCAAATTTCAAATTTTAGAGTTTCCCTCCTTTTCTTATCTTTCAATCTTTCTACTTTTTTTTTCTCCCCATCTTCTTCTTCTTCTTCTTCTTATTTTTCTCTCTTTAGATTTTCCTTTTCTTCCATTTTCTCTTCTTCTTCTTTTTTTCTCTTTTCATTTTGTTCTTCCTTTTTTAATTTTGTGAACTATTTTAAAAAAAAATTAAAAGTTTTGAAAAGAAATTTTTTGATTTCTTTTAAAAATGAATGAAGAAATAATTTAGCAAATTCAACAACAACGAGAGTTGCTTCAGCAACTACGGTAATTGCTGCAACAACTACTATTAGTTGTTGTGTTACAACAATCATCGAAGTTGTTGCAGCAACAATCGAAGTTGCTGCAGCAACAATCGAAGTTACTGCAGCAACAATACTTAATTTCTGAAAAAAAATTTGATTGGAGGAAGAGCCCACAAAAAAATAATATTTATGGTAAAAATAGAGGTGGTGGTGCTGGTGGTGACGCCGAATGAGAAGATGACATTTGTTGTGGTGTTGATAGCGACGATATTAGAGGAAAAAAAAAATAGGCAATAGTTATATAGAGGGAGGAAATAATGGTGAATATGGAAGAGGAGGTAATGGTAGTGATTGTGATAGTGAAGGAAGAGGAGGTGGCCATGGCGGGCGGCAACAAAAAGGGTGTGAGGGAGGAGTGGTGGTGATGGTGTAGGGATCTTTGTGTAAATAATAAAATTTTAGGGTTTTAAAATTAGTGTCATTAACACTAATTTTAAAATTATCATCTATACTCAATATTTAAGACTTGTGTCACTCTTTTTTAGTTTTGAAACATTTTTGTTACCCTTAATTAATTTGCCCGATTAACTTTATTCTTTGCTAATTAAAAAAAATAAAATTTGACTTTAGAAAATCCTAATCTTCATAAAATACAACGCCTTTTATTTTTATTGTTGAGTTTGAATTTTTTAGTTTATTTGGGCAAAAAGAAACAATTAAAAATTTTCAAAAAATAAAATTAAAAGGCGAAGGAATGGAGGGTGTTTGAAGAAGAAGACAGTGGGGGTGAGGGTGTCGTGAGGTGTGGAGTTGTGTTTGAAGGAGAAGTAATGAGATTATGAGAAGAAGATGGGTGAGGTGGATGGGTTGGAAGGAGAATGATTGAGGTTTTTGAAGATGAAAATGGTGGGGAGACGGTTTGAATAGATGAAAGATGGTGGGGTAGGAGGTAATTTTAATTTTTTTATAATCATATAATAATTTTATTAATGGTAGAATTAATTTTTTTAAAAATTACACGCTTTTAGTTTTTTTAAAAAAAAAAATTTATGTCACGTCAGTTTTAGGGGTGAAATTTATTCATTTAAAAGTTGTTAAGGGAGGTATATAATTGCCCGTAAACTTAAAGATCTAAAATAAGTTGTGCGGATAAGTTTAGGAGTGAAATAATATATTTTCTCAAAAATAAAATAATAGCTTCACGACAACATGAGATAAATAACACATTCCACTAATATGGTAGGTTGCTCATTTACTACCAACTTATTGTTTATTTTTTAGAAAATACTCAATTACCCTCTGAACTATATTTCAAAAGGCTAGGATACACCTCAATTTAAAGGGGATTCTATTACTCCCCGAACTAATTAAAAATGTAATTTTGACGTCCTTAGTGTTTATGTGGTGCCTACGTGGCACACACGTGTGCCTATATGGACACTTCAGTGTGTTGTGCCACGTAGACATCACGTAGGCACTAAGGACGTCAAAATTACACTTTTAATTAGTTTAGAGGTAATAGGGTCCTGTGTCATACACTTTTTGGATATAGTTCAGGGATAATCGGTATTATCTCTTTATTTTTCGTTTCTTATGCAATAAGTCATCAAACGAACCGCTTTGAGAAGTAATCCAAACAATCAGGCATAAAACAACAACATGATTTCAAAGGCAGTGATCATGTGCTTTAACAATGCGTACAGTGAAAAAAATGAGACCCAAAGAAACGAAAGAGGGTGGAGTAATTACCAAGTCGTGCCAGTCTATTAACCCATCGAGGAATCGGCTTCCCTGTTAACCGAACGCAAATGTCACTGCAGAAATGGTTGCAATTCTTTGTGATTAGATTGTATGAGTTGCCAGTATACTCCTCTACCAATTTCTCCATAAACGAACGGACCTCTTTTAGACCCAAGTCTGTTCTTCCTATAAGAATTGATTTTCTAAATGTGAAACCAGGGCATTGCTTCGGTTCCACTTCAAATATCCCAGTAGTCGGATGTTCATGAGCACCAAATGCATATTCAACTCCATGAACTATCAAAATAAGGAACAACTCTTCATTCACAAAAAATAGTCCGGATTTTCTAGTCAATAATATCAAAGAATATCCGGTCTACCGCAACTTTTTCTATATTATTTCTTTTTTCATGATAATATATGAGAAGGAAGGCCGGCATGTTTCAATAGTTCCCCTTTTTTTCTCAAAACGATCAAGTTCCAAATCTCCATCGACCATACCAACCAATTGCATTAGTTGTATGTAGCAGCAAACGTGCCCTAAGGGTATATGTTGAAGTGAAAAAACTGAACTAGAATGATGTCGTCACCAAGGGATGTCACGAAAATATAGCAATCTCCAGTTAAATATTTTGGAAAATAAAGGCCGAGAAATGGTGGAATTTTCTACCAAACCTGACTCAGTCACTACACAGCTTCGGTAGATATGGAATTTCCCACTTACTAGAAATACAACACCTACCCAAGTTAAAGAAAACGATTCATGTTATGGTAAAAAGACACACATTTGTAGGAATTAAGCCATTTGAAATGAACCCCCAAAAGATCCCTACGGATCCAACAACGGTGTAACTCAAAAAAAAAAAGCAAAACAGAATGAGATTTTACAGATTAAAGCAAACAGTTTACAGATAAAACCCCGAATTCCTTAAGATAATGAAACTCAAAATCAAAGATAAGATGACCAAACACGCGCGCGCGCACACACACAAATGACAAACTTCTGCATAAGTTCTTGAGAGAATCAAATCTTATATTTTAAGGCCAGATACCAATTGAATCGATACCATAAATAAACAGAAAGGTCCAAGAATAGGAGATCTGGAAGGACACAAACCTTGAACCCCAGAATGGTAAGCACCAAGGCCAAGCCAGTAAGCATATCCATTGATGGGAGTGAGATCGTACACATTCAGGTAAACTGGAACAACCCCAGTCTTCCTCTTCCGCCGTAGCATTCGACACAGCATCTTCCAATCTTGAATCTTTCGATCAAAGGTATTGAAGAGAAACTTTGCAGTGGAAGATGGGGCATAGGAAAATTCTCCTCCGAAAGCAAAATTGTATAGTATGAGAAATTTCAGTTGCAAATTCTTGAATATTGTAATACGAAAACTGAAACTTTTTCAATATAAACTACTGTTTTTACAGAAAAAAAAAATGATGGCGTTTTAGAACAAAAACAAATTCACATGCGCAGGAAAAAATTAATATAACAAAACATGGAGTTGAAATTTAGAATTCAGTTACTATATTAGGTTACATAAGTACTCCATTTGTTTTTTAGTCCGTTTAAAAAAAAATAATTTTTTTTTTTGTAATATTTTAATTTCAACTTTCGTAACATGTTTAAGATTGTAAAATTAAAAGATATTTTGATATATTTGACACAACTTTAATTTAAGACTACAAGATTCAAAAATTTCTCTATTCTCTTAAATTTTATGTCAAATTAACGTAGGGAGTATATTTTTTCCACGAAGTAAAAGAAAAATTATTAGAATCCTCCGACGGCACTTGCAGCGACTCCGTTTATTAACGCCGCTAGTGTATAAAGTGAAACCCAATCGTAACCTTAATTCATCTACTAATCCCTTTGGCCAAAAATAATAATTTTACGGATTTAGAGTTGAAGTTGAAACTGAATTTGGTGTTGTGTTTGATCATAATAAAAATTAAAATTATTTTTAAAATTTTGTGAAAGAAATAAGAGTAAGAAAACTGAAAACAAATAAAATTTATTTTCATTTCTTAAAAATATTTTTTTATTAAAGTGAAATAATTTTTATGAATAAACACCACTATTTTTATTATTCATTAAAGCAAAATCAACAACAACAACAAACCCAGTGTATTCCCACTTAGTGGGGTCTGGGGGGGTAAGATGTACGCAGTCCATACCTCTACCTCTGATGAAGTAGAAAGGCTGTTTCCGAAAGACCCCATTCATTAAAGCAAAATAATTTTTCAAAAAAAATTTCATGCCTAAACATCTATTGAAATTTTACAACTAGTTAAATTGCCTCCTAAAGTGGTAAGAATTATGGTACCAATACAGGAAATTATATGTGGTGACCCCAAATTTAGGTGATTTTGATATTTTACCCTAAATAAAAAAATCTTAGGTAAATAACCTTTATTAGTTTACTGTCATATCAAAAGAAGTATTTTTCCCCTGAACTCATCTCTATTCTCTTTAATGCCCTGAACGCATCTCTCCTCTCCAACGCCTTACTCTTTCTTGTTGTTGCTCTTTCTCTTCATCGCACTACTTTATTTCTTTGTTGCTATCTCTTTCAAATCTTCAAACTCGCGATATACCGAAAGAGATGGAAAAACTTGCGATAATTTTACATCTTCAAGATATTATAAGTTGTGGGTTTTGTATATTTTTTTATAAATGTTACTTAAATAAAAGTATTAGGATTTGTAATTAACTTTGAATTGAAGTCATTGTTTGATTCAAAAATAGGAGAATCTCTAACCTGCATAGCGTACTATAAAAATGATTTGTACATTTAGTTTTTTTTTATTGAAAAAATAATAGTGCTTTTATTGTTTGTAAGCGTCCAGTGTGTTTTTGTTAGTATACATTTATGTTTAAAAATCAATAACTGTTCTATGTTTTTTCTTTTGTAGTCATGTGTTGCTTCTGACGAAGAAATAAAGCCTCCCTCAATGAATGTTGCTTCTAATTCTTCAGGACTTTTACCTTTAAACTTAATTGACATCATTGTTGATGTATGTTTCTACTAAATTCACTTTATCATTTACATGTATTTTACATCAATGTCTATTAGTATACTAAAAAAGTTGCAACTTCACTTTTTATATATTTTACCAATGGAGAATTCTCTGTCACTCTCTCTTTCTTTAAATATGTTTATTGAGAGCTACTTCTTGCCTCTAGGACAAGAATTATAGAGCATCTATCAAATCATTATAGAACAAGATAGTGTCGACTCTTATCCATAGGGGCTAGTTGTTTTTTTGTGGGAGAAGTTTTGCCTCTAGGAAAAGAGTTATTGAGCATCTGTTTAATTAATAGACAATATGGCAGGATCAATTCTTGTCCAAGAGGCATAACTTTTTTCTATGAGGACTAAGTATTTGTTTCTATGTCAAAATTTATAAATCATCTACTAACTTAGTAATATAATGTGCAAGTGATGAAGGTTGAAGACAAATATGTCAATAATTGAGATTTTCTTTTAAGTTTGTTTAAACACTTTAATGAAATCACTTTGTTCTAATTTTATAAACTGAAATAACTTGAGAATTAGCTCACAATAAGGTACAATTAGGGCTATTTTTCAGATCAGCTTCGAAGTGTCTACATTAGGACAGTGACAACTTGTTTGCCTGTTTTGTGCATGTGTTTATATATGTCCCAGATACTTTGCTGCCAAAGGTGTTAGTGTGTTACTTTATTTATTTTGTTCTTTTTATTTTTGTTAGAAATCATCTCTATAAATTCTAGCTTGGCTAAAGAAATGTTTGAAATCATACTCTATGTTTGGGTATTAAAAGCTTATGGATAAATTTGTAATATTTTTCAACTTCTAAGAAGTAATCTTGCTTAGATAGGCCTTGGAAAAGTAGTCAAGTACATTTTCTTTGGTCAAATGTGTATGTACATAATATCATAATACATGTTTAAATTTGCATTTACCTTTTTGGTGTGCTACTGTAATCAATTGTGTTATCAATCTTTGAAGTTTATGGTTTGTTCAAAGTGGGTCTGGCTTTGTTCTCCTCTGAAGTACTCTGGTTTGTTCTAAATGTACTCAGTTTAAAAATGATAAAGTGGTCATTACAACATTTTGAATGTTTCTTGTCAATATTTGGTAAGGTTTTCCCTGTCTGGTCAAAGATCATTTCAGACAAGATTTTAAGTTGTGGGGGAGGTAAATTTTATCAAGGTAGGAATCTCGTTAGAGAATTTTGAGTTAGGAATGATGCTAAACTTTTCAATCAACTTTTTCATTCTCTTGCTTTTATATTATGAATGTTTGATGTCATTCGAGCCTTGCCAATTCCAAGATGTATAGATCAACATTAAGAAAACAATCTTCAAAATTTAGAGATTGTGCGTAACTTGTGTCCTAATTATAATAAATCATGTAAATCTATATATATAAAAGTCATACATGATATTATCAAGTTTTCAAAATATTATCATTCTTTTTCAAGCTTGAAATAGTAATCTCCAAGTCTTAATTTTTCAATAGTTTGTTAATGATTTCAAAGTTCATGCTAATCTTGTTCCTTATCCCGACATAGTATATATATGTGTGTTTATGTATGTATTGCATTCGTTATATGCATTGATTGATTGGTTTTAAACTTTTGGCATTATTTTATCCTTATCCTTGAGTTACATGCTAGTACTCCAACTGCTAACCATCCTCGGGTGCTGTATCCCCACGCAATACAGGTGTTGGTCATACTATCACATCTCCTGCTCAGTGACTTAGATTTGGGGACAACTTATGTTGACTTGAAGTGGTGAGCTTCCATACTTCGGAAGGCTACATTTCTTGCTTTAAGTTTTCTTTTGTTTTTATTGGTTTAAACTTGGATATTGCTTTTGGCTATGGTCGGGGGCATGTTCGGACCGAATATTCTTGTTTTTTTTTAGAGGCTTTGTATGGACAAACTATGGACTTGAGTATGTTACGAAATGGTTATGGATTTGGTTATTGTTTTGTAGTTTGTTGATTGGTTGGTTTTGGTATCAGGGGAGATCCCTGGTTCTTGTTGGACTTGGAATGCCCATTACGGCAAGGACCTAGTTTGGGTCGTGTCAATATGTTTGAAGGCAAAATCTACTATAATTTCTAGGGAATATTTTCTTTTATAATATTAAAATAATTTTATAAAATTGAACTCATTAAAGTGAGGTACACCTGCGAGACGCATATCCTAAACTAGTAAAAAATATAATTATCATTTTCCCTATTTTAAACTATAAGTATGTAGAGTAGTACATATAATACTTATATTTACTTACTTAAGTAATTTTTCCTTCATTATTTATTTCCGGCCTTTGGCCATTTAAAAAAAATAAGTAATTATAACTTGTGACATAATTTTTGAGATATTGCTATTCTAAAATATAAACTCATGCTTTGCCAAGATATTATTTATTATTTTAGTGTCAAAATTATTTTTTTCTACTTAATTTTAACTTAAAATGCTGAAAAATAGAAAAATAAAGTTCATTAAATTTGACGGCTAAGATTATGATCTTAAATTTGATAGCTAAGATTACAAAATATCCCGATATTTTGACATTTGTCCAAATAAGCCCTCCATATTAATGGGTCAACCCATGATTCGTACGGATAAATCTCAGGAATAGACCCAAATTGGGGTGGCTTTTAAATTTCAGCCCCAAATAAAAAAGCTTTATGAAAATAGCCTTTACCTATTAACTAATATTATTTTAGAAGAAATTACCCCTGCAAATATATACGTCTCTTTTTCAGCTTTTAAACTATTTCCTTCCAAAGTTAAATAGTCGACCTCGATCTTCAAATTCCCAGCAGTAAGGTTTCTTCTAGTCATCCATAGCAATAGAAGGGTGACAAAGTAATCAATCAAACTTAAGAAGGTAAGAACTTAATCATCCAAATTTTCTAATTTTTTGTGGTTATTGGGTTGATTTTAGCTCATTATGTGTAAACAAAATTCAAATTTAATTTACAGCAAACTTATGCATTGTTGAACCACATTCTAATTTGCAGCAAATTTTAGCTTATTGATGCATTACAATAAATTTTAAATCGTTATATAATTAGCATATTGATTTAATTTTTGGATAGTTAGCTATATTTTAGCTCATTATATGTAAACAAAATTTAGATTTAATTTGCAGCAAACTTATATAGTGTTGAAGGGCATATTAAACTTGCAACAAATTTTAGCTTATTGATGCATTCCAGCAAATTTTAGCTCATTATATAATTAGCATATTGATTTGATAAAATCTTAATAACTCTTAAACTAGAGGAAAAACTTAGGCAAAGGAACAAGTTGTGCCCTATGGGTCAGAGTTGACACTAGCCTAGTCTATAATGATTTAGAAGATGATCTACAACTCTTGCCTGAGAGGCAAAAATTAATCCATCAAACGAACAAGTTATGCCTCATGGACAGGCGTTGACACTAGCTTAGTCTGTAATGTTTGGTAGATGATCTATAACTCTTGCCCAAGAGGCAAAACTTTTAGATCACAAAAGAACTTATGCCCCATGGGAAAGAATTGACACTGCATGTCTGCATGACAGATAATCTATAACTCTTGCCCCAGAGGCAAGACTTAGACACCAAATGAACAAGTTATTCTTCATGGTCAAGACTTGACATTAACTTAGTCTTTAATGATTTGATGGATAATCTATAACTATTTCCCAAGGTTCAAGACTTTTAAACCCCAAAAGTATTACTCTTGCCCTAGAGGCAAGACTTAGACACCAACGGAATAAGTTCATAGTCAAGAATTGATACTGTCTTAGTCTTTAATGATTTGATAGATGTTCTATAACTCTTACCCAAGAGGCAAAACTTTTAGGTCACTAAAGAATAAGTTATGCCCCATGGGCAAGAGTTAACACTGTCTTAATCTGTAATGATTTAGCAGATGGTCTATAACTCTTAACCTAGAGATAAGACTTAGACAGTTATGTCCCATGGGCAAGAGTTGACACTGCCTAGTCTGTAATAATTTGGCAGATGATCTATAACTCTTGCCCTAGAGGCAAGACTTAGACACCAAAGGAACAAGTTATGCTATATGGGCAATAGTTGACACTGCCTTACTCTTTAATGATTTTACTTGGTGAGGATATATATTCTAAATTAAACTGTTACTAAGCTTTTGATGTTTCATTTTTCATTAGGTTTGTGCTCAGAATGGATGAAAAAGAAAAGAGTATTGATCAATATAATATAGGGAAATCAATTGAAAGTGTTCATAGAAATAATGAGCTAAAAGTTATTGAACCAATGTTGGAGATTGAAATAGCTGAAGGAATGGGGCAGCCATCCGAGATTAAGAGGGTACAACTAAAAAAGAGGAAAATTATTATCGAAACTAGTTTCCTCAGACACAATGCCTCTTTGAATGAGGTAAATGTCAAGTCGATTTTCCTTGACAAAAAAATATGGTGAAGTACATGTCAAATATTGCAATTACACAAAACATCAAATTAAAGGTTATCAAATCAAGCACAACAAGATATTCACTGAGATGTTTGGACGACAACTGCGTGTAGCGGTTTCATGCCTCAAAGATTGCCAAATCTTTACTCTTTCAGGTTACTACATATAAAAATATTCATAGTTGTTTGGTTGATTTCATAACATCCGACCATAGGAATATGACATCAAAGGTCATATGTGACTACATACTAGAGCTTGTACATGACTCGAGTAATGTAATCAGAACGAACTTTGTGGCAGATAAAATGAGAAGAAAATACGGAATAATCATATCTTACAACAAAGGATGACAAGAAATACAACATGCTTATATAGTGATAAGAGGAACACCTGAAGAGAACAACAACAAGTTGCCATTGTATCTTCACACGATGAAAGAAAACAACATGGGCACGTATACAAGCATTAAGAGGGACGATGAGAATAAGTACACATACTATATTGTTGAAATTGAAAACTTTTGCCCAAGAGGCAAAAGGTTATTCTTTAATTATAGTGCTTACATTATTAACATATATGCAACTCTTGCCTCATGGGAAAGACTTAGTTTAGAAAATTGTTCTACTAATTATAAACATCAAATGCAAAATGTTACTTATATTTTTCTTCTCAACATAGGTTTCAGTATGCATTTTTTGCTTATGGTGCTTCAATCACCGGATGGACCAACTGTAGACCGATAATAATGGTAGATGAAACATTTTTAAAGTCAAAATATCATGGTGTCCTCATGATACTAGTGTCAAAGGATGAAAACAACAATATATTTCCTTTGGCTTTTGGAATTGCAGACTCAAAAAATAATGAATCTTATAACTGGTTAATTAATCAGTTAAGAAAGGCAATTGGGGTACGTGAATAATTTTCTATTCTATTAGATCGCCACCCAGCCATTGCAAATACAGTTGCAAATGTCTATCTAGAGTATCAGCACGGGATATGCATTTATCATATAGAGAAAAATTTAATAAAAAGATACTTCTCAAATATAGTTTTGTCACTCTTTTATAATGCAGCAACAACATACAAACACACTAAATTTGATACTTTCATGGATGAGATATAAAAAGTTGACAAGGCGTTTTAAAAGGACTTAGCCAAGGAATTTTAAAAGAAAAAGTTGAGACCCATAAACATAACATGTAGTAACGGTTGCCTTATAGACAAAACATAGGTCAAGGGCCTTAAAAAATTAACGACTATTTCAAGGTCAATAATTATACTATTTCACGAAGTCTAACTAATTGAATATTATAAAGTTCTTTCCTTAGAGGCAAAATGTATCTTATTAATTTTTTCGAAAAATTAATTACACAATTTCACTATGTCTAACTTATGAGATACTCTAACATAATCTGGACATTTCCCATTATAATTTCTTGGGACCCCCTAACTTAAAACACCTTTCGAGGCTTCATTTAACCTATTTACAGTCACTTAAACACTTAGAAACTCTCTTAGATTCTCTCAAAGGCTCTTAGGTTAAGGAAGGCTAGGGTTTCATCAATAGGATCAAATTGGGATTTGTAAGGGTGGTTTTTCTTCCTCTTCTTCATAGTATAAGGCAAGTTACTCCTTCCTCATAGTTAGTTCCAACTATAGGCATGTATTATGAATTGTTTTTATGGCATAATTATTGTATGGTTTTGGGTTTTCAGATATAGATTAGGGTTTTTGATTATAATAGTTGGTTATAGTTTTTCCCATGTGTTTTACTTATGGTTTGCATATTATAATGATGGTTTGAACACTTGGTTGCATGGGAATAGTTAATTGGTACTTGATTTTGGCTTTGGAAACAGTATTCCCCTAATGTGTTGGATAAAATGCCTATAAGAATGATTTTACTATATCACTGGAGTTTTAATGGAGCTATTGAATAGAATAACTTTGTAATGAACCCTAAATGGTATAAATAGTTTAATTGGTTTGGAATGGTTAACTGGTAAGGTCTTGGTGGTCATGGTTATGGTTAATTGAACATCTTTTTATGGTACAAGGGAATCCCCCAGTAAACATATTACTAAACTTACTTATAGGGTACATTGGAATCCCCTAAGAAATATAATAGTGCAATAAATGGGTACATGAGAATCCCTTTCATCTCTAAAGGGTTGGCTAAGAACATTGCTTGCAAGCTATAGTCGGTATGATGATACTACTTATAATAGACATGGTTCATAATAAATGGAATAGTGGTCTTTTTTTGTATGATAACGATTTTAATTAGGCAATAATGGCAGGGTATGATACCTAACCATGAAGGTGTGAGTCCAATAGATGAACACTGGAAACTCATGTTTGCCGACATGAGGATTGGTCATGATGACCATATGGGGTACATGGGAATCCCCTAAGTTACACTTTTATATATGTATCATGGAGAGCGAAGGGTACTTAGGAATCCCTAACTCCTATGGTATCTCTGATTCGTGCAACTACATGTATTAGGGCCCATTGCAGGGGGTTACATTGAACCCATATAGCTCGTGGGTGGTTCTAGGATGGTAAGCTACACATACCCAGGTTAATAGTTTAAATGCATGTTAAACTTGGTTCACTTTCCCGACATGGTTTATATATATATATGTATGGATATGTGTGCATATGGTTGTTTTTTTGGTATTAAAAATTTGCATTACTTTATCCTTATCTTGATTACTTGCTAGTGATCACCCGCTAACCCATCTTTGGGTGACTACATCCCCACCCAATGCAGGAATCGACCATCCTACTCCTCTTGTTTAGTGACCGGATTTAGGATCAGCTATTGGATTGAAGTGGTGAGCTTCCATACTTTATAAGGCTCTATTTCATATCATGGACATCTTTTCATACTTTGGTTATTTTATGAATATTAGTTTTGGCTATGGTTAGGGGTATGTCCCTACCGAATATTGTTTTTTTTTGGTTAAAGGCTTTGTGGAACTACTAAGGGTTGGAATGGATGGTGAAGCTAGTGGTGTCAGCCTTAATATTGGAATTGGTTTTGGGGCTGATACCATTTGACCGAATTTATAATTGATCCATCCTCATATATTATGTTATGGACAAAAACTTGGTTATTATTTCGGTTTTGCTTATGGTTGTTGGTTGGTTGGGTTGGGCAATAAGGGTGGTCTCCAGTCCTGGTTTGACTTGAGATACCCATTACAACAACTCCTTGGTTTGGGTCATGTCAATTTGGAGTCAGAACTTTAGGTTCATGGTCAATCGGGAGTCCATAAAGCTGTACCGAGTGGAGTCTCTTTTAAGGATGTGTAGCACACCACACTTATAAGGGAGAGGCTATAAGGCATTTAGGAATATTTCTCTTTCTTTTGTTCTATTTCTAGCTGCAAGGTCTAAGGTCCTTTCTAATTCTAATTTGTTCGCCTTTCAGATCATACCTCAACGATCTGAAGCTCATGAAAACTCTTTCATCCCAACTGGGGATAGTGTTGATAGGTCAAGTTCTACTCAGGGGATCTATACTCGATCTTGGGATCCAGTCCATGATTATTTTAGAGTTCCATTAGTTTTTTCTAGTCCTCCTTAGGACAATATGATAAATGCAAAGTGTCTTCAATGATTCATATGATTGCTCAGTTGGTGGCCTCTCAGGCTGAGCGAGATACATCTAGTATTCTATCCTCTGAGGCTACAAGCATTGGCTAGTTAATGAATATGAGTCCTATAACCTTTACTGGTGTTAAGGTAGAGGAGGATCCTCAGGGTTTTCTAGAAGAAATAGAAAATATAGTCAGGATTATGCATGCCACTAATGTGGAAGGGGTAGAGTTTTAAACTTATCAGCTCAAGGATATGGCGTACCAATGGTACGATGAATGGGATAGAGTAAGGGGTTATGTTAAGAAGTCATATTTGTGGGAGACTTTCTCCAATACATTTCTGGACCGCTTATTTCCCCAAAAGCTGAGGGAAGAAAAATCAGAGGAATTTGTTAATCTAAAATAGGGGAAGATATCAGTCAAGAAGTATGCCTTAAAGTTTCACTAGTTGTCTAGGTATGCTCCAGAATTTATGGTTGATATAAAGGCTAAGATGAGAAAGATTGCCTTAAGACTATCTTGGGAGTTAACCCTTGAAAGTAAGACTGCATTTCTGATCAAGGACATGGAGATCTGTAGGTTGGTTGTTAATATGCAACAGGTGGAGAAAGAAAAGAAAAAGCAGGCTGAGGCAGGGTAAAGGCAAGGTAAGAAGTTCAGGTTCTCTAATCAAGGTGGTTGTCAACAGTAAAGTGGTAAGGATGATGGTAAGTGGCCGAAGAAGAAATGGGGGAGTTTTGGTTCTTTTTTCATAGCTAGTTCTCCCTACCCAAAGCCTTTGGATGATAGGCATCAATAGGGTGGTGATAACCTCAGGGCAAAGGGTGTCCAATCTCAGGCCAGTATGGCACAGCTAGCTTCATCGTGTCCTTCTTATAGGTTCTGTGGCCGGTTATATTAAGGTTTCTAAAATAAGGGAAGAGATAGGTGTTTTAAATATGGTCAACCAGGCCATATACTTAGAAACTATCTGATTAATAAGGTCGCTCTGAGAGCCAATAAGGTTTTGGTTGCTTCTTTATCTGATTCTACACCAAAGAGTTCTGCTTCTATATCTATTTCTGCTTCAGGTACCAAAATAGGTTAGAATCGATTCTATGCTCTTGCTACCCGATAGGAGTCTGAGGCATTTCCTGATGTCATGACTGGTACGTTGCAACTATTTTCTCATGATGTGTATTTCTTACTTGATTTGAGGTCCACTCTTTCCTATGTGACCCCATATGTTACTTTGTATTTCCATTTTGATCTTGAGGTTATTTTAGATCCTTTTTCTATTTCTACTCTGGTAGGTGACTCTATTGTTTAAAAAAAAGTCTATAAGGTGTGTGTGGTATCTGTTGGTAGTAGGGAAACCTTGGTCGATTTATTTGAACTAAATTTGGTGGATTTTGATGTTATTTTGGAAATGGATTTTTTACATTCGTTCTACACGTCCTTCAATTGTCGGACCTGTATGGTTGTCTTTAAGTTCCCTAGTAAACCAGTTATCAAATGAGATGCTGGTTCCTTATATCCTAAAGGTAAGTTTTTATTATATATTAAAGCTCGAAGGTTTATCTCCAAAGGGTGTCTCTATCATCTATTCCTAGTTAATGTTTCTAACTCAGAAGGTCCTTCTTTGCATTCGGTTTTGGTGGTGAATGAGTTTCCTGAGGTCTTTCCTGATGACCTCCCTGGTGTTCCTCCTGATAGGGAAATTGATTTTGGTATTGACTTGGTTTTGGACACTTGTCCAATATCTATTCCTTCTTACAAGATGGCTCCGACTGAGTTGAAGGAGCTAAAAGAGCAGCTTAAACATCTATTTGTGTAAGGACCACAAGCTAACCCTCTACTGATATCTGTAATATAGATAATAAATGCAGAAACTGGACATAAAGTTCAAACATAAAAAAAATACTCAAAATTTAAAACTAAATACTGGTACATCTGTCCAGAAAGCCTCTAAACTGTCTGAACTGTGGATTTGATAGGACATGTCCCCAACTAACTCCGTCTACTAAAACTAAACTAAGTCTGATATAATAATAATAAGAATAAGGATCATCATCGACTGAAGAGGACTCACAGCTATATCTACTACTGCTGACTGGGACTGAGCTACTAAGGGTACTCTGGATCTCCTGCCTCTGAACCTATGGTGTCTAGTAAAACACCATAGTGCAAATGCGTCAGTACGGGAATGTACCAAGTTTGAAGATGAGGTAAGGCTAAATGTAAGGGCTTATGCATGAACAATTGCTTAACTGAATAATCATGAGAATACTAAATGAGGACATATGCATGAATGCACAAACCATAACTGAAAACATCGCAACTCAAAGTACTGAAACTTTGATACTGCTTTACTGTCATCTGAACTCACTACTAATGCCTGAGATACTTAATAACTAAATCTACTCATATATATGACTAAAAGCTGAGTTTTCTACTCTCGACTGACTGCATCAGAGTTCAAACCTCTCTAACGGATGATTCCAAAATCTACTATCAATGATAAGAATAGATTATATCTGAGATCAAACTTATCAAGCGGAGGATCTCTAAATCTGATAATAAGAATACTCAACTGAATCTGAGACTGAGATCAAGCCTATCTAGCAGGTGATCTCTGGATTTGATAATGAGATTACTTAACTGAATCTGAGACTAAGATCAAGCCATCTAGCGGGTGATCTCTGGATCTGATAATAAGATTACTCAACTAAATCTGAGACTGAGATCAAGCCTATCTAGAGGGTAATCTCTGGATATGATAATGAGATTACTCAACTGAATCTGAGACTGAGATCAAGCCTATCTAATGGGTGATCTCTGGATCTGATAATGAGATTACTCAACTTAAT
>NC_061118.1:39629225-39792447 GCF_002878395.1 Capsicum annuum | reverse complement strand
ATTTGATAATGAGATTACTTAACTGAATCTGAGACTAAGATCAAGCCATCTAGCGGGTGATCTCTGGATCTGATAATAAGATTACTCAACTAAATCTGAGACTGAGATCAAGCCTATCTAGAGGGTAATCTCTGGATATGATAATGAGATTACTCAACTGAATCTGAGACTGAGATCAAGCCTATCTAATGGGTGATCTCTGGATCTGATAATGAGATTACTCAACTAAATCTGAGACTGAGATCAAGCCTATCTAGCGGGTGATCTCTGGATCTGATAATAAGAATACTCAACTAAATTTAAGACTGAGATTAAGCCTATCTAACGGGTAATCTCAGGATCTGATAATGAGATTACTCAATAACTTTATGTGGGACCATGCCTATCTAGCGAGTGGCCCATGAATCAAGGAAACTATCTGAGTTCCTCACTGAGATAGATGACTGTATCTGATAGTCCTGATTTCTGAGTTCTTTTCTGAAGACTGATACTAAAACTATAACTGTGGGAGTTCTCACTTAACTAACATACCCCGAATCTGAACTGGTGGGGTCTAACCTGTAATCTCAGCTGAAAGGGTGTCAATACCGTACAACGGGTAAATAACTCTACTCTGGTCAAGCCTCTCTAATGGGTGACCCTCATAAGAAGTCAAGCCTAAGGCAGTATAATAGTCAAGCCTTATTCTAACGGGTGACTCCTACTTCTGCATTGGCTATGCATTTCAGGAGTTCAGGGATTGCTCCTAATGACTCTACCTCTCTAATGGGGAGCCGCCATCCCTGCACTCGCTCAATTCTAGCTCCTACTCCCAACTAAAAGACTATAAACTGATTCTTAACTGAACTTAAACTAATCTGAATCTATTACTAATCATATTTCTCGAATGATCTAATTGAGTTACACTGAATTTACTTGGTTTCGTATCTGACGGAATGCTACTAAATCTCGTTATCTGACTATATGATACTGAGTTACGAATTGAACACTTGAATACTATACTAGCGATATTGAGATTACTGAGATTTATGAGATTTCTTAAGTTCTGTATCTGTCTGAGAGTACAGAGTTCTATAACTCACTAATTTTTGAGAATCATTGCCCGACTGAGATTATCATGAAAACTGACATGGGCTCTAGGCTGCAGCTAAATTATCGGGTATACCCGTTATACTCGTTAACATAAAAGTAAAGCATAACCATTCTTGAATTATCAAGACTATGGACATTCATTCACCATCACAATCACTAAAGCATCTCTTCAAGCATTTAGAAATCATAAACATGTGATAGTATAGGGAGACATGCTATTGGCTCATACTCCATTCAACAAGGTGTTATATCAAACACTTAGCATGTATTAAAGTCTTAGCATGTATCAAAGGTCACATAATTGGGGAATTTCATGCTATCATGTCAAAATTCATTCACTAAGGCTTTTCAACAAATACTTGGCATGCATAGGCTTGTACACAATTGGGGATTTCTAATCAACATGCTATAATGGCTCTAATTCCTTCACATAAGCATTTTATCAAACATATGGGGAGCATGCTTTGCTTATTCAACAGTTTCTTCACTTAATCGACATGAACACATAACTTAACAAGCAACTTGAAAAGGGTTTATTATGAACTTCACATGAATATAACATACTAGGGTCAAAGCTTGAAAACCTTGCAAACAAACATGAATCAAAACTCAATAATAGCATGAACATCAATTTCAACATACAAGAATCATGAAAACCCATAAACATAAGATCTTTGAATTTTTGAAAAGGGTTCTTGAGCTTCTTGGATGAAGGGACCTAAGAATCAACATCTACATACCTTAGGAAAACTCTTTCTTGAAGGCTCTTGGAGAGATTCTTGATTTCTTGATTTTTCTTAATTTTTTGTGAAGAAGAACGAAGGGTTTTAATTTTGTAGAAACCCTAGTTTTTGATGTTAAAGATGAAGAATTAAATTGTGAGCCTTGATCGGATATAAATATAGACTGAAAAGAGTGGGAAAAAGATCAAAAAGCCCTTTTAAAATTGAGTTAAAAATATTGAATGGGGTCTGCGACGGTCGAAGTGATGGTTCGTCGCTCAGTCTGACGGTCTGTTGGATCTTCCATCGTATAGCAGTCGAAAAAAGAACACACTGTCTCGATGTGATGATCTCAGCAATGGTCTGTCATAAACCTGATAGTCCGTCATAAACCTGACGGTCTGGCGGATTGTCCATCGCATGTTGGCCAAGATTAGGCCACACTACCTCAGCGTGATGGTCCCAGGGACGGTCCATCGTACCCTTGATGGTCCATCATTCTGGCCATTGCACTTGGGCCAGAAAAGGGAGTCACTGCCTTAGTTACGATGGGCTGGGTGACGGTCCATCGTAAGGTCGATGGTCCGTCAACCCGGCCATCGCACGTGGGTGGTTCCGAGTGCTTTCAGTAAAACGATCATAAATTCCTTGTCCAATGCTAGATTTTGATGAAATTGGTATCGATGAAAAGCTTATTCAATGATCTACATGAAAAAATATTGATATGAGGGAAATTCTATAAGGTTCAAAATATTTCTCACTTGGGAAGACACTTTTCAACCTTTTAAGGCTAGATTTATGCTTTATTTGACACGCTCTAAGGCTCAGACTATGAGAGAATTTTTTGGGGTTTTATAGTTTGATAAAGGTTTTATCCTTCCTAGTGTGTCCTCATGGGGTGCTTTGGTATTATTCGTGCATAAGAAGAATGGCTTTCTTTGGATATGCATTGACTATAGGCAGTTGAATAAGGTGATAGTTAAGAACAAGTATCCTTTTCCAAGGATAGATGACTTCTTTGATCAGTTGTAAGGTTCAAAGTTCTTATCCAAGATTGATCTTAGATTCGGGTATCATCAACTTAAGATTAGGATGGTGGATATCCCTAAGATAATTTTTCATACTCAGTATGAGCACATTGAGTTCCTTGTGATGTCATTTGGGTTGAACAACGCTCCGACAATATTTATAGGTTTGATGAATAAGGTTTTCTGAGAATTTTTGGATCTATTTTTCACTATCTTCATAGATGACATCCTGATATATTCTGAGTGTGAGGTGGATCATACTACTCACCTCTATATTTTATTACAAACCTTGAGGGATTAACATTTGTATCCAAGTTCTCAAAATATGAGTTTTGGTTGAATACTATCACTTTTTTAGGTCATATTATTTCTAGTGAGGGGATCATAGTGGATCCACAAAATATTTTGGTGGTTAAGAAGTGTCCTAGACCCTCGACTCCAACTGATATTTAGAGCTTCTTCAGTTTGGCTGGGTTTTATAGGAGGTTTATAGAGAGCTTTTCTACTATAGCAACCCCTTTGACTAGGTTGACTTAGAAGAAAGTGAAATTTCTGTGGTCCGATGATTGTGAAGGAAGTTTTAAGAAGCTGAAGGATAGGCTAACTTTGGCTCTAGTTTTGACTTTGCCTGAAGGCAATGATGGGTTTATGGTATATTGTGATGCATCCATGGTGGGACTTGGTTGTGTTTTGATGCAACATGGGAAGGTGATGGCTTATGCTTCCAGGAAGTTGAAGGTGCATGAGAGGATCTATCCTACTCATGATTTGGAACTATTAGTGGTGGCCTTTGTATTAAAGGTTTGGTAAAACTATATGTATAGAGTTCATGTGGATATCATCTCAGATCATAAGAGTCTGTTGTATGTGCTTACTCAGAAGGAGCTTAATCTCAGGAAGAGGACATGGCTTGAGCTTCTAAAAGATTATGACATGAGTCTTCACTACCACCCAAGTAAAACTAATGTGGTTACTGATGCTCTTAGTAGGTTGTCCATAGGGAGTTTAGCTTATTTGGAGAAGGAGAAGTGGGAATTGGTGAAGGCTATTCACTGCTTGGATAATCTTGGGGTTTATCTTATAGACTCAGAGGATGGTTGTGTGTTGGCAAGGAAGTGGTGCATTCGTCTCTTGGTGCGGAGATCAAGGAGAAGCAAATACTAGATCCTATCTTGATAAAAATCAAGGGTTATATAGGTAGGCAAAAGGTGATGGTATTTGAGGTTAGTGGTGATAGTACCTTGAGGCATTAAGGGAGGTTATGTATTCTATCTTCAATAGTTTTGGTGAAAGGATATTGGCTGAGGCGCATAAATTGCGCTATGTTGTTCATCCCAGTTTGACAAAAATTTATCATAACCTCAAGGAGATATATTGGTGGAATGGTATGAAGAGGGATGTGACTAACTTTGTAGCCAAGTTTATGGTTTGCCAACAAGTAAAAATTGAGCACATAAGGCCCGTAGGGTTGTATCAAGAAATTGAATGGGTGAAATAGAAATGGAAAGTGGTCAACATGGATTTTATTACCAGTCTTCCTCGGTATCAAAATCAATTGGATTTGATTTGGATCATCACGGATAGTATAACAAAGTCTGCTCGCTTCTTTCCAGTGAGGATGAACTTTTTGCAGAGGATTATGTGAGCTTGTATCTTTATGAGATTATGTAGTTGCATGGGGTACCTTTTTCTATCATCTCTGATTGTGGTATATAGTTTTGATCTCATTTTTGGAAGTTATTTTAGAAGGGGTTAGGGACTAAGGTTAGTCTAAGTACTACTTTTAATCCACAGACGGATGGGCATGCAAAAAGGACTATTCAAACATTGGAGGATATGCTTCAATCATGTGTGATTAATTATCGTGGTAGCCGAGTTGAGCATCTACCTCTTGCAGAGTTTTTTACAATAATAGTTACCATTCTAGTATTGGAATGACCCCTTTGGAGGCATTGTATTGTAGGAGGTATAGATGTCCTATTAGGTAGTTTGAGGTTGGTGAGGCAGATATGTTTTGTTCGAACTTGGTTTATCAGGCTATGGAAAAGGCGAAGGGGATTTGAGATAGGCTTAAGGCTTCCCAAAGTCACCAAAAGTCCTATGTAAATGTAAGGCATGGAGACTTTGTGTTTGATGTTGAGGATAGTGTGTTCCTAAAGGCATCTCCCATGAAAGGAGTGATACAGTTTGGTAAGAAGGGGAAGCTCAGCCCCCGGTATGTTGGTCCTTATGTGATTTTTAGAAGGGTTGGTAATGTTTCTTATGAATTGGAGTTTCATTATAGTTTGAACTCCATTCATTCGGTGTTCCATGTCTCTATGTTGAGTAAGTGTAGAGGTGATTCTTCATTGGTCGTTCCTTTGGAAGGTTTGGGTATCTCAGATTCTCTATCTTATGAAGATATCTCAGTTGAGATCTTGGATCGCTAGGTTTTTGGATTACAGACCAAGGATGTGGCCTCGATTAAAGTTCTATAGAGGAACCACAAGGCGGAAGAGGCTACTTGGGAAACATTTTAAACTTGGATATTTTTGCTTAAGGTATGTGTTCTTTATGACATTCTTATATCCTAGTTTTGGTTAAATAAAAGGTTGATCTCCTTATATATTTGTTAAAGGTAAGAGTAGAGGCATCTAAGAGATGTAAATTTTGCTTGTACTACTTTGTTCATCATTCGGGGATGAATGATCCTAGTGGGGGAGAATTGAAATGCCTTAGGTTTTTATCCTTATAAATTTCCTTAGTTTATAACTCTCTAGGCATCATACGACTAGGGGTACTAGTCGTATGATATAATATGATTTAGGGGGAGACAAGTGGTATGTAAAATAGTGTAGTCTTGGGTTGTTACTGTCTAAGGTACGAGTAGACAACATACTGGTTGTATGTAAGAGTATGAGTCGTATGGTCCTAACTCGTATGATGATCACTGTGTCATGCTCTTGGTGGGTGGTCTAAGGTATGGTTTCATGGTACTAATCATAGATTGGGTAAGGGTTGGCTTACGTGGTCGTATTTTGACCAGTTCGGGGGTCTAATGTGAGGCCTAGGGTATGAGTAAGGGTACAACTCATACCTTAGGGTACGAATGTTATCGGGGGTTCATACCTACCTATGGGGATTTTATACAATTTGGGGTAATCTGGATATTTCTCTGTATAACTCCTTGGGAACCCATGACTTAAAACACTTTTTGGGGATTTATTTAACCTATTTGCAATCACTCAAACACATAGGATCTCTCTCAAATTCTCTTAAAGGCTCTTAGGTTAAGGAAGGATAGGGTTTCATCAATAGGATCAAATTGGGACTTGTAAAGTTGATTTCTCTTCATCTTCTTCATAGTCTAAGGCAAGATACTCCTCCCTCATTGTTAGTTCCCACTAAAGGCATGTTTTATGAATTTTTTTCATGGAATAATTATTGTATGGTTTTGGGTTTTCAAATATGTGTTTGGTATTTTGATTATAATGGTTGGTTATGGTTTTTTCCATGTCTTTTGCATATGGTTTGGATATTATAATGATGGTTTGAACACTTGGTTGCATGGGAATAGTTAATTGGTACTTGATTCTGGCTTTGGAAATACTATGCCCCCAATGTGTTTGATAAAATGCTTATGAGAATGCTTTTACTATATTGTTGAACTTTTAAAGGAACTATTGCATGTTATAACTTGGTAATGGAACCCTAAATGGAATAAATGGTTTAAATGGTTTGGAATGGTTAATTGGTAAGGTCCTGGTGGTCATGGTTATGGTTAATTGAACATCCTTATAAGGTACAAAGGAATCCCCCAAGGAAACATATTAATGAACATACTTGTGGGGTATATGGGAATCCCCCAATCAACTTAATAGTGCAATATATAGGTACATGGAATCCCTTTCATCTCTAAAAGATTGGCTAAGGACATTTCTTGCAAGCTATAGTTGTTATGATGATACCACTTTTAATAACCTTTGTTAATAATAAATGGAATCATTGTCTTGGTTGTGTGGTAACAGTTTTAATTCGACAAGAATGGTAGAGTATGATACCTATCTGTGAAGGTGTGAGTCCAATAGATGAACACTGGAAACTCATATTTTTCGACATGAGGATTGGTCATGATGAACATATGAGGTACATGTAAATCCCCTAAGTTACACTTTTATATATGTATCATGGAGAGCGAAGGGTACTTGGGAATCCCTCACTTCCATGGTATCTCCTGTTTGTGTGGCTAGGCATACCGTGATCCATTTAGAGGGTTACACTGGATCCATATAGCTCGTGGGTTGTCTCAGGATGGTAAGGCTCCGCCCAAAGATAGGTTAGTGGGTGAACACTAGAAAGTACTCAGGATAAGGATAAAGTAATGCAAACCTTTAAAACCAAACAAACAACCTTGGTATATGTAGCCTTGTTTGGTTTTAAAGGTTTCCATTACTTTATCTTTATTGTGAGTACTTGCTAGCGTTCACCCGCTAACCCATTTTTGGGCGGCTGTATCCCTACATGATGAAAGAACCAACCATCCTACTCTTCCTGTTTAGTGATCGTATTCAGGATCAGATATTATATTAAAGTGGAGAGTTTTCATACTTTGGAAGGCTCCATTTCATATCATGGACATCTTTTCATACTTTTTTTATTTTATGGGTAATGGTTTTGGCTATGGTTGGGGGCATGTTCCAACTGTATATTGTTTTTCTTTTAGTTATAGGCTTTGTGGAACTACTATGGGTTGGAATGGGCATTGCCGTTTATGGTGTCAGCCTTAGTATTATCATTGGTATTTGGGTTGATACCGTTTGACTAAATTTATGATTGTTCCATCCTCTTTTGTTATGTTATGGATAGGAAATTGATTATTGTTTCAGTTTTGGTTATGGTTGTTGGTTGGTTGGGTTGGGTAATGGGGGTGGTCTCCGATCTTGGTAGGACTTGAGATGCCTATTATGACAAGGACCTAGTTCAGGTCTTATCAATATACCATTATTACCAATCAGACTATAAAAGGATCCCAAATATTATAATCAATAACAAGACCATGCAAGGATCCAAATATATACCAAGTAAATCGAACCTCACAAGGAACCAAATATATGAAAGCAATAATATAACCCAATCTACTCATGGAACTATCAAACTCACCAATATCTTGTACACAAATGCTAAGAGTTTTATGATCACCCACTAGCCATGACCTGTAGAGAACGAGCTCAATCCATGTATGACAATAACCCAAACATCTCATGTTTTCCACCCTAATCCCAAACCAATGTCATGTATCAAAATAATTAAAACATCTTGTGTCTACCACCCTTACCTAAAGTCAATTTTATGCCACCCTTATTGACATGACCCAAACCAGGGATTGATCGTGTCAGGTATGTTAAGTCCAACCATGACTGGAGACTACCCCCAATACCTAAACCATTGACAACACTTCACCCTATTTTGGATGAATCTCGAACATATAACAACATAAAATAGTATTAATTTGAAGACTTGATAACAAGTTTAAATCAAAACCGAAATCCATAAATAATTAACCATATAATGCCAATCCAAATATCAATACCAATACCAGTGATAACATTAATATCGATACTGCCCATGCCCATAGTAGTCCAACAAAGCCTCGAGTTAAAACCAAAGAATTTCCAGATGGGACATGCCACCGAAGTAGCCAAAAACCAAGGAATATTAATGACATAAAGAAGTTCATAGCATAAAATGGGGTCTTCTGGAGTATGAAAGCTCACCACTTCAGTTTGACTCAAAAGATATCCCTAAATCACCCAGTCATTGAGCATAAAGAGTGGTAGTATGGCTGGTTTCTGCATCACATGGGGATATAATTCTTGAAGACGGTTAGTAGGGTGAACGTTAGCATGTAACTTATGGATAAAGATAAAATAATGCCATTCAATCAAACCAGATTAAACTAATGTAAATAACCATGTGTAATTACATTTACATATATATACCATGTTGGGATAGGGAACAAGGTTTAGCGTGCATTTTAAAAACTTAACCTGGGTTATGTAGCATTACTGTAATAGTTCCACTTACAAGACATATAGGTCTAGAGTTATCCCCTGAACGGGCCCCAGTGCATTTAGCCATACAAACTGGAGATACCCTAGATGGCCAGGGATTCCCTTGTATCCTTCGCCCTTTATGGTACATATATACGTGTATAGGCTTGGGGGATTCCCTTGTACCCCAAAAGATAAAGGTCATCAAGACCAACCCTCAAGTAAAAAAACATGAGTTTTCGTGGTCCGTCCTTTGGACTCACACCTTTAAGTTTAGCTATCACAACCCCCATTATTGCCCAATTAAAACATTTAACAGAAGCAACCATCAATTCCAAAAGTTTATTATTAGGGCATTATTAAGTGGTATAGTCATAGCAACCATAGCTTGCAAGCAGTGTCATTAGCTAACACTTAGGGCACTCTCATATAACATGTAGACTTCATTATTAAAATCACTTGGGGGATTCTAGTATACCCCACACTATTTTTATTATAAATTCGCTTGGGGGTTTCCTGTGTATCTCACACAATTTTCAAAACCATCCTCAAATATTTAACTATTTATTCCGGTCATTAGTTTTAAGAAATAAGTCAAACCAAATACTTTGGGGATTTCATTGTACCCCTAAATCATATTCCCACCTTTCTCATAATTATAAACATATTTTGCAGTATAGGGTTGGGGCTATAACCACTACAAAAGTCACAAGTTTAGAAAAAATTACCATTATCAGGTTCATCTAGCATTCACATGCACCCACATGTTTAAAACCATATTTAAAAAATAGAAAATAATAATTAAACCATGGAAAAACATTATTGAACCATAAATATTCAAAACCCCCAACCTTTATTTCAAAACCGTAACAAAACCACGAGCAACCATTATTTCAAAACTATAATAATACCAAAAAACTCGTACATTAAAACATGTGCTTTTAAAAAAATTACAATGAGGGAGGATGAAACACCCTAGGTTTTGGCCCTTGAAAATTTCCCGAGTCTTAAACCTTCTGATCATCATATGACTCACACCCTGACTTGTACGGTGTGGGTATGGGTATAGATCCTAGTCGTATATTTGTTAGAGTGATACTAGCCAAGTTTTTCCCAAGGTTCAAGAAGACTCCATATGAGTTGTATATTGGTGTGATAAGAAGTATAGGGTCCAATCGTATGTTGTCTAGTGTCTAGCCTTGGATGTTCTGCCTAGGGTACAACTTTAGGGTACTAGCCATATGGTGATGATACGAGTTAGGTATGGGAGTTGTATGTTAGACAGAATGTGGAGTCCAATTTTTTGATCAAGTGATGAGTTGAGGCCACCAGTCATAAAATATGGATATGAGTTGATGGGTTCAACCGTACCCACCTGCATTCTTTCTACAACTTTTAAGCTGTGGGTATTTTAGACATTTACCACCCCAAAACCTTAACCCCACGTCTTATAACCCTTGTCTAGAGTTTTTTAAGGTGGTCATCTAGAGGCTTGAGGATAAAAATCCATCCATGAATCTTTGTAACTCAAGCATGTTACTCCTCCCTCATTCTTAGTTCAATTAAAATTTTTTTTTAATGGATGGTTTTCATGGTATTATTGTGGTAATATTTGGGTTTTAAAATATATGTTGGAGTTTTTTATTTTTCTTGGTTGGATAATGCTTTCCCATGTTTTTATTATGGTTTTCATGTTATTTTTATGGTTTTGAACATGTTATTGCATGGGAATGGTCAATTGATCTTGGTTTTGGTTTTGTAAACTATATGCCCTCAACATGTTTGTTAAAATACCCATGAGAATGATTTTTCACATAGTTTGATTATTCTTGAAACCTTTGCATTGTATGATATAGTAATGGAACTTAAAGTGGTTTGGTTGGTTTTAAATGATTTAAAAAGGCCGTAGTGGCCATGGCTTTGGTTAAATATAGTTTTGAAAACCTTATGGGGTACAATGGAATCCCTTAAATAAGAAATCTATGAAAACCTTTTGGGGTACATGGGAATCCCTCAAGTGATTTTAATAATGCAGTTTTTGATACATGAGAATCCCCTTAGTGTTGGCTAATGACATTTATTGCTAGCTATAGTTGGTATGATGATACCACATAATGCCTAAATAACTAACTCTTGGAATTAGTGGTTTGGGTATGTGTTAAATGTTTTAATTGGCCAATAATAGGGGTAGTGATAACTAGCCGTGATGGTGTGAGTCCGAAAGGTTGACACTGGAAACTCATGTTTGTCGACATGGAGATTGGTCTTGATGACTACATACTTATGGGGTAGAAGAGAATCCCCTAAATATATACTTATACATATGTATCATAGAGAGAAAATGGTGTAAAAGAATCCCCGACCACCTATGGTATCTCCATTTTAAACAGCTTTGCATATTGGAGCCTATTCAAGGGGTAACACTGGACCCATATAGTCTATGGGTGGATTATGATAGTAAATGTAAACATCCTAGGTCAAAGTAATAAGAGCATACTAAACCCAATCCACTTTCCCGGCATGGTATAAATGTATGTATGTTGTTGCATATGGTTATTTACTTTGGTTTAAGATAATGGAATTATTTTATCCTTATTTCTGAGTACATGCTTGTATTCACTTGCTGACCATCTTCGAGCACTGTATCCCCACACGATATAGAAACCGATCACACTGCTGCTCAGTGACTTGGTGAATCAGGGACAACTTGAGTCAGACTGAAATGGTGAGCTTTCATTCTTAGGAAGGCCCATTTTATGTTATGGTTTATCTTATGTATTTATTATTTCTCTAACATTGGTTTTTTCTATAGTCGGAGGCATGTCCCGACTCGATATTGTTTAACAAGGATTAGAGGTTTTGTATGAATTACTATTGACTTGAGTATATTGTGGTTTGGACTGTATGGCTTGGTTTGGTTGGTCTCGATTTTAAACTTATCCTAAAGTCATCAATCTCCAAATACTCTATCTTGTTATATGTTCGGATTTTATCTGACGTGGGTTGTATATTAGTTGGTTGGATTGAGTATAGGGGTGGTCTCTGGTCTTTATTGGACTTCAGAAGCTCGACACGAACTGGCACTGGTTTAGGTCATGTCAGATTCGTATCAGAGACCTAGGTTCATGTTCACTTGGAAGTCCATAAAATCATAATGAGTAGAGTCTGCTTGAAGGGTATGCAACATGCCACACTCATAAAAGAGAGGCTACAATGCATTTATGAAATTTTTACTTTTTTGTTGTTCTATTTTCGGGCTATAGAGTCTGTCTTGAACTCTCCCTTAAATCTTCTTTTGTTCACCTTTTAGATCATGCCCCTTCGACGATCTAGAGCACATGGAAACTCATCGGTCCCACTCAAGGATGACACTAACAGATATCTTCCAACTGATAGGGCACTAACTTGATCAAGGGTCATAGTTTTTGATTTTCCCTATAGAGTTCCACCGGTCTCCAGTAACCTTACCTCGAAAGGTAGAACTCATATTCAGTCACCTCAAAGAGATGTTACTAATGCCGAGTTTGAACATTCTATTCATATGTTGACCCAAATAGCGGTTTCTCTATTATGCCAGTCTAATTCTATTGGAGTGAGAAAGAATAAGAAGAGGTTGAGAAATAGGCAGAGCAAGAAGTTCTAACATCCAGACTGGGGGAGAGGTTGGAGAAATAGTGGTAGAAGTGGTGGCTAGTGGTCTGAGTAAGGGAATCCAGGGAGTTTCCATATGATTGTTAGTGTCCCTTATCCTTAAAGTTCTGGTGAATATCTTATTTGGGGTAGTGGAGCTCAGTCAGCCCCACCCTATCCTCTCTGCTGATTTTATAGTCTGTTGTATTGTAGTTATTGCTATAAAGAGGAATCAGTGTTTTAGTTATGGTCAATTGGGCCACATGCAGAGGGAACATCTCATAAGGATTTCTATAAGGGAAAATAGGATACCGGTTGCCACTTCTCTAGCTCGGCACTGTGGGGTGCTACTTCTAGCTTTGGTACTGGCTGGGACTGTCTCTATGATCTTACTATCCTTTAGGAGTCTGAGGTATCTCCTGTTGTCAAAAATGGTATGTTGAAAGCTCTTTTTCTATGATGAGTACTGTTTATTTAATTCGGGGTCCACTCCCTCTTATGTGACCCAATTATGGCTGTGTATTTTGGTTTTGGTTTTGAGTGTATTCTAGGCCCCCTTTTCTATTTCTAACTTAGTGGGTAACTCTCTGGTGGCTAAAAGAGTCTATAGGGGTTGTGTGGTGTCTGTGGGTGGTCAGGAGACTTGGGTAGATTTGTTTGAATCAGGCATGGGCGATTTTGATGTCATAATAGGGATAGATTTGTTGCACCGATGTGTTTCTAGAATGTTGAACCCATAAGGTCATTTTTAAATTCCCTAATAAGACAATTATAAAGTGAGAGGATAGTTCCCTAGTCTTAAGGGGAGATTCTTGTCGTATCTTAGAGGTTTGGAATTAAATTTCAAGTGGTGTATTTACCATTTGATTCAAGTTAAAGATTCCAACCCGGAAGGTCCTTTGTTACATTCCGTTTCTGTGGTGAATGAATTTCCCGACGTCTTCCCTAATGACCTTCCTGGTGTCCCAATAGAGAGATTAAGTTTGAGATTGATCTTGTTCTGGAAACTCATCCTATTTCTGTTTCCTCTTTATATAATGACTCCAGTTGAGCTGAAGGAGTTTAAGGAACAATCGAAGTATATTTTTGATAATGATTTTGCCGGCCTAGTGCTTCTCCATGGGGTGTTTTCGTTCTTTTATGCATAAGGGGGGATGATTTCCTCTGGGTATGTATAGGTTATTGGTGGGTGAATAAGGAATTTGGGGTGACCACTTCGTGGGGTGGACTATATGTATTTATATATATTTTTGTGAGGTACTCTGTTAGTAGTGCATGATGGTCAACAGACACAAAGTTTGAACCTTAGATGTTAATTTTAGTATAAGAAGTACGTTAGCTCGGGGATAACAATGCAAGATTTATGGGGGTATAGTGGTAGGCTTGGTGTGGTGTGCTAAATAAATGAGGTTGATGACTCGGGAGATACAAGAGTGGAAAAGTTATGACATACAGGCTAGAGGTCCAGGTTGAACTAATAGATTGGGGGCTAAGTCATTGAATGGATTAGGACATGGAGTTTGTAAGACTATGCTAAGCTCTGAGTTGCATCTAGATAGATGAGGTTTTAAGTACAAGAGAGCAAAGTATCAATGGTGCATGTACATGATGATACCCCTTAGGGAGGAGATCAAGGGCTAATATTAAATTTTCTTCTCGCGGTGGACTTTAGAGAAAGTCGGGGTTAATATACTCCTATTCTAGTGATTCCCTCCTATTTTAGTTAAGAGGGACCTCTACTAGTGTTGCACACATTCTAATAGTGCTTATGCCTAAGGTTTGCATTCTGTATGCAGCATATGTCCATACTTTAGCCATGAACAAAAGGCAATAATAGTTCTAAAAAATGCGAGCTTCCAAGTGTTCAAGATCTATGTCATTACGTTAATGATCCATACATTCATGTCTAACGTTATATCTAGACCCAAGAAATAGTAGTTTTAAGTGAAAATCCTCACTTGGTCCCCCAAATATGAATCTTGGCTTTACGTAAATTACCCATGATATATGCAGTGGTGTTTCTCCCGGTGCCCAGTCCTAAGGACTTGTATTATGGTGTGTTTATGTTAGAACTAACCTCCATTTATAACCTAGGTGGTTGCTATGAAGCACCTTATGCCTATTGTACCATGTCTCAGTTCCTGGGTCTCTCTTTGAGTAGCATAAGTAGTCCTCTTGCTTAAGTTCCTCAATAACCCTTTTTATGTTAGGGTGGTAGTGGCTGTGGAGGCATAGTAATATTTTAGACGAAGGAGTAGATGTCCTTGGTGGTGAAAATTTAGGGGGTGACTACTAGAGCTAAGGTTATAAGTGTAGATGGAAAAATGATATGAATGTTTTCCTATGAGATAGCTGCAGAGGGAAGGTGAGGTGAAAGCCTTTGTGATAGTGGTTGAGGGTGTTAGTTTTGGTGGATAGATCCATAAAGTAGGTGTAGTAGATATAGGTTGGAGCGTGGTGATTGATAAATACCCAACCTTTGTGTTAAGCGGATATTGCTCCTTGATCAAGACCTATTTCTTGATTATAGGAATAGATGGGGTAGTATTATCAGAGCGGTGTAAAGTATAGAGTCCCATGGCTTTCACTAGTACCTTTAACTCCAAGTTAGTCTTTAACATGGGATGGATATACGGCTATACTCTGGCCCTCATAGTTATGTATTTGTGGGGAAAGTTGGTAGGTTGAGATGGAAGAGTGTTGTCTTTATATTTGAAAGTTTATTGGAAAGTATGGACGTATTTAAGGGTTATTAGATGCATTGGTTAAGGAGGAAGAGCCTACATAGGAAGCTGAAGAGGACATGAAGTCAAAGTATCTGTTCCTATATCCCGTTTCAAAAATTCATGCTTAGGGTATGTGTAGTTCTTAACATCTTTGTTTTGATGTCTTTGTTGAAGTTAAAATGGTGAATTCCTTGGTGTTCTATTTTCTATCTTAAAGGTAAGAGTAGAGACGTTTGGGGGTCTAATCGTTCTTGATCAACCTTGTTCCATCATTCGAGGATGAATGATCCAAGTGAGGGAGAATTAAAATACCCTGTGTTTTGGACCTTAAAAATTTCCTAAGTATTGAACCTTCTGATCATCATACAACTCACAACTTGACTCTTATGGTGTAGGAACATTCCTAGGACCCTAGTCATATGTTGGTTAGAGTGATATTGGCCAAGTTTTGCCCAAGGTACTAGAGACTCCATACGAGTCGTAAATTGGTATGACGAGAAGTATAGGGTCCAATTGTATGTTGTCTAGTGTCTAGCCTTTGATGTTTTTCCTAGGAAACGAGTTTAGGGTACTAGTCGAATGGTGATGATATGAGTTAGGTAAGGGAGTCATATGTTGGACAGAATGTGGTGTCCAACTTTCTGATCAAGTGACGAGTTGAGGGTACCACTCGTATGATATGGATATGAGTTGAGGGGTTCAACCATACTCACCTGCGTTCTTTCTACAACTTGTAAGCTGAGGGTATTTTGGACATTTCTGACACCAAGACCTAAGGACGCCATGTCTTATAACCTTATTTGGTCATTCATTCTTCACTTAAAAGATTAAAAAAACTCTCTAAAAACCTCTCAAGAAGATTGGCTAGGGTTTCTTCAAGGTGTTTAACTAGAGGCTTAAGGATCAAAATCCCTCCATGATCTTCATAACTCAGGCACGATACTCCTCCCTCTTTGTTAGTTCAACTAAAAACATGATTTGATGGATGTTTTTTATGGTAATATTTTGGTAATGTTTGGGTTTTGAGATATATGTTGGGGATTTGGTTGGATAATGTTTTCCCATATTTTTTTATTATGGTTTTCATGTTATATTTATGATTTTGAACCTGTGATTGCACCGTAATGGTCAATTGATACTTGGTTTTAATTTTGGAAACTATATTCCCTCAGCATGTTTGTTAAAATGTCTATGAGAATGATTTTGTCACATAGTTTTATTATTCTTGAAACCTTTGCATTGCATGATATGGTAATGGAACTTAAACTGGTTTGGTTGGTTTTAAATGGTTTGGAACAGCCTTGGTAGCCATGGCTTTGGATAAAGATGGTTTTGAAAACTTTATAGGGTTCAATGGAATCCCGTAAGTGAGTAATCTATGAAAACCTTGTGGGGTACATGGGAATCCTCAAGGGATTTTAATAATGGAGTTTTGGGTACATGGGAATCCCCTCAGTGTTGGCTAATGACATTGTTTGCAAGCTATAGTTGGTATGACTATACCACATTATAATGCCTTAATAATTGACTCTTGGAATTGGCGAGTTGGTTATGTGTTAAATGTTTTATTTGGGCAATAATAGGGGTTTTGATAGCTAGCCGTGAAGGTGTGAGTCCGAAAGGTTGACACTGGAAACTCATGTTTGCCGACATGAGGATTGGTCTTGATGACTACGTACTTTTGGGGTACAAGTGAATCCCCTAAGTATATACTCATACATATGTATCATAAAGGGCAAAGGGTACAAGGGAATCCCCGATCACCTATAGTATCTCCAGTTCGGCCGGCTACACACACTGGGCCTATTCAGGGGTAACACTTGACTTATATAATCGTGGGTGGATTATTGTCACGACCCGATTTCCTTGGGTCATGATGGCGCCTACCATAACCACTAGTAGGCAAGCCAACCCATAGTCCGGAATGGCTAGTAATTAAATACTCAATAATATAAGGAAAAAATGCGGAATATAAGAAATAAAGATCAATACATAGAATAATCCCAAAACCTGGTGGTATCAGTACAAGAGCTTCTAGTATTAAAAGAGTACAAAAGTGAAATATCAATAGAAATACGCTGATACTACTTTTCTCTGAATACAACTTAGAGACTAGTCTAATACATTAGAGAGAGATAAGTAATACTTTGAACGCCAGTAGCTCACTCTAAGTCATTATACCAGGGCTGCTCCACATGATTCATACATGAACGGTGATAACCCGTACTATGATCTGCAGGCTGCAGAAGTGTAGTATGAGTACCAAACAAATGGTACTCAGTAGGAAACTACCAACTGAGCTCCAAAGATAAAGTAGATTTATACAACATATAAACATAATGGAAACTACACCCAAGAGTCTATAAATCATATGACAAGTAAATGAGAAAATAAGGAACAACTATCATGTTCATGTCCAAGAGTCTAACATAATAAGACTAAGGAACCATCATGGTGAACTATCCTATTCCAACTACATTCAATATACATCAATGTTATACCATATATCCTATGTCAGTATACTAATAAAGAGCGAACTAAAGGCGAAGAAACGACTATATAATATAAACAACGAAAGAAGGGATATATGGTAGTACCATAGCTTCATATAGCTAGATATATATAGGTATATATATACATATAAACATAAGGTCATCTCAAAGCTTAAACTATATCAATATATCATTGTATTTTCAATTTGAGACCTCATTAAAATACTATCAAGATTTAAATACCATCATACTCGGGCTTTCTAATCCACATGGCTAGACATGAAATAATTATGCATAATAATGCAATCATAAGATAGGAGAGGCCAAAGACATACCACAAATCCTGATACTGGATCAAAGAACAATCTATCATAAGCTAGCCATAATAGTAATCATAACAATGACAACAACAATATCAATAACATTATGAATAATCGGCTACTCCGGACAACCAAATACCCAACTGAGCCTATGCGTACCCCCACCGCCCTAGACTCGAAAGGTTCAATCAACATACAACAACACAAGGCATATTCTTAACCCATATATATACAACCGTCCCATACCGACTGATAAATATAGGTGCATACTGATGATAGGTGATGCACATGCAGGAATAAAAGGAAAGTACACAATCAATATCATAACTCATCATAACTATCCTCATTAGGACTATGATCATCGTAATCAACCTCCAACCTTGCTGGGTATTAACACATCACCAATATATCCTCTGTCCTTGACAGGTATCAACATCATCATAACAATATCCTCTGGCTTTTTCGGGTATCAATATATAATCAATATGTCCTGCAGCCTTGATGGATATCAACACACCATCAATACTATCCTCCAGCCTTGCCAAGTATCAATATAACATCAATATATCCTCTGGCCTTGTTGGGTATCAATATCATCACAATAGTATCCTCCAGCCTTGCTGGGTATCAATATCATCACACTAGTATCCTCTGATCTTGTCGGGTATCAATATCATCGCAATAGTATCCGTCGGCCTTACTGGGAATCAATATCACCACAATTACCATTACCGAATAAGATACACTAAAATACACATAATTATAGACATATCACCATAGAATATCTATCCAGTCAATACTTCCTAACTACTTGTTATTAGCTAACCAACACTCATTATAATGAAATAACTAGTTTGATAGTCATTGCATAACCTCATGTTATCAGCCTAAACCTTATCCTTCACATAATCTTTATTCGCGGGATAACTGCTATATATTTAATAGTCAACATCTAACTTCTAGTCAGTGTTCATCATTAGACCAAAACCGTTATTTATGCACCATTCATTATTATCAACTAATCATCATATATCCATTAATCATTACAAGACAACATATTACTATTTGTTACCTAACCATCTTTTATTAACTAACACCATTCATTAATTAACCATCGTAGTTACTATGTTTCAACTAATTAAGATTCATTAACTAATACATTACATTCCTAGCCATCAAGTGCTATAGTCCTCTAATAGGCACCTAGTTACCACATAGCTTAACCGTATAACAAGAAGAGCAGTCATAAGATCACATTTTAGCTATAATCACATCATTTATGAGGATAAATAATCATGAACATACCAAATCTATGCATGCCATTACCAATAATCAATCAATGGAATAATAAGTATTATATCGGATCTTCCTCCATCCCATATCGGAGAGATGCGTATATAAATATATACATATTCATAAACTATAATCACATAATCAAATATAATGATAAACACTTCTCATCTATTGAATCAATATCATAACACGACCCTTGGTCCATTAGTTTATTTGGAATAATCACAACATCATATCACGGCCTTAGGCAAATACCATATTCGGAACTTATATCAATAATCACATTTATAAGCTGCCGCATACCTCTAATCATCTCACATATAGGAGGCATCTCACATATTGGAGGCATAATATCAATAAGTATGTAATCATCTCTCACACAAGATGCATCTCACATCTAGGATGTATAATATATATAGACATGTAATCGTGTATAGGATATCATATATCAATAGGTCATACATCATGACTACCAGGAATATAGCTTCTCTAAACCAATTTACATATCTAAGAGAAACATTGTCTCTATAAGTCCAACAATCATGACTAAAGAAAATAGCACTCTAGAGGCCAATCATCAAGTCTAAGTAGAAAGAGCATCTCTATAGGACAATCATCAAGTCTAAGAAGAAATAACATCTTTATAGGCCAATTATCAAGTCTAAGAGGAAATAGCATCTCTATAGTCCAGTCATTAAGTTTAAGAGGTAATAGCATCTCTATAGGCCACATAATGAATCAAGGAGGACTATTTTCTCTAAATGCTCAATATCACTTACACAAGGAGTATCAAAACTCTAACTCAAAAGCCACAATCCAGATACTTCAATACAAGTTACCAAGTTATGAAGTAACCTTATTCTAAGGTTTGATAGCCTCATCTATGTCTAGCATCCGCACTAAGTCCACAAGACTTAACGCACTCTTAGGCCTAAGTGGGCCGAATGGTCCCACTTCTAATCCATAATTTCCATAATTAGGAACACTATGCCCCAAACTAGGGTAAGGTATCTATTTCATCTTCTAGATATCAAGTAATCCATATTCAAGACTAAGATAGACAATTCTACTAGAAACAAGGGGACTCAAGTCAACTCTACCTAACTTACGATTCAAAGACTACCACACTAGCCCAATAAGGCTAAATATACAAATCTTGCTTCAAATGCTAAAACTATATTCCAAACATAGAATTATATCATATCAATGTTATAACTAATCTTAACTAAAGAGGGAAGGCAATAGGATAAAAAAGTGTTATGAACATGCCATCTTATGGGTTCAAAACCCTTATCTATTCCCCAAGCATCTACAATTAAGGCCAAGTTATCCTACTCATAATCAAGCCTAACATCCATATTCACACGCAGCATATATCACACATCATATCAAGAAAAGTAGATAGAATCCTACCTCTAGGTAAAACCACAAAACCTCACTTCATGTACCATATGCTCATCTTTACTTTACAATCCTCAACATGCCATCACACTATCAAAACCATAATCTAATCAACGATATGAGTCTTATGATACCCATATTTCACTATTATACCCTAGGTCCAAAAATGACACCAAAACTCTAAGTGGATCCCACATATAAAAAAATGAGTTTTCGAGACCAACCCAGTGTTCACACATGAACAAGGAATCATAACCCTCAAGAAATAGGTGAAAATTAAGCATAGTTTGGGCTAAAATCAAGCCCTAAGCTAAATTGGGGTTTTGGGTCAAAACTATGAAATTCAAGCATGAATTCAATAAATTCTTACAAGCATGAATTCAATAAATTCTTACCTTAATCTTGAACATAATCACGATACAAGATGAAAATTGGGCTCCCAAGTCACACCCATGACCAATTTTGAGTTATTACACTCATTTTTGGTGTTCATAAGTCTAAATGGTGAAGGGGAAATACCCCAAATACGTCTTGGGGACTTTATATATCCCCTACAGCTAAAGAAATATTGCTATCATAGTCCTACATCCCATGCTTGTGCTCCCGTGATCACATACTCTAGGCCGCAATCTCTGTTGTACTAGATTATAGCAAACCTAAAAATAAGTTTTTGACCCTCGAAACTTATCCGAAATCCAAATAACATGATCCAATAGTGAATTTTGAGTATAAAACACATTTCAAATCCATTGGAATCACCAAAAATTCCATCGGAGATTTTTTAGGCAAAAAAGTGGGTCCCACACCTATAGTTTCATCACTTTTTATAAAATCTGCTCAATATGTCAAAATGAGTTTGGGAGCCTTGGGACCTGAACCAAGGGTCTCCCTAGCCTAAAATTGATATTTTGATTTCAATGAAAAAAATTAGATTTTCCATCCGAGGTTGTTTGACCAAATATGGGTCCCACACCCATTCTTTCTAATTTTCAACTTTCTGACCAATAACTCAAAAAGAGCTCGGGTTTATCAGGACATGAACAAAAGGTATACCTAGAATAAAATCAATATTCTAGATTTGCTAGCACAGTTGGAATTTGTATTAGAGATTGTTTCACTGAATTTTTTACCTGGTGGCCATTTGGAACCAGCGAATACTTCTAAACTGTGAATTGGCTCTAAAAATCTAACGAACTGCTCGGTAACTAAACCATCGGTCCCAGCAAGTCATAAATGACTTGGGGCAGCTATGGAGAATCTCGACCAGTGAAGATAAGCATAAAAATGGAAAATGACCTGGAGGGTCATTACAATTATGATGGTAAAGCTACACAACCCAGTTAAAGTTTTAAATGCATGCTAAACCCTATCCCCTTTCCCAGCATGGTATATCTGTATGTATGTGGTTGCATATGGTTATTTACTTTGGTTTTAAAATAATGGCATTATTTTATCCTTAATCTTGAGTACATTTTAGCATTCACTCGCTAACCATTTTTGGGCATTGTATCCCCACACGATGTAGGAACCAACAATAATATCATATCTCCTGCTCAGTGACTTAGTGAATCAGGGATAACTTAAGTCAGGCTAAAGATGTGAGCTTTCATTCTTTGGAAGGCCTATTTTATGTTATGGTTTATCTTATGTTTTTACTATTCCTTCGACATTAGTTTTTGGCTATGGTCGGGGGCATGTCCCGACTATATATTCTTTGACATGGTTTAGAGGCTTAGTATGGACAATTGCGGACTTAGGTATATTTTGTTTTTTTTTTGGATGGTACCACTTTTTTGGTTTGGTCTCAATTTTAGACGTATACCAAAGTCATCGATCTCTAAATACTTTAACTTGTTATATGTTTGGTATTCATCTGACATGGGTGTTATATTGGTTGGTTGGATTGGGTAAAGTGGGTGGTCTCCAGTCCTTATTGAATTTGAGAAGCCCAACATGACTAGGCCCTGATTCAGGTTGTGTCAGAAGAGTAACATGCCTAAAAGACCAAGAAATTTGGAAGAGATAGCTCCCTTAGAACCCTAGATGATCACTTTCTTTTAAACCCTAGCGTTAGCTTGAACAGAGAGTTTGAGAGAGAATTTTAGGAGTGTTTTACAGGGAATGATATGATAATGAAGTCCGAAGGAAGGTTTAAGTCATGGGGTTTTAAGGGTTTAAGTGGGAAATGTCCAGAATTCCCTTAAATTAAAAGTCAGAAAAAGTGTCGCCTTTGGCTACGAGTTAACCATCGACTCGTAACCACAATATACAACTAGTGACCTTTAGTTTTAACAAGACAGTGACCAAGATACCCATACACTGTCAACATTACGACTCCATGATCCCACTCGTAACATGAACCTACGACTTGTAGGGTACCCAAAGGGGTTAGATACTAGAAAACATACGAATCAACCCTACTTCTCGTAACATGGTCTTACGACTCGTAGTGAGCCACTCGTACTCAATATAGATATACTCCATCCACTACAAAAAGAAATAAACCATGGAGTAGATACATATTCATGAATTTAAGAATAAGGCACATAATGACCACTATCAATTCATCAAGGCATAAAATCATCAATGGGTATGAAAATCCCTATACACACAATAAAAGATAAATGCAAGAAATAAAAACAATCCAACCGCGGTAACATTCATAGTCACCTGCCTGACGGGCATAGGGAAAATAAATCTGAATAGGTATAAAATGAACCGACTGACTGAATCATTAACTATGTGCCAAGTGCACCATCTCTAACAGAAGATGTCACAACATCACAAGCTAATCTAACTAAGCTGAATGATTGGAATCTCATGTCAACACCCTAGACTAGTAGTCGATCTCTCAGTAGTCGTAGCAATTTCTAAAGCATCAATATAGAGAGAACACTAACTAATCCCAATTGGCTGACCAACTAACGCTGACACAAATCCACAAAATTATGTCCAAACTTCTAAAATCACATCCTGTCTTAGGAACTATAGGCTAACGGGAAATGTAGGCTAACTCTAGCTAATCACCTATCTCATGCTAGGGGCATTCTCTGAACTAGTGTCTCATCACAACACAACCAAACCAAGATCCTAGAATACGTTAAGATACTACCCCTCATAATTTAGAATGGTCGCCATGGCCCGAAGAACCATACCACACTTCACAAGTCTGATAGGGACTCTTCCTAAATTTTTTTTGGCTGCTGTTGAGGATCTTCTAAATCCATCTCTGACCCTCTAGTCTAATACTACACTAAAATTCTAGAAACACATGTTGGAGTCTTGTCCTCATCTATTGATAATATCTTATCATCCTTCGAGGATAGAATAGATTCAAAGAATGTGTTTAAGGTTCTTAGGAATGCGGACACATGATAAGGAGTCATGAAATGAATTTCCTAAAATATCACTGTAGCCTCTCAAAGATAGGTTATGGACATCTCCACACGGATCCATAGGACCTTACTAACACTTAGCTCTTGTAATAATACACCGATGAAACCTAGACTTTGATACCAATTTTTCACGACTTGATTTCCTCAGGTCATGATGATGCCTACCATAACCCACCAGTAGGTAAGCCAACCCCTAGTCTGAAATGGCTAGTAACGGAGTACTCAATAATATATGGAAAAAGATGCAGAATATATGAAATAAAGAACAATACATTGAAGAATCCCAAAACCTAGTGGTATCAGTACAGTTGCATCTAATATAAAAAGAGTACAAAAGTGAAATATCAGGAGAAATACACTGATACAACTTATCTCTGAATACAACTTAGAGACTTGTCTAATACAAAAGTGAGAGATAAGTAATACTCCAAATATCAAGAGCTCACTCTAAGTCTCTGAACCAGGGCTGCTCCACATAATGTACACATCAACTGCGATAGCCCGTACTATGATCTGTAGGCTCCAGAAGTGTAGTATGAGTACTAAACAAATGGTACTTAGTAGGCAACTACCAAATGAGCTCCAAATATAAAGCAGATATATACAACATATAAACAAAATAGAAACTGTACCCAAGATTCCATAAATCATATGACAAGTCAATGAGAAAATAAGGAACAACTATCATGTTTATGTCCAAGAGTCTAACATAATAAGACTAAGGAAGCATCAGGGTGAACTATCCTATTTCAACTACATTCAATATACATCAATGGTATACCATATATCCTACGTCAATATATGAATAAAGAGTGAACGAAAGATACGTAGTAATATACAAGGCAAAGAAACGACTATATAATATAAACAATGAATGAAAGGATATACGGTAGTTCCATACCTTTATATAGCTTGATATATATAGAGAAATATATACATATAAACATAAGGTTATCTCAAAGCATAACCTATATCATTATATTCTCATTTTGAGACCTCATTTTAATACTATCAGGATTTAAATACTATCATACTCGATCTTGCTAATCCACATGGCTAGAAATAAAATAATCATGCAAAATAAGGAAATCATAAGATAGGAGAGGCCGAAGACATACCTAAAATCCCGATACCAGATCAAAGACCAATCTGTCATAAGCTATCCATAACAATGATCATAACAATGACAACAACAATACTAATAACAACGTGAATAACTAGCTACTACGGACAACCATATACGTAGATAAGCCTATCCGTATCCCTAATTCCCCAGGCTCAGAAGGTTCAATAAACATACAATAACACAAGGAATACTCTTCACCCATATCTATGTAAGCATCCCATGCTGCCTGATAGACATAGGTGCATGACAGTGCCCAAGCACATACACAAGTGTGTGTGGTCTTATCAAGTAGTAAAGTGGCCTAATGAAAGCCAAGTATCAATCCCACAGAGACTTGATTCCATAACAATTCTATTTTAGTTCACAATTTTAATCCAGTTAATGTAAGTGTAACCAAAAAGAAAGTTTGTAATTTATAACCCGAGAAAAGTAAATAATACGTAATGTAAATATCTTGAAATAATCAATAGGAGAAAACCTAGGGTTAAGGAAATTTTGAAAAATCATACTATGTTATTGAACTTCATTCGTTAACTTTCTTATCTTAGTTGTTGATTCATAGGGTTAATTGCATAATTATGGTTTCCCAGCCTTTAATCCTTTACCTAAGTTGAACCTTACAACTATATCATTGAGCGGGGATGTGATAGTCCACTTAAGTGTATTAATCTATCATCCTACGTGTGAATCAACTTAGGTATCAAGTACATCCCTTTCCTAGACACTATTTTGAATTTCTTATTTCATAAAGGAATACAAACCATACCTTGTTCATCTCCATATTCTATCCCCTATTCCTTTTCCCAAAGTCAAAAAGTAGACAATTGATGTATTCTAAGGGTCGCGAATCCTTAAAATACTTAAATCAAAGATGAACACACAACCAATAATGATAAGCAAAGTTAAGCGAATTCAATTCAAAACTATAATACTCATGTTCTTGGCTTAAATCCCAAAAAAGGGCGTTTAGCCACGCATAGTCATAATCGTAATCACAAGGTGGTAATTAACGACTAAAAACATGAATGAACTGAATTAAAATACTAAAAACCTAAATATGAAGTTGTAGAAGCCCCTTGATCTCCAAAATATCTCTAAAGATATGAAAAATGTGATATAACATGTATTTATATTATAGGAGTAAGCCAAGTCTGTGTTGGAGTTGAAAACGTTCTGTTATTAAGCCTGGGAGTGGAGAGAGCGCCGCCCTGGATATAGCCCTGCTCCAGGTGATTCTAAGACCTGGGTTGAGCACCGCTTAAGGTAAGGCTGAACCCTTCCCATATCCCTGATCCAGGTTGGGCGGCGCCTCTATATCCCCTTGAGCCTCCGGAAGTTGTTCTCCTAATTTTAGTTAAGTATTGAGTCTCCCCTCTTAGTCCCTTGTCTTGTGGTGTCTTTTCCATTGATTTCCAGCCTTCTAAACATCCAAATATCATAATATTCATCTCACAAATCTTCCTACATAATCACACACCACAAATTAAGAGACAATCACAACACAGTTCTCATAACGATTAATCAAAATAAGAGCTAAGCGTAGTTAGTTCATGTTAATCTTCAACTTATTGTTCCAGATGTACAATCACTCAAATTGAAATTTTTTCACTACCAACAAGTTATTTCACTCATAATTAAATATTAAAATCATTTGGAACACATTAAACACTATTTAATCCAACGAGACCAACTAGACAATCACCTAGCTCAAGCTAGTAACACTAGTTTTCTGGGTTGAACTTCTAAATGGATCTTTTAGGTACAGACTTGTTTGGACTTTACTTTGAACTTTGTAAAAACATGATTTAACACTTTGATACATATTTATCTCATCATCAACCCATGTATCATACACATCATCCTCAAAATAATGCTAAAAAACTAGAATAGTGATGCTAGAATGCATAAATACACCCAACATCACCACCCCATACTTAAAACCTTGTTCGTCCTCGAAAAACTCTTAACTATAAACATCATGAGATGGAGACTCTACAATTCTACTAAATGTAAAATACTTAAGCTAGCACTACAATGACTAAACGGAATGAAAGTTTCTAAAATAAGCATATCACAAACATGATTGAAAGCTTATGAACACTACTCTAAAACATCCTAGCCTCAAGAATTGACTCACCTAGTTGGAAAAATCATGCTTATCATTCAATTAAGGACATCATACAAATCATCCACATTCATCAAATATGTGCCCCTCACAACAAGAGAGTTACCTATAATCACTCACAATTAAGTAATTTATAACATAATGGGTATAAAAATCAAATTACGCTAACTCTCACAAGGAATTTGCAAGTTACACAAGATGAGCCATAAGTTTTACCTTAGTGTAGTGCTCTACAAAATATTAGAATGATGAATTTAGGATCAAATAGGTCTTTTCTGGGTTGTAATGTAGGTTAAGGGATGGGTAGGAACTATTTGAAAATAGTGAATAACCTCTATAAGAGCTTTAATACACTACATGATACATTTAAAACCAATATCTAACAACCAAATTACCTTTTTCATCCACCCATATCTTTTGTTTTTGCCCCATCTCTTTTAAGCATTTTTACAAACACATGGTGGGCGTATTGTTTATTCCTTCAAGATTCAATTTTTCTCATTTTCTACAATCATGGAAATATTTCTAAAACCATTTATATGACTCCCAACAACCACACATCAAATATAAACACCAATAAATATTACCTTGGGTCATTAATTTCACCTTTTTCTTCTTGAATTTCTCAAACTCCTCACTAAATCAATTATTTATTAAAGCACTTAGGAGCTATTTGAATCAATTTATAGTTTATCAAAGAAGGCATTAGGTTACTTATGAGGCTACCAAAGAAAAGGCTAAAGACTCAATGGGGATTAACTAGGATAATGCACAAAGGGTAGGACAAAGAGAAGGTATAAAACAAGGCTATCAAAGAAATGCCTAAATAATCTCTTAAACCCACACTCTTTATTTTGCTTTACACACACACTGGACAAGTTCTAGAAATCACACATAACAAGGAATATACAAAAATCTCACACGCACATGGCACATGCTCAACTCAATAGGATCATCATAGGCTCCCAACCACACAATAACATGAATTCAAATTTAAGCTAAAAAGTATAAGAGTCCCAAAAATGCGCCTAAGAATCTCAAAAGTAGCAATTCACTTATTCCACATGCTTTTAACAAACAAAAAACTTGCACCATGTAATAAAAAATAGCACCAACAAGAATATATAACACCATTTTTTTTTTTAAATTGAGCCAAAAGTTATTAATTTCCCCAGCCCACACTTAAAAATCTACTTTGTCCCAAAAGTGAACTTAAAAGTGAGAGATAGAAATACTCCCTGAGGCCTCTAGGCCTAGCTTGTAGCATCTTTTACATTAATGGTTTTCACAGGACTTCACACTCAATTTTTGCCATGCTTTTTAGCTCAGGTTTCCGATACTCAGACTTTCCATAAACCTGTGACTCAATAAAAAACAAAAACTACGTGAAATAAAAATTAGAACTAAAAATAAAACATACCTACTTAACTTGGGTTGCCTCCCAAGCAGCGCCTGATTTAGTGTCGCGGTACGACCCAACTAACGACTTAGTCCTTCTCTTTCTTTCTCTTTCTCACGTTTGGTCTCCATCTTCTTATTCTCTTCACCCCTCTTGGGTGTGAATTTTCAAGAGAAATAAATTCCTTAACTTTAGCCTTTTCAGGCTCATAAATTAGCATCAAATTAGGCTTAGGTGGTAGAAGCTTAAGCTTTTCAATCAGGTAGTCCAAAGAGGTCTTTGATGGACTAACCACCCTATACTTGTCCCCTTCAATAAAATTGATCATACATAAATATTTATAGTGGGACGTTATTGTGGGTGCTCTATAAATATCAAATAACACCTCTTCATCCTCTACCCTCATTTTAATCATGGCTTCTCTAACATCAATCAATGCTCCTCCGGTTGCTAAGAATAAATGCCCTAAGATAATTAGTACTTGTTCGTCTGCCTCAAAATCAAGAACAATAAAGTCAGTAGGAATAACAAATTTACCAACCTTTATAAGGACATCCTCAATAATTCCTTTTGGATAAGCCATGGACCCGTCTGCTAGCTATAAAACCACCTTGGTCGATTTAGGCTTTCCCAAGCCCAATGTATCAAACAAAGATAGGGACATCAGATTTATGCTAGCCCTTAATTCACTCAATAGATGGACTTTTTTACTCCTAATTTGGATAGGTAGAGTAAAATTCCCCAGATCTCTCAATTTCTTGGGGATTTTTTGTGTCAATATAACTCTATACTCTTCAGTGAGTGTTATTGCCCCCACTTCCTAAGATTTCACCTTATTAGCAACCACATCCCTCAAGTACTTTGCATACTTAGGTATACCCTACAAAATATCTAACAAAGGTAAGTTAATGTGAAGTTCTCTAAATGTATCAAAGAATTTCTTGAACATTGTGTCCTTCTTCGCTTTAATTTGCCTTTGAGGGAAGGGTAGTGGTGGTGTCTTCTTCACTTCTTTTGTAGAGCCTTTTTTTCAAGTACTTAGACTTCCTTGATTTTTTAGCAACTTCTTAATTTACCTATTCAGTCACCACATCAGCATCTACCTCTTTAGTTGCCTTTGGTGGTCTCCTTGAAGGTCTTTACCACTCTTTAAGGTGATTGCCATAACTTGCTTTGGATTTTCTGTATCTACTGGAAAACCACCTTGTGGCCTAGTATTCAATGCTTGCTACAGTTGTCCAATCTGTAACTCTAAACTTCTCTGAGTAGCTTACGAATTTTTCATGTCCGCAGTCAACTGTGCTTGATTAGTTAAAAGATGCTTTAACATCTTTTCCATGTCGCTAGTTGATTGATTCCGTTGTGCCTGTGGTTGCTGAATTTGTTGTTGTTTTACATTCCAAGGATGAGTCTTCCACTTTATGTTGTAGGTATTACCATAATTTAGCTTTTGAGCATAACCTACATACATCACTGATTTCAAATTTGAAGCATACATGGCCTCTAAGTGACCACTATTACCGTACACTTCACACCAACCTACAGCTTGTTGGATGGAATTAACTATGGCTGCAAGTTAAGGAGCTCCTAATTTCAAGCTACTGAACTAAGTGTTTATCATATTTTGCAATGCTACAACCTGAGCTGATAAGGAAGTAAACTGGTCTACCTCTAATACACCCGCAATTCTTTTTGTGGCACTTCTAGAATCTGAATGCCACTCTGGATTTCCTTGTGCTATATGGTTTAGCAATGTGTACAACTGATCATAAGTCAATTCCAGTGCTTGGCCACCTGCTGCTGAATCTATCAAAATCTTTGTATTGTGATCAACTGCTTTTACAAAAGCGTGAGAAAGTACCTCGTTAGACTATTGGTGGTGTGGGCAATCCCAATGAAGAGCCCTGAAGCATTCCCAAGCATGATAGAGGTTGTTATATGGCTTCTATTTAAAGCTTACTATCTCACTGCGATGCCTCGTAGTCTTGCCAGATGGAAAAAATTAGATGAGGACCTTTCTAGCTAAGTCATCCCATGATGTGATTGAATTGGTTGACTCTACATTCAACTACCTTTTAGATTCCCCCAACAGTGAATGGGGAAAAAGTGTCAGCCTCACATAATCTATACTCACCCCCATCGAAATGAATGTATTAGTAAGCTCAATAAAAGTTTGCAAGTTGACTTATGGATCCTCGTGTGAAAGCACTGCAAACTATTCGCTGTTGATGAGAAGCTACACCATGTTATGCTTTAACTCAAACTCCCCCCCAACAGCCGGTCTTTGAATTGGGGAAGTCAAGTTCATTGAAAGTGGGACTGCCACTTCCCTAACTGTCCTGCGGGCTACTTGTTCTTCAGCCATTGGAGAAGGAACTACTCGGTCTTTTGCTATTCGTGGAAAATGAGAGAGATGGGTTGCGACTCTCCTTCATTGATGGAAGTGTTGTACAGGTTCAGGGCTTGGTTCAACTAGATATCTATCCCTTACTAGGTTTATAACATTGAAACTATTTCCTACAATCATTAAACCAAGACCAAGCATAAACACACCAAAGAAATTTAAAGAGAAAAGCTAAAATAAAACAGTTGCCAATTGCAAGTCTCCGACAATGGTGCCAAAAACTTGACAGCTCCCAAGCGCACACACAAGTGTACATGGTCTTATCAAGTAGTAATGTGGCCTAATGAAAGCCAAGTATCGATCTCACAGAGACTTGATCCATAAAAATTCTATTGTAGTTCACAATTTAGATTCAGTTGATGCAAGCATAACCAAAAAGAAAGTTTGTAATTTATAACTAGAGAAAAGTAAACAATGTGTAATATAAATATCTTGAAACAATTAATAGGATAAAACCCAGGGTTAATCACTTTTGAACAATCATACTATGTTATTGAACTTCATTCGTTAACTTTCTTATCTTGGTTGTTGATTTATAGGGTTAATTGCATGATTATCCCAACCTCTTATCCTTTACCTAATCCGTAGCATATCTCTAATCATATCACATACAAAAGGCATCTCACATGTAGGAGGCATAATATCAATACACATGTAGTCATCTCTCACATAAGAGGCATCTCACATCTAGGAGGCATAATATAGATAGACATGTAATCATCTCTCACGCAAGAGGCATCTCATATCTATGAGCATAATATATATAGACATATAATGATCTCTTATACAAGAGTCATCTCACTTCTAGGAGGCATAATATATATAGACATTTAATCATCTATAGGATATCATATATGAATAGGTCATACATTATGACAACGAGGATAGGCCAATTTACATATCCAAGAGGAACATTGTCTCTATAAGTCCAACAATCATGTCTAAAGGAAATGGAACCTCTATAGGTCAATCATCAAGTCTAAGAGGAAATAACATCTCTATAGGCCAATCACCGAGTCTAAGAGGAAATAACACCTTTATAGGCCAATCAACAAGTCTAAGAGGAAATAGCATCTCTATAGGCCAATCATCAAGTCTAAGAGAAAATAGCATCTCTATAGGCCACATAACACATCTAGGAGGAATATCATCTCTAAATTCCCAATATCACTTCCACAAGGAGTATCCTAACCATAACTCAAAAGCCACAATTTGGGAACATCAATACAAGTTACCATGTTATGAAGTAACTTTATTCTAAGGTTTACTAGCCTCATCTATGTCTAACATCCAAACTAAGCCCACAGGACTTAACACAAGCTTAAGCCTAAGTGGGCCAAATGATCCCACTTCTAACACACAATTTTCATAATTAGGCATACTATACCCCAAACTTTTAGATGTCAAGTAGGCCATATTCAAGCCTAAGATAGCAACTTTGACTAGAAACAAGGGTACTCATGTCAATTTTACCCAACTTACGGTTTCAAGACTACCACACTAGCCCAATAAGTCTAAATATACAAATCATGCTTCAAATGCTAAAACCGTATTCCAAACATAGCGTTATATCATATCTATGCTATAACTAATCTAAACTAAAGAGTGAATATATAGGATACAAAAGGGTTACAAACATTCCATGTTACGGGTCCAAAACACTTATCTAATCCTAAAACATCAATTTATCAAGCCCAAGTTATCATACTCTTAATCAAGCCTAACATACATATTCACACATAACATATATCACACATCATCTATGAAGAAAAGTAGATAGAATCCTACCTCAAGGACAAACCGCAAAACCTCACTTTATGCACCATATACTTATCTTCACGTTACAATCCTCAAAATGCCATTACATCTATCAAAACCATAATCTACTTATCAATACAAGTCTAATGATACCCATATTGCACTATTGTGCTTCAGGTCCAAAAACGACACCAAAACCCAAGTGGGTTACACATATAGAAAATGAATTTGCGAGACCAACCCAGTGTTCACATATGAATAAGGAATCATAACCCTTAAGGAATGGGTGAAAATTAAGCATACTTTAGGCTAAAATCAAGACCTAAGCTAAATTAGGATTTTGGGTATAACTAAGAAATTCAAGCATGAATTCAAGAAATTCTTACCTTAATTTTGAAGATAATCGCGATACAAGATGATAATTAAGCTCCCAAGTCACCCCCATGACCAGTTTTGAGTTATTACACTCATTTTGGAGTTTCTAGGTCTAAATAGTGAAAGGGAAATGCCCCAAACGCTTCTTGGCACCTTTATATAGCCCCTACAGCTAAAGAGATGCCACTTTCATGGTCATATGGGCCGCAATTGCGCTACCCGCGATCGCGGTTGCACCAGATGATAGTAAACTCAAAAATAAGTTTTTGACCCTCAAAACTCATCCCGAATACAAAGAATATGACCTAATAGTGAATTTTGAGTGTAAAGCACATTTCAAATCTTTTGGAATCATCAAACCTTTTATTAGAGATCATTTAGGGAAAAAAGTGGGGCCTACACCTATAGTTTCACCACTTTTCATAAAATCCTCTCAATAGGTCGAAATGAGTTCAGGATCCTTGGGACCTGAACCAAGGGTATCCATAGCCTAAAATCGACGTTTTTGATGGGATGACAAAGTTAGATTTACCATCCGAGGTTATTTTGACCAATTATGGGTCCCACACCCATTCTTTCCAATTTTTATTTTACAACTAATAGGTTGAAATGAGATTGAGTTCATTGAGAGCCGAATAAAAGATCTACCTAGATTAAAATCCATATTATTGATCTGCTGGCGCTGTCGGAATTTGCATCCGAGCTTGTTTCTAAAGTTTTGCCCAATGGCCATTTGGAACTAGCGAAGACTTCTAAATAGGGAATTGCTCTAAAAACCAAACGAACTTCCCGCTATACAAACTATAGGTCCCAGTAAGTCATAAATGACCTGGGGCAGCTATGGAGAAGCTCAAATGGTGAAGATAAGCATAAATATAGAAAATGACATGAAGGGTCATTACAAATACAATATGGAGGTGATCGACATGATCTACCTCACTCTTTGAGTACTCCAGAATATCATCTATGAACACAATGATGAACGAATCCAGAAACTAACAAAAGACTTTATTCATTAAATCCATGAAAGCCATCGGGGCAATGGTCAATCCAAAAGACATAATAGAAACTCAAATTGCCCATATCAGGCATGAAAGGCAGTCTTAGGAATATCCACCTCCCTAATCATTAGCTAATGATGCACGGACCGATCATCAGTCTTGGAGAAAAACTTAGCACTATGAAGCTAATCAAATAAATCATCTATCCTTGAAAGAGGGTACTTATTCTTTATTGTCACCTTATTCGGTTGGCGATAATCAATCACATCCAAAGGGAACCATACCTCTTATGCATGAACAACACCTGCGCACCCCACGGAGACACATTAGGATGGATGAATCTTTTTGTAAAAGATCATTTAGTTTCTCCATAAGCTCTTTTAACTCAATCGGAGCCATTCTATATGGGGAAATAGAAATAGGATAAGTTTCCAGAATAAGATCAATCCCAAAATCAATCTCCCTATCAAAAGGGACACCAATAAGGTCGTCAGGGAAGACCTCAAGGAATTAATTCAGCACCCAGCTAAAATAGAAAGAAGGACCCTCCGAGATAGAATCTTTAATTCAAACCAAATGATAGAGACACCCCTTGGAAATTAATCTCCGGGCTCTAAGATATGATATAAATATTTCTTTAGGTGCTAGGGAGCCACCCTTCCACTCAATAACTGAATCATAGGGCTGACCATATGGATCCAACAATATAGAGAAGCATAGAATGAGTGCAACTAATCCATCCCCAACATGACATCGATATTAACCATGTCTAATTCAGACATATCCACCAAAGTCTCCTGACAACTCACAGATACCACAAAATCCCTATAGACTCTCCTGGCAACCACAGAGTCACCCACCGAGGTAGAAAATGAAAAAGGGTCTAAATTACACTCAAGACCAAAACCAAAATATACATCCACGAATGGGTTCACATAAGAATTAGTAGACCCCAAATCAAGAAAATAGTACACATCACAGGAAAAAAGTTTTCAATATACTAATAATGACATCGAGTGATGCATCAGACTCTTGACGGTTAGTGAGAGCATAAAGTCGATTCTGACCAGTGCCAGATCTATATGGTGCTTTCTTTAGTGTAGAAGCTAATAAAGAGGCAACCAAAACCTTGTTTTCCCTAGAAGTAACCTTAGCCATAAGACAATTCTAAGCATGTGCCCTAGAGAACCACAGTTGAAGCACTTGTCCTTTCCTTTATCACAGTAACCCCGTTTCAATCGATCACAAAATATACAGGGAGGATAGGATGGAGCATATTGGGCCTTACTAGAATGAGATTGAGCACCCTGTGTCTTATAATTATTTCCATCATAAAAATGCCTGTCAGTTGATAGCTTTGGGTAGGGAGCACTAACTGTCAAATAAGACCCAGAATTGCCCCACTTCTTTTTGGACCACTTCCCACCATCCCTTCTACTTTACTATTAGCCACTACCCAGCTCATAAAATCTAAAATTTTTTCTCTGTCTCTCCCCTATCTCTGTATGATTCTTGGTCTCTTCATTAACCTGCTACATGTACACCACCAACCTTGAGATGTCTATATACTTATTCAACAAGGCAGCCTTACCCCCAAAAAATCAAGTCTTGGGACAAATCAAAAATGAACTTCCTCATTCTAGCCCTTATACTAGAAATCAACCCTTGAGCATACCGAGACAACTAGTGAAACTTCAAGACATACTCCTTAACTGACATTTTTCCCTGCTTCAGGTTAACAAACTCTTCCGTTTTTGCCTCTCTCAATTCTTGGTGAAAGAAGTTATCTAGGAAAGCATTAGAAAAATCATCCCATAAGGCAGACTCAGAATCATCATCCCTTGTCTTGCCCCATTCCTTGTAACACTAATAGGCCACATCTTTCAGCTGGAAAGCAGTAAACTCCACGCCCTTCACATTAGTAGCATGAATAACAAAAAAGATCTTTTCTATCTCATCTAGTAACTTTGAGGATCCTCCTCAACCTTATCTCCAGTAATGTTTGGAGGATTCAACCTTATAAACTGGACAACCTTTGTGGCCTCAGAAGATGGAGTAACAAAAGCAACACACTCGGCCTAATAAGCTACCAACTATGCCAATATATGAATAGACTGATGAAACTCAACATTCATCATATTTGCCTGAGGAGATCGAGAAAGATAGGAGAGGTGCTGATAGCCTAAAACAAAGCAAAAACCAAAATTGAGCACTAAAGAAGCAAAAACAGCAACTAGAGCAAGGAAGATGAAGTAGAAGAACATAAATAGAAGATTTAAAAGAAAAAGGATAGTTAATGAGACATTTACCAACATTCGTGAGAAGCACTAAAGTGTATATTAAACACTTAAACACAAATCACCAACGTTGATTACACCTTATTCTTAGTTAGACACAAAGGGAATCACCTTCCCCAAGCACTAACCTTTCTTGCCAATTTGTCAACACAAGTGAAATCATCACTTAGCATTAACCCTAAATTCGAATTCTCTCTCTTAAGAAGAAGGAGAAGACTACAAGCTAAGACTACAATTACAATCTAAAATTAACTCAATTCATTATGTCAAAAACTAAGGAAAATAGAAGCCTAATCGTCTATTTATACTTATTACAAATAAAGACTAAAATACCCTTAATGAAGGGTGCTCCTTTGGAGTGTAAAAAGGGAGTCTAAAAAGACAACAATGCCCTAAAATGGGGAGCCTCTTGAGTGTCAAATTATAGTGTGCAAATTCCATCTTGTCCTTCAAGTAAAGCATCTCTTGAGTGTAGGGTTCCCTTCTCCTCCTTCAACTTGACAAGGCTTAAAAGGCTCTAAACACTTGTCAATTTCGAAGCTTGAACCTTTGACAATGCCTTGTACTTTTTGTGATCTTCATGCTTGTATCATCCTCTCCATCTTGAAAGAAATTTGTCATCAAATTCACTTCTTGCAAAACCAAAGAGTGGGAAAACAATCACACAATCCTCATGATAGGAGGGTTAGCATTAGTACCATAAATTAGGTAAACATGCCAAGGCGGTACACTTTTGGAATACAACCAACCATCCTTTGTTATGAGTAAGAAAAATCTACCATAAGCATCGCAAAAGGCACGACTAAGGCAAGCAACAAGGAGTGAAGAATACACTCCGAAACAAACACATATGTCACTTATTTTCAAGGGAAGGCAAACATTCAAAATTGGACATCTACGGCTTAGGAAGGTTCCCTTAACAACACATATTCCATTACTCCATGGTTGTTCACACTTGGCATACACCCACATATCCTTGGTATTCGACATGAAAAGCTTAGTATAAAGGATATGAAAGAAGTGAATAGCATCAATATTAAAAGATAATGAGCATGAATCAAAACTCCACTTCCAACACCTCACAAGTACCCCAGGGTCAAAGGGAAGTAGTAGACATGGGTCAAGGCCGTAACTACCTACCCTTTTCACTTGAGGATCAAAGTCATAACTTCCTAAGGCATTACACACAATTTTGGCACACACATGGTCACCTTGAACAATACTAACTTCATGGCTTTCATCACACAAGTTCAAAGTACCACACTCAATGACAAGATCAACATCACAAGCATCAACACTAACTTGAAGGTTTTCAATTCCATAATTCACATATTCAAGTAGTGGACTATACGTAGGATCACATTGATCACGGTACAAATTAAGAGAGCTATTATGAGAAGAATCATGCATCCTTATGTCACACAAACCCAAGACCAACACACTAGAGGGTACATCACAATATTTCAAGCTCAAAGAAGGGTATGGAGTAGCCTTAAGAGTAAGTTGTTCTTTGTTCACAAATAATGAGCCACTAAGGGACGGAACATGTACATCTACTTCAACCAAACTCGCGACCATTTTACAAGAAGTCACATAACAACCATTTAAGCTCATGGGAACGTAAGGGGCAGAAATGATACCTCTATTTGTGCTAGGGCAATCCACTCTTTTGGAGTTCTCGGCTAAGAGTGCCTTTAGGTCATTTTTGTGCAAAACTCCTTGTTGATTCTTCATTGGTAACTTAGGAACTTGAACCTGTAAATAAGAAGAATCAATTCTAGGTAAAGTGCTAGCATTTGCATTAGTGAGTAACAACAGACATTTAAAAACAAAGTTGCCTTCCCCTTTTCTTTCTCACAATTTGAGGCCTCCTTTTTCCTTTCCCTATTTTATTTACATTCTTCTTGTAATTCTCCACCCATTTTCTCTCTATATTGAGGCTTGGCCTCATTCTCCTTGGACTTTAACCCTCCCTCATCTTCTACTTGGATGGAGGGGTCTCAGTTAAGGATAATTTAGAGAGGAGGTATCAGTTTTGGTCGAGGATGGATTTGGGTTGGTGGTTTTTGATTTGGGAAAGTGTAGCATCTTTTGTTTTGAGGGATTTGAATTTGTGGAGGTTTTGGTGGACATAGTCTATCAATCCTCGCTTTTATTTTTATCACGTCACCCCTCATTGATCCCTTATAACCCTTCATTTCTCCTATATGTCCCTTTCTTTTTCCTAAATTCGAACCCTTCCTGCCATCTTTCGGTTTATGGCCTCAATTTGTGCCATGATGAACCCACCAATATTATTACCAAGGGGTTGTGTACCTGAACCTGTAGGTTCCATGTTCCTTTTACCTAACAAATAATCAAAAACCTACAAAATGAACAAACACATTAATTAAATAAAACCTCACCACACTCACACTGGGATCTTACCTCACACTTGGTCTCACAAGTGTTGAGTACTTGGCAAGTGAATTGAGTGGTGAATATGATTTAGCCCAGATTCAATTTTTGTTTGAAATGACTCAAATAAAATGACGTACGGACTTGAACCAATGAACTACTACGAATTCAAAAATGAGAAAAGCACACAAAAATTGAAAACACGAAACAAACGGACTCTAATATAATTACCAAACTAGTAGGTACTTGCTAGCTTACTAATTAGGGATAGAATTAACTTATAAGAAACTAGAATAAAAAATTTAAAACTAAAAAATCTACTAGGAACTCAATTTGGCCATTTAGCTAATGATGACATGGCATTTAATGATTGGACATTAAACTTCAAAAATTGTCAATCCCAAATGTCAACTCTCGGCCTAACACACTTGTAGATAAGAAGAATGATGATTTGAAGGGGAAATAACAAGCTTTGGAGCCCTTCTAAGCCTCCAATTGAAATTCAAAAACAATGGTCCCCCCTTTGTACATGGATTTGTACTTTAATTATTCCTTTGTCTCTTCTTTTTTTTGGATGACTATGAAAACACCAAGTACACTCTCTTTCTTCTCCTATTTTGGATCAAACACACTCTTTGAATAGTCTTCCTTAACAAGACTTGATGAGGATGGAAGATCAAGATGAATATTTAAGAGTTGACCCCTAACCAATGAACCCTAATCTCCAATTTTCTTTAGATCTAGGTTCCTTAGGCCAAGGTGAGCTCAAATATCAACAAATAATTCACAAAACATGTCACCAACTCAAACCCAAAGCGGATCTAGCTTCTTCAAAGCTTCAAAAAGCCATAGCCATGGTGGATCTAGCTCAAAATCGACTAAATCTAGTTCCAAGTGTATATCTAGACTCCCTAGGTTCTAGAGAACAATGATCTAGCACTTGAAGCCAACAAAACAAAGTAAAATGGTTTAGATCTAACCTTTTAGGTTCGGATCTACAACACTACACAAGACAACACACAATTTTTTTTTTTTGAGATTTTCAGATTTTTGACTTTTTTTTGTGAGATTTTCTTAAGAAGGACACTAAAACAAAGATTCATAGATGTAGGAACAACCGTAACCAAGTCTTTGATACCAAATGATAGCCTACAAAAGCATAAACCGAAATTGAACACTAAATAAGTAAAACTCAGCAACTAGAGAAAGGGAGATGAAGTAGAAGAACACAAATAGAAGATTCAAAAAGAAAAAGGATAGTTAATGAGACATTTACCAACATTCATGAGAAGCACTAAAGTGTATGTTAAACACTTAAACACAAATCACCAACGTTGATTACACCTCATTCTTAGGTAGACACAAAGGGACTCACCTTCCCCAAGCACCAACCTTTCTTACCAATTTGTCAACACAATTGAAATCCATTACTTAGCATTAACCCTAATTTTGGATTCTCTCTCTTAAGGAGAAGGAGAAGGCTAAAATTAAAATATAAAATTCACTCAATTCATTATGTCAAAAACTAAGGAAAATAGAAGCTTAATTGTCTATTTATACTTATTACAAACAAAGACTAAAATACCCTTAATGAAGGGTGCTCCTTTGGAATGTAAAAAGGGAGTCTTAAAAGACAACAATAGCCCTAAGATGAGGTGCCTCTTGAGTGTCAAATTATAGTGTGCAAAGTCTATCTTTTCATTAAAGTGAGGCGACTCTTGAGTGTAAGGGTTCCTTTCTCCTCCTTCAACTTGACAAGGCTTAAAAGGCTCAAAACACTTGTTAATTCCGAAGCTTGAACCTTTGAAAATGCCTTGTAATCTTTTGTGCTCTTCATGCTTGTACCAGGACCGTTGGAACTGGAGAAGGAAAATTATGAATTGGATCCCTAGACTGAGTCTGGACCCCATAAGCAGAACGAGTCCCATCAACATTGTCCTAGGTGGGACAGAGGAGTTTTTGTGAACTTCAGATAATTTGGGAGGCATGATATGAAAAGTAAACAAATGGGTATTAGAGAAAATTTCAAGACGTTAGGCTCTATAGCTCAAAAATAGAACATAAGATAGAGAAACATTCCTAATTGCTTCGTTGCCTCTTTCTTATGAGTGTGGTGTGCTACACACCCTCAAAAGATACTGTACTTGGCACGACTTTGTGAACTCCTAATTGACCATGAACCTAGAGCTCTGATACCAATCTAACATGTCCCGAACTAGGGCCTAGTCATTTTAGGTATCTCAAGTCCAACCAGTACCGAAGACCACCCCTAATACCCCACCGTTAACCACCCTCCACCCCAGGTTGGATGAATTCCAAATGAATAGCAAGATAAAATAATTATAATACAAAGACAATAAAGTAAGTCTATAGCTATTACAAAATATCCACAGCCAAATATCTAACCAATACCAATACCAATCCCAATGCCAATACTAATACCAATGCTAAAACTAATACCGACATCACCCTTGTCTATAGTAGTCCAACAAAGCCTTTAACCAGAATCAAAGAGTATCCGATCGGGACATGCCCTAGACCATTTCCAAAACAAAAACTGAAGAAATAACAATAATGGAAAGAAATCCATAACATGAAATGGAGTTTATCAGAGTATGGAAGCTCACCACTTCAATCTGACTCAAAGCTTTCCTCGAATCCAAGCCATTGAGCAGGAGGAATAGTAGTATGTCTGATTCCTACATCGTATGGGGATACAATGCCTAAAGATGGTTTGTGGAGTAAATGCTAGTATGTAACTCAGGTATAAAGATAAAATAATGCCATCTTTCAAAACTAAATCAAACAATCATATGCATTCTTATATATATATATATATATATATTATGTAGGGATAGGAAATAAGTTTTAGCATGCATTTAGAATATTAACCTGGGTTGTGTATCTTAACTATCATAAAAATCCACCCATAGGCTATATGGGTTTTGCTCTTCATGCCGAAAGAGCCCCGGTGCGTGTTAACCATATGAACTAGGGGTATTAAGGGTGATTAGGGAAATCCCCAACCCCATATCAAACCAAGATACAATCATCTCAATAGTTTGAACCATGCATATATGTCATTAAGACCAAACCTCATGACAATAATCACATGTTTCCAGTGTCCGTCCTTTGGAACCGCACCTTCACGGCTATCTATCACAACCCCCATTATTGCCTAATTAAAACCTTTAGCACATAACCAAGCCATTAATTCCAGGAGTCAATTATTAAGGCATTATAAAGTGGTATCATTAATCGACTATAGGTTGCAAACAATGTCACCAACCAACACTTAAGGGAGTCTTTCATACCTGGTAGACTCCATTTTTAGAATAACTTGGGCTATTCCTTCATACCCCGTAAGGTTTTCAAAACTAGCCTTAACCATTTAACCATTTTGTTCCATGCAATAGTTTCAATAAATAGTCAAACCAAACACTTTGCGGATTCCATTATACCCCTAATTCAAATTTCCACCTTTCTCATAACTACAAACCAATTTTATAAAACAAGGTTGGGGTTATAACCACTTGAAAAGTCACACATTTAAAGCAATTTTCCATTATCAAGTTCAACCATCATACCTATGCAACCAGATGTTCAAAACCATAATTAAAACAAGGAAAACCATAATTAAAACATGAGAAACAATATTCATCCATGAACAACCAAAACCCCCAACCTTTATTTCAAAACCATAACAATACCATGAAAACCATACATTAAAACATATGCCTTTAGAAAAATAACAATGTGGAGGAGTAATATGCTTTAGACACTAAGAAACACGAAGAGAAATTGCCCTTAAAAGTCGTAATTAATTAGCTTGTTAAAACCCTAGCTTTTGCTTGAAAAGAGAGTTTGGCGGAGAATTTGAAAGTGTTTTATTGGGAATAAAGTGTTAATAAAGTCCCAAAAGATGTTTTAAGTCATGGTATTAAAGAGGCTTAAAGTGGGAAATGTCCAAAATGCCCCCAACTTAAAAGCTATGAAAAGGCCGCATGTGATTATAAGTCGACTCCTTGACATGTGACCACAACCTATGACTCATACCCTTGAGTCATCACCAAGAGAGTGAGCTAGACACCCATACACTATCCACCATATAACTCTATAATCCGACTTATGACCTGAACATACGAATCATATAATCCAGTCATATCCAAGACAGTACCTAAGGGATTGGACACTTGACAACTTACAACCCAACCCTACAACTCGTAACCTATCCTCATAGCTTTTAGTGAGCCACTTGTACTCAGAGCCAAGCCAAGACACTAAGTTATTGATTTGATTAAGGATCGTTCTAATGTTCCACGGCCACCCTTAATGACTCGTACCACCAAGTCATTACCAAGACCGAAAACCCAACCACCACCTACTAGACACCTAACGACTAGGGTCACCTAACACGTACCAACACCATACGAATCATAGGATGAGTCCTTACTAGGACAGTGAGATCAAATCTCAACAATTTTCCAAGGACTAAATCCAGGGTATTTTAATTCTCCCCCACTTAGGTTATTCATCCTCAAATGATGGGACAAGGGAGTGCCTAGCATGATTAAACTCCCAAACATCTCTACTTTTACCCTTAAGATAGAAAATAGATTACCAAGGAATTCATAATCTATCTTTAACAATGACAAAAACAAAGAAGTTAAGAACAATACATACCTTAAGTATGATTTTTTGGAATGGGGAAAAGGAATGGATACTTGGAATTCATGTCCTCTTTAGGTTCCCAAGTAGTCTCTTCGACCCTGTGGTTCCTCCATAATACCTTTACTGAAGCTATATTCTTGGTCTGCAATTGTTGAACCTGCCGATCCAAGATTTAACAGGAATCTTCTCATAAGAGAGGGAACTCAAAATACTAATATCCTTGATAGGCATAATTTTCAATGGATCACCCACGCACTTGCTTACCATAGAAACATAGAACACCTAGTGAATAAAGTCCCAAGAAAGGTTTTAAGTCGTGGGGTCTAAAGGATTAAATTGGGAAATATCTAGAATGCCTTTTACTTAATAGTAAAAAAAGTGTCGCCTTTTGTTATGAATTAACATGCACAACATGCACAATCAAAATATCAATACATGTCACAACATGCACAATCACACAATAAGAAAGTTCAACTATTCTTTCTCTCAAAGACAAACCTTTTTACATAATCTCATTTCAAGTGATCAAATAACTTGTTCAATTATCTAACAAGTTAACATCACCAACATATATTGCATCAAGTAGAAAGATAGATAGTCAATATGCAAACATAAATCAAATTGAGTTCTTAACTATAATTCAACCATCACCTACTTGTTCAAGTGCAATCATCAAGTAAGTTCACAAATATGAGTAATTGCACCACAACACAATCCTTATCTAAAATTACAATAATTTTATTATTCAACAACATTTGTAATAAATCTTTTGGATGTTCAACAACTTCTCAAGTAAAATCAAGTACTCATATTTACTAGAATTTAGTGCAATCAATGATAAATCATTTAGTTAAATACGCTCATTTGTAGACAATTAGCCTTAATTCAATTCTCAATAATCATAAAATAATGACAAAGCTTTAGCGTAGACTAATTCATCTCTCAATAGCTCAACTATGATAATAATCCACCAATTCAATAAAAATTTTCAAGCTATTCACTACCATTCCTACTTACTAAAATTGATTTTCATCAACACCTTCTAATTCTGGAAAACACCATAACTAAAAGTTACTAGGTTTCACAACCTATAATCCCATAATTAGATACCAATATACATATATTCTCATAAATTATCAGAATTAACATATAATCCATAAAATCATCTATGACTTGTCCTAAAATAATAATTAAACTAAATTAGATTCAGTTCATGTTCACATTTCAATTATTACAAACCATTCATTATGCCTACAAGTCAAAGCATGAAATCTCTTGTCAAACTATATTACAATTATGCAATTTAACTAAGATTTACTACATATTAAACCTAGACTACCTGGGGGCAAAGCAATTACAACAAGTAAGCTATACTATTGATGCTTATTGTTTCCTATTGCACACACCAGTGCATGAGGCCGTTCAAGTAATAAAGTGGGCTTTTCGAGCCGAATATCAATCCCATAGGACTTGTGCCTAACAAGCAATACAATCTTAGATTTACTAATGAGATTATATAAGAGCTCGTTGTGACCAAAGAGAGTCAAGTTCGACAATTTAAAAGTAGCAATAAACAATAAAATAATATAAAGTGTTTAAAATAATAATTAGGAGAATCTAGGGTCAGAGCAATTTAAACAAACCTATAAAGCTATACAATCTCATTGGTTAAGTTAATTATCTTCGTTGTTGATTCACGGGGTTAATAAAATAATTATGATCTTTTGAGCCTATAATCATCTATATAAATTATCCCCACAACTACATACTTAAGCGGGGTTGTGAGATCTAATTCAAATACATTTGTATATCTTCCCTTACTTGAGCCAAATGGGGCAAATAAGTTATATTCATATACTAACCATGAATCCTATATTTAATTCATTTAAAGTATAAGAACCCACTCCATATGTTCCACATCCTAATCTAAAGTTTATTTTTTTGGGCTCTTTGGGCTCATAATAGAAATATTAATCTATTCTAGAGGTCGCAAGTCACTAGAATAGTAAATACAAGAACATATGAATAACCAAATATAATAATAAAATTTAAACCAATGTAATTGAATTCTAAGTATTTATGTTTGTAGCTTCAACCGTAGAAAGAGGTTGATTAGACACTCATAGTCTTATAAAGAATCATAACAATGGAATTCATAAGTAAAAACAAAAAGTAAACTAAAGTAAGAATACAAGCCCTAAATAGAGCCTACCTCATGTGTTTTCTCTTTCCCATAGTCATCCCAGGTGTTTAGGATAGAAGATAAGCATTCTATTTATAGTGTAGGATGATTTTTGGTTGAAAAAACACTTAGGCATGGCACACCATTATCGTGGATGTCAACGGGCATTCCACACTCTAAACACGCACCCTCACTGGAATGTGCCATTAATTTTTTGGCCAAGATCATGGCACATCTTTATCTCAGAGATCAGAGAGAGTGGCACACCCTTGAGCTTTAAATGCCAATTCTTATTTGTAGTGTAATTCTTCCACATGTCTTTAAGTCCCATAATTTATAGATGCCTTTCCAACTATATTTAAGCTTGTTTTTATTCTCGACATTACTCATAACACATTCAATGGTCTCCTACAATATAATATAACAAGAATTAGTTCGTACAAGACAATAGAGTTCATAAAAGTACAGTAGAACAAGCATAACTCATGCTAGCACCTCTAGTTCTAAACTCTTTGTGATATTTTTATTCTTAACTTGTTTTAAAAATACCTTACACAATAAACAGATCACTTAATACATAAATGCACCATTACACCATTGTTACCTCATTAATCACTTTAAAAAGTCATTGAAACTAGGCTAAACACACATAGATAATGACACTTAGGTGTATAAAAAAGCCTAAGATCACCACCCCACACTTAAAGCTTTATTTGTCCTCAAATAAATCTTTAAAATAAGCACAATTAAGGAAGAATCTACATCACTACTACGGCTAAGACACTTAAGCTAGAGATAAAATGACTACATAAATAAGCATGTCATATTACAATTGAAAACCTAATGAACACAGATGTTTCGGCTTTGGACAGAACATTTTAGGCCTTTTTCTTAGGATACTTATGTCTTTTCAAGCAACTATTATTGTATTTAACATTGGAATTTAGTGTTTTCAGGATAAGAACTGAGCGTGAACAATAACTTGGATAAACTGGGCAAAATAAGGAAAAAATAACAAGTGACGGCTTAGACGATGGACCGTCAACCCTGTGACCAAATATCGGCCTAAACCATCTCCTAAAAGCAGAAGGCAGTATCAATGGACTACCCGCTATGGTCCAGGCGATGTACCATCGATCCTGCGATAAACTGTTGACCTAAATCATCGCCAAGAAATAGAGTGTAAAATCACTAGAAGTCTTGTGACTACCCAGGTGATGGACCGTTGACCCTACGATGAACCATTGCTCGACCTGTCACCAAGAAATAGAAGGTGGTATCACTGGAGCTCCAATGACAGTCCAGGCAACGGACCTTCGCCCTAGCGATGAATCATCACCCGACCCATCGAGCATGACGTGGTAATTCTGAGTTCAAATTTAAAAACCCAGTCCTGGAATTATAAAAATACTAAGTATTAGGTTTTATTTTGGGACTTTTGATAGCAATACCGTACTTTCTCCTATATTGAGAGCATTGTAATATTTTTCTTTGAGATTTGAAGCTAGAGCTTGAGATCTAATTATTATTTCCATAATTTCTATTAAAGATTGAGAAAAACAATATTGTAACTTTTGTAAGTATTCTCTTAAAGTTATTTATGAATATAAATATGTATTTTATATCTTAATGGAGATGACTAGCTAAACTCCCATAACTAGGGTTATGGGAGCCTTGATGCAGAGAGTTGTTTGGGCTTGTGAATCTATTTGATTTCTAATGTCTATCTAAATTGCATGAATCTCTCTTTATTATAATGACATATCTTGGTTACAAACTTAAGAAGGGAGCCTATGAACACCATTTGTCTGAACTAGAAAGTGGATGTTGGGAAAAGAGGTGATTCACATAAAATATATAGATTTACCCTTTGGGTTAAGAGTTAATGCCCTAATGGGATCCACCTTAATGAAAACTATATTGAATAATACGTGAATCCTTTAAGTTTGAAAGAAGTAAAGGGTGAAATACCTATTAAGTTGAGAAACAAGTGCATAATCCTTAGAATTTAATATTTCTTGCAATTGAAATTAGAAGTTAGAAATCAAACACAAATTTATAACTCTAACTATTTGAACATCTTGGTGAGCATAACTCTAGTTACCTCATTCTTATTGAAATTGTACTTGCATTAACTCTCATTAGCTGGATCACTGTGTGATACAAGAATGAAAGAATATTATTAACAAATTAAAACCCCCTTTATTCTGGAATCTTAGATCAATAGTCCATTAAGAATCAACTTACATAGTTGCACAGGTAATCCCTGTGGGATTCGACCCCAACCTTTGTTGGGTTTTATATTGGACAACGACAGCTTACACTTTCGTTAAAAAGTTATAGTTTAGGAATATCAAATTTTGGCGGCATTGTAGGGGAATACGGTTGTCAATTAAGTCTATGATTATTAATTAACCTTTGGTCAAAGTTTCCCAAATTTTATTTTTTTGTTTGTTGTTTTTGTTTATGTAGGTTGATTGTCTTGTATGCCAAGTATATGGATATTGGGTGAACCATTATTACCTATTCATCTAGAACCTATTGTCTTGTATGCCAAGTATATGGATATTGGGTGAACCATTATTACCTATTCATCTAGAACCTCAACTTATTGGCATAATAGATAGTTAACAGGACCTAGAAAGAGTAGCTGCTCAGCCGAAAGAAGCTAGACTAGCTACCTTGGCAGCAACACAAGTAAACCAACAGAATGCAGACAAAGCAGGCAGGGAACTAAACCTAGATGATGATAATTTATTAAATCCGGTCAACCCAAGGAATGTAGACAATGTACCTGCACTGGCAAATAGGAATGCCAATAGAAATTTCCCTGTCAGGGCAAGACTAGAATGCCAAGACATCTAATTTAATCTAGAAGATGATGATGAAAATTTGGATGGAGCTGGTGTAACAGGGGCAATTATTCCTTCGCCCTTAGTACCCAGAGCCAAGTTCAATATCACGACCACTATGATCGAGTTATTACATCTCAAAAGGCTATCAATGAACTTATGGGTAATGACCCAAATATGCATTTAGTTAATTTTATCTCAACATGCAACTCGTTTGACAACCCAGGAGTTGCAAAATTTTTTATTTTGTTGTGGCTATTTCCCCTATCTCTATATGGAGAGGCAACTTTATGGTTGAGTAGGTTAACTCTCGACTCTATTACCAACTGGAGGTAACTAAAAGATGCTTTCCTAGAAAGTTTCTTTATGCCATCTAAGAGGGCACAGTTGAGAGATAAGATTAGTAACTTCAGATAATATCCAACTAAGGCTCTCCATGAGACTTGAGAAAGGTTCAAGAAGAAGCTTATGCAGTGTCCAAATCATCAGATGACTAATATCCACCTAATGGAAATCTTATATTGGGCCATGAACACTATGATGAAGCTAGTAGTGGATAATGCTGCAGGTGGGGAATTCATGAATCTCACTTTTTCAAAAGCAGCTGAGATGCTTGATCAAATGATAAAACAAAGTAGAGCTTGGCATACTAGGGAGTCTGAGGTAGCAAGATCTACTATATCTATTAGAATAACTACAGAGCAGAGGTGGAGAGAAGTAAAATGTGAATAAGGCATGGCTCATATGAATACATAGATGGATCTTCTAAATAAGAACTTTATCAGGAAAGATAAAGAAGGTTAGAGCTGTAGCATCACAGGGAAAGGCTGACTCCGATTCTGAGGAGGAATCCAATTACTTAAACAATTTGGGGGGTTTCCAATATGGTGGCCAAGGAAACTAAGGTCGAAACTACTATGACAAATCTAGCTATAAAAACCATTACCAAGGCAATTGGAAGAATAAGAATGATAGAAGTGGGTTGTATGTTTCTCTTGGAAACTGCAAAGCTGTTGTGACTAGTTCAGGGAAGATATCCATAGAGGATATAAAGGATAAGTTATTAAAGAGAGTGGAAGCAACTAATACTGGGGTGGCTGAGATGAAAAGTGATTTATCTTCTATGAATCAGTTGGTTGATTCACACTCTACTTTGATAAAATAGTTGGAGCAGCAGATGAACCAACTGTCTACTATATTCAATCAGAGAAACAGTGGAACTTTACCAATTCACACAGTTTAGAATCTAAGAAAGAATGGTTTGTGTATGGCGGTTACCACTAGGAGTGGTAAGGTATTTGCTAGCCTTCCTGCGAGCAAGCCTGAGGATGATATTTTAGCAGATGATGTTAAAGAAATAGAAATTGATCTTCTAGTAAAGTCTGAGATTATTGTTGATATGCCATCAAACCATTAGTAGGTTGATGTGTTAGAGAAGATTAAGGGAAAGGAGGCTGAAGTGGTGGTTACCACTCTTCCAAAACCTCCTCCTCTATTTCCTTATCGGTTAAAGAAGAAGGCCAATGACACAAAGTTTGGCAAATTTGTGGCCATGCTAAAGCAGTTAATGATTAATTTGCCACTGGAGGAGGCATTGGAACAAATGTCCGGGTATGCAAAGTTCATGAAAGACCTTGTCTCGAAGAAGCAGACGGTTAGCTATGAGCCGGTAGACAATCTTCATTATTGTGGTGTTATCTCCATGAGGTCTTTAATACAGAAGATGGCAGACCCGGGAGCATTTACCATCCCATGCACTATTGGGCCTTTTAACTTTGCAAAAACTCTATGTTATTTGGGAGCTAGTATAAACTTGATGCCACTTGTGGTGTATAAGAAATTGGGTTTGGCGGATCCTACTCCCATAAACATGAGACTAGCTATGGAAGACAGATCTATGAAGTATCCCATGGGGATTCTATATGACATATTTGTAAAGGTGTCCACTTTTATATTTCCAGCTGATTTTTTCATTCTTGATTGTGAGGTGGATTTTGAGGTGCCCATAATCTTGGCTTGACCTTTCCTTGCAATCGGGAGTGTACTTATTGATTTAAGGGCGAATAAGCTACTATTCAGGATGAATGATAAGGTAGTTTGATTTGATGTATGCCAGTCCATGAAACAACATAAATATATTAGTATAGTTTCTATAGTGGATGTCTATTATAAGGAGGAATAGGAAGTGCCTATAGAAGAAAAATTTGTTGTGGAGACTTTAACCACTGTATTGATGAACATTGATTATGAAGCTATCAAGATTATATGGAGACTGTGTGTGCCTTAATGGGCATGGGGTATTATTCATATGTACCCAAGAAGTCAGATTTAGACTTGAAAAATTGTCCAAGTTCACTTGCTAAGCCTTTTGTAAAAGAGATACCTTCTTTAGACCTGAAAGAATTGCCTGTCCATTTGAGGTATGCGTTCCTGGGAAGTGGGAATACACTACCTGTTATTATTGTAGCTGATCTGGGTAAGAGATATTAGAGGGATATTGGTTGGACGATTGCAGATATCATTGGCATCCCTCCTGGTATATGTACACATAAGATTTAGCTTGAGGAGGATTGTGTTCCTACTATTGAGCACCAGCGTCATCTAAATTGACCTATGTATGAGGTGGTGAACAAATAAATCATCAAGTCATTAGATGCTGGGTTGGTATACCCCATTCAGATAGCAAGTGGGTGAGTCCCATTTAGTGTATGCCCAAGAAAAGGGGCATGATAGTGGTGGATAATAAGAGGAATAAGTTAATCCCACTCAAGCCTATTATTGGGTGGAGGATGTGTATGGATTACATAAAACTAAACTCATGGACACTGAAGGACCACTTCCCATTGCCTTTCATGCATCAGATGCTTGATCGGCTAGCAGGAAGTGGTTGGTACTATTTCTTAGATGGGTATTCTAGTTACAACCAAATTTCTATTGCTCCCGAAGATTAGGAAAAGACAACATTTATATGCCCATATAGTATGTTTGCTTTTAAGCGGATACCTTTCGGCTTGTGTAATGCACCCGCCACATTTCAGCGGTGCATGATGTCGATATTTTTTGATATGGTTGAAGACACCTTGGATGACTTCTCTATGGTCAGTGATTCTTTTGAGCTCTGCTTTCTGAATCTTAGTCACGCATTATAGTGGATTGAAGAGTTCAACCTTATCCTTAATTGGGAAAAATGTCACTTCATGTAGAAGAAGGGCATTATTCTGGGCCATAAAATTTTGGCTAAAGGTATTGAGGTAGATAAGGCAAAGACTGAAGTGATTGAGAAACTACCTCCCCCTATCTACGTTAAAGGGGTACGTAGGTTTCTCAGTCATGCGGGGTTCTACCGCAGATTCATAAAAAACTTCTCAAAGATTGCAAATCCACTTTGTATACTTCTAGAGAAGGAGGCTAAGTTCTATTTTGATGATAACTGCAGAAAGACTTTTGAATGCCTTAAGTTGAAAGTAGTGGAGGCTCCAATTATTTTTGCTCCTGATTGGACAAAGCCGTTCGAGATGATGTTTGATGCCAGTAGAGTGGAACTTGGAGCTGTTCTTGTCCAAAAGAAAGAAAAGTTGTTCTATCTAATCTATTAGGCAAGCAAGGCCCTAAGTGGGTCTCAAAAGAATTATTCTATGACTGAACAAGAACTTCTAATAGTGGTGTACGCTTTTGAGAAGTTGTAAGCATATTTGTTAGGTACCAAGGTAGTGGTGCATACCGAACACTCTGCCTTGAGGTACTTAATGGCTAAGAAGGAAGCTAAACCAAGGCTGCTATGGTGGGTATTGCTACTTTAGGAATTTGACTTCTAAGTCAAGGATCGAAAGGGATGTGAGAACCAAGTAGCAGATCACTTATCCAGACTTGAAGGTGAGCAGGCAGTTAAGGACGAGCTATAGATTGACGATTCCTTTTTAGATGAGAAAATATTAGTTATAGTGGTCGTAAAAGTACCTTGGTATCCTGACTTCACAAACTATGTTGTAAGTGAAGTAATGCTGGAGAATCTTTTCTTTCATCAAAGGAAAAATTTCTCCATGACGTGACACACTATTTCTAGGATGAGTCGTATCTGTTTCGGTGGTGTGCAGATGGTATTATTAGGCGGTTCATCCTAGAAGTTTATATGATGAGTATACTAGAAGTGAGTCATGCTTCCCCAATTAGAGGTCACCATGCAGGTGATCGGACTACAAGAAAAGTGCTTCAAAGTGGCTAATATTGGCTCTCTTTGTTTAAAGATGCCTACGAGTTCGTGAAAAGATATGACCAATGCCAAAGGCAAGGGTCTATTTCAAAACACCATGAGATGCTAATGTTTAAAATACTAGAGGTAGAATTATTTGATGTATGGGCATTTACTTCATGGTTCCCTTTGTGAGCTCATTTGGGATAAAGTATATATTAATTGCTATTGACTACATGTTAAAATGGGTCGAGGCAGTGGCACTGGCAAATAATGAAGGAAAACTGGTTGTTGCATTGTTAAAAAGAAATATCTTCTCTCGCTTTGGGGTACCATGTACCATCATAAGTGATGGAGGATCACACTTTTGTAACAAGATTTTTAGAGCCACCTTGGCAAAATATGGAGTTTAGCAGCACAAGGTGGATACTCTATACCACCCATAAACCAGTAGGCAGGTAGAAGTCTCTAATCAGGAAATCAAAGCTATATTTGCCAAGACTGTAAATGCTAGTAGGAAAGATTGGTCTAGGAAGCTGGACGATGCCTTATGGGCATATCGAACATCTTTCATGACACCTATTGGCATGTCGCCATACTAATTAGTTTACAGCAAGATGTGTCATTGCTGATTTAGCTGTAGCATAAAGCGTTGTGGGCACTAAAGCAGATTAATATGAATTGGAATGAGGCTGTGGATATGAGACTAAAGTAGTTGAATTAGATGGATGAGTTCTATATTAGAGATTATGAAAGAGCTGATCTATACAAAGAAAGAATGAAGAAGTACCACGACTGCAGAATTGAAAAGTAGGATTTTTAAAAAGGTGACTTGGTGCTCCTCTTCAACTCAAAACTCAAGTTTTTCCAGGTAAGCTCAAACCTAAATAATCTGGTCCATTTAAAGTAAGCCAAGTCTACTCATCTGGAGTAGTGGAACTTGAAAATGAAGACGGAAGTGTCTACAAAGTTAATGGGCAACGTGTGAAACTATACATCGGTCCCAATGGACTCGATAAAAAATATTACTACCATTTATCTCGATGAATTCTGAGTAATCGACATAATTCAGTCATGCCGCGATGATAAATCAAGCGCTAGTGGGAGGCATCCTACATTGTGTTGTTGTGAAGAATTAGTTTAAGTTATTTGGTTGTTTTGTTCAAGTTGAAGGGTTTGTGTAAGTGCAAAGATATGATAGTGTATTAAACTAGATGATGAAAGAGTTTGAGAAGACCGACGGATTAACCGATGAACCATCGTTGCCTCATTGAACTGTTGTAGGGAACCGTTGCAGCAATGTGAGAAACCAGGTTACTGGAAAGTCACGATGGGTTGATCGATGGATTGTCACAAGCACGACGAATCATCTGTCCAACTGTCGCACACGAGCCATAAAATTAGTTTATTGGAAAGGACGGCGGGTCACCCGATGCACCATTGCATCTATGATGGACCATTGCATGAATTGTCGCACTTAACCCTAGCTGCGCGGGTCGGGTCAGATCGCTTTAAATTGCTGAACATTTTATTCTTATCCAACCCAAGCAATTTTAAATAGATACTTTAAAGTGGTTAAGTAACGTTCCAGCTATTCAAATGCCTGAGACTATTTAGTTTACATGTATTCAATGTATCTGAGTTTTTTCATTCTCTTCTAAAACTTCTCCTCTTTCCTTTCCCATTTATTTAAACTCCATTCTCTTCTCTTTATTTTTCCATCACAAGATAAATAATTCTCTCACAAAAATAAAGGTCTATTTGTTGTTCTACGTTTAGTGTACAAGTCAGAGTAGTGACCATGTACTACATTACCAAGGTATGATCTCTTCATCATTCTCTATTTTATTCAACATTAAGAACAAAGAAAGTATGTTAAGGGTTTAATATTGAAATAATTCTCTTTTCTCTTGATTGATTCATTATGGGTCTCACCTAAGTCAAAACCTGACAAACACTATCCTGGGTGAAGTTTGAGTAGCCCATGGACCAAAAATGGCAAAAGTAGTAATGTATTATTAATGAAAATGCCTTGAAAATAGTGCTTAATGAAGTATACGCAAGGTGTTCGACAAAATGCCAAAATGAGGTTTGAATTTGAAAATATCAGGCGGCGGCTTGTGCGATGACTGTTGGAAACCCATTGACCTATCGCCTGAAGCCTTCGTAGAGTTCCCAGACTTGAAGTTACTAGAATTGAACCGATGGTTGGAGTTAATGAACCGTTGCCGACCTGATGGACCGTCGCCCTACCTATCGCTAGTAGAAAATTTTCTATTTTCTAGTTTGAGTTTGTAAACTGATAAATGTTTTCCTTGCAAGTGATACGGCAAACAAACTACCACTAGCCAGAGGCAGGGGTAGGGGCAGGGGCCAAAGATCCAGGATAGAGCCATCATAGAGTTTGGACGCACTGGCATAGAACACCTGACAAATATGTTAGGAGATTTCTTCATCCTCCCAGTCTGAAGAGGAGGGTGAAAGTAGTAGCTGCAACAGCTCTATCTTGAGGCCAATTGAGGAAGGGGTTGAAACATCTAACCCCATCAAATAGGAAATTCCAAAATAGGAGGACCCAAACATAGTTTGGTGCGAGGACCCGCAACTATGGGAGGCTATCAGATGGCAGGTTGAAGGTGCTCGAAAGCACTTCTATCAAGTGCTCAAGAAATGGACAGGTTTGAAATCAAGAGACCCATTTTTGAAAAATATCAGATTATGACTACAACTCTGCATGAGTATCCAGAACTTGAGCACCGATTCAATGAATATAAGTTGGCATGGATAAGTTGACCACTTGGAACATATCAATCAAATCTTGATCATGAGTTTTTGGCCAACTACTTTGTATTGCTGGAGAAGGACTGTCCACTAGGTGCATCAGTCAGCGACATGAATAATCTAGCCACAGTTCCTGTGCGGGGGGTCAACATAGATATCTCAGAGTGTACGTTGAATAGGTTCTTGTTTGGGCCTGAATATTTAATATCGGGTACAATACCAGATTTGGAGCATAGATTATTCACGGTGAGCAACCAAAGGCCTTGGCTGGCCAAAAAATTAACAGAAGAAGGTAAGCCTGCTTCGTTGCTCAAACTCCATGAAAGGATATCTACGTTATTCCTAAGCTTTAGGGCCATGTTCTGGTGGGCAATTGTGAGACTGAGGCTAATGCCAACAGGCGGTGATGACGACTTAGAAATCAATAGAGTTGTGATTGTTGCTGCATTGATTGAAGGATTGATGGTGGATTTTGGCCATATTATTGCTGATGAATTATTTACCCGCGATCACAGAACCACTACTGTATTGCCATTCCCATGTCTTATTATAGATTTGTGCAACCAAGAAAATGTCCCTTTAATAAGTAAAATTGATAATGAGGTTCGAGCAATGCACTAGCAAGATATTGAGAAGACAAGGGATATTGCAAGGTTTGAATGAGAGTTAACATACCTCTAGCATATCAGATTCAGTCGGCACCAATTCCTGAGTCATCAGAGGTTCCCTCAGGCTTGCCTTTACCTCTTGCTACGTATGTCCCTCATACCACATCTTCAGGTTCAGCTTCGATGCCTATGGGTGGGACTACAAATTTGGCGCCAGTCCCACCCCAATATTTTGAATAAAGCCTGAACCAGGAGAACTTTGCGAAAGAAGTACAAGCCCAGAAAAGGTTTGAAAAGTAGTTATCCATATGGAGGGCGAATTTCAAATCTTTTATTGAAAGAATTATAGAAGCAGTGGTACATTCTTTCAGGAACATTCAACTAAGGATGGATGATATGGAGAAATGAATCAACAAGAAGTTGGATGCCATGTCCATTTCGAATTTCGTCAAATTTATGGTGGAGTTTAGAAAGGCTTAGGCAGATGTAGCAGATCTGAAATGGTAGCTGCAACTGTCCATGTTTGATCCATCCCAGATTGTAGGTGATGAGGATGAAGGTCTTGTTGACTTAATGGGGAGACTAATCAAAGATAAAGGTAAGAAGTAAGTAGATGAGTGTGCTGAAAGGAAAGCTAAGAAGAGTAAAAGAAGAAAGCCATGACACCGAAGGAACAAGAGCAACATGATATGAGAAAAGCCAGTAGAAGATGAAGGAGAGATGATAAGAAAATAAGGAAGAGAGTAGAAGACGAAGAGGATGGAGTGTCCACTAGTTCATTCCCAGCTAGGGGGCAAATTTTTGATCCTATTCACCATGAGATCCTTCCAATTCCGGAGGATGCTGATGTGAGGACCCCTACCACCATATGGGTTAATGTTTTTAAAGATGAGGCTAAAGTAGGCTAAGACCATTTGACTAATGCCTCATCTGACTGAGAGGCTGCACAAGTATTTTCCTTCCTTTGTTCTTACTTTGCATATATTGAGGACAATGCATTTTTTAGAGGGTATGATACTTGTACCATGGGGGTTTTTGTTGCTGATGTTCTTTTCCCTCAAGTTTATCAAGGAGAACCGACATGTTTAGTTTGCATTTTTATTTTCATGTGATGTCCTGTAAATATCGTCAATTGATTATTAATATAAATAAGTTTCTATTTTGTTGGCATCATTGTGTATATATGGATGATATATAATTGTGGCAAAGTATTTTAAATTTTTGTATAATTATTTTTTCTTAGCATGTGGTATAGTGTTGTGCAACCATTTGTGACTCTAAAACTGACATTAGAATGTAGAGTGAGGCAAAGCATAGTTATGTGATATGATTCCCAAGAGTTAGTAGGATAGAAATTAACTCAGTGCCTGTGTGTGTGAGTATTTGCGTAGTTCTTGCATAAGTGTTACACCTAGAACTTGACCATTTCATTTGATGTTGTTGAGCGTGTGACCCAATAAGATAGTATAGTAGGGCTCCTTATTTTGTTAGTCCATTTAGCTAAAATAATGACCCACCAAAAATATTTTGTTCCTTTGTAAACCCAGTTGAGCCTTATTAATGTTTGTTCTATCCAAATAAGTTTGATTCACTCTCAAGGAGGTATTAACACTTAGCTTTGGCCCTGGTCCAATTTTGGACATAGTGCCCTTCATCTTAGGAAAATCGCCTAAGTTCAGGGTGGCTACTGTTGGATTGTTAGCAGCCTAGGAGGGCGAGTTAAAGTTTGTTTAAGAAGTAGCATTCGACCCTGGTCTAGTTAGATGTCTAAATAGATATTGTGCACCTCAACTGACTGCATCAACTTAAGTTGAGGGTGGCTGATATTGCTGTTCTTTCAAAAATAAAAGGGTTATGGCAAGGGCATAGATGTGTAATGCCGCAAGTCTGGTACCCCGGATGCTACACGGTGCTCATAATACCAAAGGACCCCAAACTAACCCATGACTGATAACTATAACTTAGCACTAGATAATAATAATATAAATGCAGAAACATAGACTGAAAGGCCATAAGGTTTAATACTGGATAATAATGATAATACTGAATGTGGTTTAGCAATACCAAAACTATACATAAATACTAAAAATACTGAAGTTTGAAAATCTAGTCTAGAAGCCTCTAAACTATCTGAATAAAGAGTTGTTAGGACATATCCCCAACTAACTCCAACTGCTGTAATAGACTAAGTACTGAAATACTGAAATGATAAAGCCTCCTTGAATGATGAGGAATCACTGCTAGTCTATTACTGCTAATGGAAGCCTGAAGCTTTCTATGCACGGTCAGGAACCTGAGCGTCCAAACCTATGGTATAAAACACCATAGAGAAAAAAAAATATGCGTCAGTACGTGTGAATGTACTGGTATTAGAGTGAGGTAGGATGAATGCATGATTTTATATGCATGAACTATAACTGACTAAACATCATGAGAGTACTGAATGAGAATACATGCATGACTATATAGACTGTAACTGAAATCACATGGATTCTGAATACTGAGTATACTGATAACATGGATTTTAGATAATTGATATAACTAATACTGGGTGACTGTAGCTGACAGTCCTAATTCTGATGAAACTAGATGAGTTTCGTATTAAATTGAGTGATTGTATCTCATGGTCCTGAAATCTGTAGAACTATCTGAGTTCTATTACTGAGACTGAGACTGAGACTGTGGGAGATATTCATGTAACCAACATGCCCCATATAAGCAAATAGATGAGTTGGGGTCCAATCTATGAACCCAATTGGAAAGGTGTCAATACCGCGCCACTAGTAAAGATAAGCTGTGAGTGACCTCAACTAGTAGTGTACCCAAAGGAGAACGATGGGTCAACTGGCATTATTAATCCACCTCATCAACCCTCTACTATCAATGTTGATGTCTCAACCTATGCTGGCTACAAAGTTCTGGAATGAAAGGATTATTTCTAAGGGTCACACCCTCTACTGTCAGTATGTGCCCTCATTTTTGGGTTCGCTCGGTGCTGAATCCTACTCCCAACTTAATAGAAACTAAACTGATTATACTCGGATGAACTGGACTGAGTTCATTGAGTTTAGTGGACAGACGGAATATTACTAAATTTGGTTAACTAACTGAGTTTACTGAGTGGGACTGGACTAATATTGAATTTACTGAGTTTTCCTAAGATATGTGACTGACTGAATTCTATTGATTATGGCTTGACAGAGAGCATCAAAAAAATAGACACTGGCTCTAGGAATACAGCTAAATTGTCGGGTACAAGTACCCCCAAGACTCGATACCATGAAATGGACAAGACATGACACTTCTTGAACAAATGACCATAGTCAACAATTCATAATACAACCATTGGGGAGTTCATGAAGAACTTGATATTCATAATCTTGTATATGTAGAGGAATGCATTCAAATATATATCATGGTTTCATAATTATAGTCTCATGGGCATTCCATCAAGCAATTTCAATGCATAAAAATAACATAGGAGTCATTTTTGAACATAAGGGTAAAGAATGAATTCATCATTTAGGCCCTAATGAGTCATAATGCTTAATTCTTGTTCTCTTGGGCATTTGACCAAACACCTTGCATGCATAAATTTAGGCTTAGGCATGAACATAAAATAAATATATCTGATCAATATACAAGTCAATCCTTGAGTTATAACCATTTGATACGACTCATATGCTAAATCATATGAGGAACAGACCCAAAAGACAAATTGAGAAACAAAGTATGAGGAAGATACGACTTAAGTATCCTAGTTGTAAGATAGGATACGAGTCAAAAGTCTGAGTACGACTCTTATAGGGATGTCATATACAAACCAGTATTCAAGGTCGGAAAAAACTGAAGTCCCAGGTAGATACGGATGAATGACATGAGTCATATACGTAGTCATGATTTGTAAGTCAAATTCATAAGTTGATAAGAGAATTGAAGCCATGGTAATATTAGACACTGGAACGTTACGACAAGATAGGCTAAAAATCGTAAGCTGAGGATATGAGTGAAGACCGAGTCGTACTGGCTGTCGAACTAACTTTACCTTTTCTATTTTTAATAGGATTTTTTTGTTATTTTGAGATACTATAAATACCCTAGGGTTTATCTTTTATTAGGTTATGCGTTGTGATAGTCTTCTACGTGCTATTACATATTATCACATACTTTCATAATTGTTTTTGAGATTTTAGGGTTTAATTCAATCAAAGACTTTGGATTTTATTCATCTTATTCTTATGCAATTGATTTTATGTGTTCTTCATTTATAATCATGGTTTCTTGCACAAAATGAGTGGCTAATCTCCTTAGCTAGGGGTATCGAAATCCTAGCAGATTAGCTATGTAGAGAGCGTGAGACCCAATTGCTCTAGGGTTTCTACATGTATCTTAATTCTTCTTCACAATAATTAGCCTCAAGTAGTTTCAGTATCTTCAGATTGCCTATATTCACATCCATTCAATAACTAAGAGTATTGCAACTAGGAAAAGAAGATTAAGACAGTTATACGATAACAAAGTATAACTAAGGCCATAGAAAGGGGCAACAAGGCAACACCTGAGATGATAACCAAGTAAAATAGGGTGAAGTTTATCTTCTAATCAGGGGATAATACCTATCTTGTAGGCTTTGCATGTAGAACACTAGAATAATTAGATTGAACACAAGAAATATACGTAGTTTTGAAGCCATGGGGAACACAGACGTTGTATTTGTCTCATATTGATTTCAACTCGACTACACTTAAGAATTGGTTACTATTTTCAATTGATAACAACCCCCACCATTTACTTTCCTGTACTGCTTGTGGATTATATCATGGCAAGCAACTATTTATATTTTCCCTGTGGGATCGACCCCAAACTTGTTGGATTACTATATTTGAAATCGACTGCATTATACTTCTACTGAAGGTGTAGTTTTAGGCGATATCAAATTTTAGCGTCATTGTCGGGGAAGACAGTTTGAGTAGTGAATTGAATAGGTGAAGTTCATGGGTTTTTTCTTTTTTATTTTGATTTAGTATACGCCGGTGTATGATATGTACTAGGAGTAGAGGCTATCCCTTACTCCTTTTTGATCCAAATCTAGAAAGAATCCTTCAAACACCTAGAAAGATGTAAGTACAAGTTTGTGATGGGTGCAATATCCCCTAATTGTGGATCCAAATACGGCACTCCCACGTGCCCCATTAGATCCATAGAATATTGCAGACATACAAACACACAAACTGTAGAGCAAGAATATAGAGAAGAAAAAGAAGCCAAACTTGTTGTAGAGGCTGAAGTAGCTCAACAAGGATTGTTACGACCAAGACAAGTTGTTGATCATCGATTTTAGAGAGGTTGGGCTCTATTTTTTTTAGCATATCAGTAATTAGACCCATATGAGGAAGACGATGAAGATCTGGGTTATGTTGAGCCTACGGAGTTTGGAGACATTATTCCTTCTTATTTAGCCCCTAATGTGAAGTTTGATATCACTAGTTCTATGATCCAATTGGTAAATCTGAAGGGTGTGTTTTCAGGAGCTGCAAAGGATGATGGAAACATACACCTTACAAATTTTCTCAGGATATGTACAAATTATAATATTCCAGGGGTTAATCAAGAAGCATTAATATTGAGGTTGTTCCCATTTTCTTTAATTGGAGAAGCATCTTTATGGTTCGGGGAACTTCCAAGAGGATCTATCACTTTTTGGGATGAGTTAATGACACAATTTTTGAGAAGATTTTTCCCTAATGTGCGGATGTTATAGTTGAAGGATGAAATTTATAACTTTAGATAATTACCTGTAGAGTCTATGTTTGAGGCATGGTTTCAATTCAAGAAGAAGCTAAGCTTGGTACCAAATCACAAAATTATAGGATCTAACTTGTTTGAGATCTTCTATCAATCATTGTATGATAGCTCAAGTGCTATGATAGATACTATTTTAGGAGGGGTATTTATGCGTCTTTGCTAGAAAGCTACACAGGAAATGCTAAATGATATTGTGGTTACAAATGAGGATGGCATATTTAAGATTCGGAATGTGGTGGTGGTACATATACCATAAGAGAAACAAATAAGTATGGAGCAGCGAATGATATGGTAGCATAAGAGGTTCAATAGATTTGCAAAGATACTGTGTTGCTTATAAAATAATTTACGTCAATGGGTGCTGAGATGGCGAATGTAGTAGTGGCACAGGGGTCTGCCTCCAAACTATTTGAGATCGAATCTGAAGAAGAGGCAAAGTATCTTGATCATAGATTGGTGGATTTTCGAACTCAAGGGTAAGAGAATCAAGGTCAGAACTAATATAATGATAGATATAAAGACAAAAGCAGTGATAGAGATAGTGATTAGTGGTGTGAGGAAGACTATAAGGATAAGAGTGACAAATATATTCCACCAGGAAGTCAAGATACAGAGTTTTGAATAGAGGCACTCCTGGCCAAGATTGTCAAAGGTTAAGAAAGTAAATAAAACTACTTGAAGCATATAAAGATTGATTTTTTGGGGTTGAACTAGAAAGTTGAGTCACATGCTATATCAATTAAGTAGTTAGAGCAACAATTTAATCAGATGTCAGCCATGGTGAATTAGAGATAGCCTGGAACTCTTCCTAGTAATACCATGGTAAATCACTAAAATGATAGTCAATTCCATGCCATTACTACTCAGAGTGGTATGATTACTATAGATCCAACTGTACCCACAACTAATAAGCAGAATAATGAGGGTAAGCTGTTGATGTTGGGAGCAGCAGCAAGCCAAATGAATGAGAAAAAAAGGCTATAGAGACTATGCTGAAATCCATTCTAAGACCATGTCCTCCCTATCCACAAAGACTGAAAAGAAAACAAGAAGAAGGTAAGCATCAAATTTTTTTATCTATGTTAAAAGAGTTAACTGTCAACATACTGCTTGTAGAGCACTGGAGAAGGTTTCAGGATATTCAAAATTCATGAATGATAGAGGTCAGTCAGTTTTGAGCTTGTTGAAAATATTCATCGTTGTAGTGCTGTAGTCACTAGATCTTTGGTGGAGAAGAAGGAAAACCCTGGTTATTTTATAATACCTTTCACTATTGGGTGTTTCAACTTCACTCGAGCATTATGTGATTTGGGGACTAGCATCAACCTCATTCCCTTTGCTATATTTAAGCTGTTATGGTTGGTAGCTCCTAAACCAACCACTATGAGACTAGTAATGGCAGACAGGACAGTAAAGAAGCCTATTAGTATACTTTATGATGTTTTGGTAAAAGTATCTTCTTTTATATTTCCTGTTAATTTTGTTATATTACAATGTGAAGTGGACTTTCAAGTCCCTACTTTGAGTGGTAAGATTACCATATATCCACCTGTATGTTCAAGTCCCCACTCTGAGTGGTAAGATTACCATATATCCACCTGTACCCATAATTGATGAGCAGAAAAATGAGGATGAGATAGTTGATATGAGGAGCAAAAAAAAGCCAAATGATGGAGAAGAAAAGGCTACAGAGCCTGTGCTAAAACCCACTCTAAGACCACATCCTACTTATCTGCAAGGACTTAGAAAGAAACAAGAAGAAGGTAAGTATCAAAACTTTTTATCAATGTTAAAAGAGTTAACTCTCATTATATCACTTGTAGAGGCACTAGAGTAGATGCTAGGATATGCAAAATTCATAAAGGATTTGATCATCTAGTAGAGGTCAGTCAGTTATGATCCTATTGACAATATTCAACATTGCATTATTATAGTCACTATATCTTTGGTGGAGAAGAAGGAGGACCCTGGTGCTTTTATAATACCTTGCTCTATTGGGTTTTTCAAATTCACTCAAGCATTATGTGATTTGGGAGCTAGCATCAACCTCATGCCCTTTTTTGTATTCAAACAGTTGGGGTTGGGAGCTCCTAAACTAACTCCCATGAAACTGGTAATGGCAGACAAGATAGTAAAGAAGCCTATTGGTATCCTTTATGATGTTTTGGTAAAACTATCTTCTTTTATATCTCATGTTGATTTTGTTATATTAGAATGCGAAGTGAACTTTCAAGTCCTCATTATCTTAGAAAGACTATTTTTGGCTATAAGTAGGACACTAATTGATCTGGAAAAGGGATATTTGATGCTGGGACTAAATGATAAACAAGTGACATTCAACGTATGCAAATCTATGAAGCAGCTTGATTAATTTAATGTGGTGTCTGTGGTTGATGTACATGATGAGGAGACATATTTATTCCATAATGTTAGCGCATTTACTCCTTGGGATGAGGGTTCTGATATGATTGTTCCTGCAGAAGAGTGGCTAGGTGTCAAAGCTCTTGTGGCTGTGATTATGAATTTTGACTCAGAGGTTATCGAGGACTATGAGGAGTTGGTGAGTGCATTGCATGGTGATGGCTAAAATTATGCACCAAAGAAGCTTGATATAGATTTAAAGAATAGAACAACTCCACTTTCTCGCCCATCTATTGAGGAACCATCGGCGTTAGAATTGAAGGACCTCGCATCTCACTTGTGATATGTATTTTTAGGGGCCAACAACACTTTTCTGGCTATCATTCCAGCTTATCTAAGTTGGTCAGAGGTAGAAGTATTATAGTCAGTATTGCAGAATTTCAAAAGGGCCATTGGACAGTTCATTGCAGATATTGTGGGTATTTTGCCTGGTTTGTGTACTCACAAAATTCATCTTAAGATAGATTGTGCTCCCTCTATTTAACATCAGCGTCGACTCAATCCTCCTATGTAGGAGGTGGTGAATAAAGAGATCATCAAGTGGTTGGATGCTGGTGTATTATTTCCCATTGCTGATAGTAAGTGACTTAGTTCGGTTCAATATGTACCAAGAAGGGCAGAATAACTGTGGTACCTAACGAAAAGAATAAGCTAGTGACTATGAGGCCAATCACGAGATGGAGAGTGTGCATGGATTATGGAAAGTTGAATCCATGGACTCAGAAGGACTATTTTCCTATGTCGTTCATGGATTAAATATGGGATTGATTAGCATGCATAGGATGGTATTATTTTCTTGATGGATACTCAGGTATAATCAAATCACTATTTAGCCGGAGGACCAAGAGAAGACTACTTTTACATGTCCTTATGGGACCTTTGCATTCAAACGAATGCCATTTAGGCTATGCAACGCTCCAGCCACCTTTCAGAGATTCATAATGTCTATTTTCTCTAATATGGTTGAAGATACTATTGAAGTTTTTATTGATGATTTTTTAGTAGTTGGTGGTTCTTTTGATGACTTCCTTATTCACTTGGCAAAGGCCTTGCAAAGGTGTGAAGAATGAAACTTGATGCTTAATTAGGAAAAATTCCATTTCATGGTGAAAAAAGGAATTGTGTTTGGGAACAAAATTTTGGAGAAAGGCATAGAGGTTGATCAACCAAAGATTGAGGTGATTGAAAAATTACCCTATCTAATTTTAATAAATGAAATTCAGAGTTTTCTAGGGATGAAGGTTTTTATTGGCAATTTATCAAGGTCTGAAGGTTTTTATTGGCAATTTATCAAGGTCTTCTCAAAGATTGCTAGTCCACTTTGCAACTTCTTGAGAAAAACGTAAAATTTAATTTTGATGATGCATGCAAGAATGATTTTCAAAGATTAAAAGAGAAGTTAGTGTCTGCTCCAATCATTGTGTTTCCTAATTGGTCCTCACCTTTTGAGATTATGTGTGATGCAAATGGTTTAGCCTTATGTACTAGGCCAATGGAAAGAAAAGATCCTTCATCCCATCTACTATGCTAGTAAGGCAGTAAATTCTGCTAAAAAGAAATATACCGTGTCAGAGCAAGAGTTATTGGCAGTGGTTTTTGCCTTTGAAAAGTTTAGATCTTACTTGATATGGACAAATATTATTGTGCACACAGACCATGTAGCATTGTGGTACTTAATGGCTAAGAAAGATGCAAAGTCGAGGCTTATCCATTGGGTACTGCTATTGCAATAATTCAAACTTGAGGTAAAGGACAAGAAAGGCATAGAAAATCAAGTTGTGAATCACTTGTCTAGACTAGTGGAAAAAGCTATGCAAAATGTTGCAAGGGTTTGGAGATTGATGATAGTTTTCCAGATGAATAGATATTGGCAACTTCCCAAGATTTAATTTCATGGTTTGTAGATTATCCAAATTATTTAGCAAGTGATTTAGTCCTAGAAGATCTTTCATATCAGCAAAGAAGGAAGTCCATGCACGAGGTAAGAAATTTTTTTGTGATGAACCTTATCTATTTAAAATTTGTGTTGATGGAATCATTCAAAGATGCATACCTGAAGTAGAGATAATGAGAATACTGGAAACGTTTCATTCATACCCAGTTAGGGTTCATCATGTAGGGGACCGCACAGCTCATAAGATCTTGTAATATGAATACTATTGGTCAACCATCTACAAGGATGCTCATGACTATGCTGCTTTTTGAGATCAATGTCAATGACAAGGTATGATTGCTAGAAGACATGAACTACTTATGACTCCTATCTTAGAATTGGAAGTGTTTGATATATGGGACATAGATTTCATGTGACCTTTTGTAAGTTTTTGTGGCCTAAAGTACATACTGGTAGTTGTTGATTATGTTTCAAAGTGGGTAAAGGCAATTGCGCTTTCTAACAATGAAGCAAGGAGTGTCATAATATTTTAAAGAAATAATACATTTTCTCGATTTGGTATGCCACGTGTTATTATTAGGGATGGAGGGTCAACTTTTTGCAATCATCTATTGAAGAGTCTAATTGAAAAATATGGAGTGAATACACCTTTTCATCCGTAGACTAGTGGACAAGTTAAAGTGTCCAATAGAAAAATCAAGTCCATATCAGCGAAGACTGTAAATGACAATAGGACTGATTGGGCAGAAAAGTTAGATGATGCATTATGGGCTTACTGTACAGCATACAAAACCCCTATAGGTGCTTCACCTTATTAGCTTGTGTATGAAAAATCTTGCCATTTACCAATTGAGCTTGAGCATAAGGGACTATGAGAGTTGAAGAAGCTGAATTTAGAGTGGAAGGATGTCGCCAAATCTAGGTTAAATGTCATAAATGATTTAGGTGAAAGTTCATCACATTACAAAGAAAATATGAAGTTGTATCATGACCGAAAGACTGAGAAAAGGGTATTTGAAATTGCGGACCAAGTGCTACTATACAATTCTAGTCTTCAGTTGTTTCTAGGTAAACTTATGTCAAGATGTCATAGTCAATTCACAGTGAAAAGAATTTATCCCTATTGTGCATTAGAAATAAAGAAGGATGGCACAAGTCCATTCAAAGTGAACGGACAAAGAGTAAAGCACTATATGGGAAATATTGAAGAGGTGAATGAGCTAGCTGATATTGAACTTAATGAAGTATAAGTAATCAAGGCAATTACGTCATGCCATGATGTTAAATAAAGCACTGTATAGGTAGAAACCCATGAGGCTAGTTAGTGAAATCTGAGTATACAACTTAGGAACGTTATGCCATGATGTTAAATCAAGCACTGCGTGTGAGGCAACACATATTTTTGTACTTATTTCAATTATAGGATAATGTGTTGTTCAACGTGCAGGACTAAAAGAACGCAAATAAAATCCAAAAAAAAGATAAAAGAGTATAATACCAACTCTTTACAAGTTGTATCAATATGGTATGACTCGTGAGTAGGAGTCATAATGACCTAGGAGATCAATCAGAATTAGAAATTAAGTTCTGAAATCAATACAACTCTCAGTACATGTCGTAGCCTTTTGTTATGGGTCGTGACCAAGACTCGTACCCACTCCATAACCCAGGTAAGTTTCAAGGCAATAAGAGTCACAGAAATGACCCATAAGCCTGGTACGAGTCATATAGACCACTCGTACCCCATCTTACTAGGTCAGATCTTGGGTCTGACCTAGCCCAATGCCTGATTAAAATAAAAAAATAGGGCATGATCAGGCACCGATCAATACTAATCATACCCTATCCCCTTTTCACTCGATTTTGAGCTCCAAACCATAAATCAAAGTGTTTTCAATTTGATTTCACTACCATCATCTTCCAATAATTTAATTATTGTGCTTAAACTCAAATTTGGGAAGAAAAACAACTCGAATTCAAGATTTTCTAATTTTCACTTATTAAGTAAGTTCCCAATCACATTTTCTTTGCTTTTTAAAGTAAAAATAAGTTGTGCTTTGTATTGTAAACATGTTTTGAGTAGAAGTTATGCAAATATTGGGTAGAAGATAGCATAGTGTGGTATATTTGTTGCAAAAATTTAACTTAGGGAAGAAATAGGGTTTAGAAATGTATTTTTTATGTATTTGTATATTTACAATGCTGGATATAGCTTGTGGAGTAGTGGGTAAATTAGGAATTTCATTGGAGTCAATCTTCAAAAGTTGGACTGGTATGTTGCAGTGGATACGTGACTCTTTACAGCTCAAACCCATGTTACGGGAGTCACAATGGGACTTGTACCCACTAACAATATGGAAATGTAGCAAATTAAAGTTCTGGAATAGATATGACTCAACCATACGAGTCACATTCAGACCTTACAACTCACACCTACTTATCGTACACACCTGGTAAGAATGAAAATAAAATAAAGTTTCTGATCATCTTACGACTGTTGGTCACTAGTCGTAACTAGTTGGCATGACTCGTAAGGAGGAGTCGTAAGCTGAACTTTTAAAAAAGACCATTTACTATCTAGGATATGACTCTAGTATACGAATCGTACCTAGTGGGTACGACTTGTACCCATCATTTGTACCTTATTGAAACCAAGCATATTGAACTTTAAATTTTGAATTTTTATTTTCTTTTCTTTTATTAGTTACTCATATTAGTGTTCTTGTAGGAAAAAGCCTCTAAAGAATGCGTCCTTATCCAAAAAGTCGCTAATAAAGGAAATAAGCAAACACCTATTGAAAGTGAGGAGTCCATCATTTTCTGGGTTTGACTCCACAAATGAAAGTAGTGAAGAAGAGTATTATGGAATGGTATCCAAGAAAGTCATGACTAAAGGAAAAACACCTGCTAAGTCAAAAGGGAAGAAAACAGTGCCAAAAGAATCTGAATGACCATCGCAAAGGGGTCCAAGAAGAAAGAAAAAAACTGTCTCTCCTCCACACACACCATAGCCTGTGGATGATAACGATTATGATGAGGCTGAGTCTAGTTCAGTTGAGAAGAGTTTATACGAAACTCAGGGCCTAGAAGTAGAAGCGACCCCAATAGGAAAACAGTACTCGGCACTCGTACTGGCCCCTGCATCGATGCCCATTATAAAATAATAGGCTTATCCTGGCATACAGGCGATGTTTAACAAGGGGCTGTCTTATCTTTGGGGTGGTAAAATAAAGAAGGTGTTCTATACAGAGAGGCAGATGACTACTACGGGGATGGCTGCATTACCTGAGTTCGCTGAGCATTTCTAGCAGTATAAGTTTGACTGGATAATGAGAGAATCTAGTAGATACAACGAGGTGCTTGTTCATGAGTTCTATATTGCATACAAAGGAGAACTCAGTGGCAATATCCACAGGGTATATTATGGAAGGGAGGCGAGCCTATTACCTCCCTGATAATTCGAGGAGTGCATATTGATATCTATACTAGGACCATTGTGACATTTTTATATTGGTAGAATTATTAGGCTTCACATAGTTGAAATGGATTATAGAATGGTTGAGATGAGGAATATCACTAACCAAATGTTGGGTACTAAGGATAAGATGGCAATGCTCGAATGGATAATGGTAAGGATAGCTGCATATAGCGAGCATACTACTTGGGTCACAGGTGGTGTTAGAATTTTATAGCAGATTAAGAAAAATACTCTCACCTTTGAGGGTAAGGCATGGTGGACAATAGACCGACATAGGCTATGTTCGACAATAGGTAATGATGTGTTGAGCTTGGTTCGGGCAGTGATAGGCTACATGGATAAAGGTGGTGACCCAATTAGCAACATTGACTGCAAAAGTAAGGCATTTAGAGGGAGGAGTATAAAGTTGGATGACCCAGCAGTTGGAGGCACAGGATAGGCGCATCCAAGAGTTCCTACATATATTTGAGTCGAGGATTACTCGACAGTTGGATAGTAGAAAGGCACCTAATGTTGCCGACATCAAAGTTGAGATTACGGAGATAAAGAAGATAGTCACTGAGCTGTTTGAAAGGTAAATAGTTATTGATCCTATTGTAGAGACTGTAATTTCCACAGTCAAGGTACCAAATATTTGGACAGTGTAGGCAGATGAGCAGGCTGAGTAGACTAAGTAAGAGAGAATAGGAAAAAAGATAAAGAAGAAAGAGGCTAGAGCTATAAATAAAAAGGTAAGACATAATAGTATCATGGATGAGTAGGACCGTCAGACACGGGTCCTAGAGATAGCTATAGAAGCTGGTGGTTTCAGAGATCCAGTTTCAGATTCTGAGGTGGTTGATATTGCTCCCCCACTTGTTGTTGATCCAGTGCTGGGTAAGACAGTAACGGATGAGAGTGGGACCCAATCGAAGGGCTCATCTACTAATGTTGATGTTCCCATACCTTGAGGCCTAGGTATGACACTGATCCTTACTATATTTTATTTTTGTAACACTGGGGATAGTGTAACATTTTTAGGTTGGGGCTGTGGATACCAAAAAATTTGGGAGCAGTTTGAAATTTGTCAAATGTAGCTAAAACTGAAAGTTTGTTATGGCTTACAGGTCTGAGGCAGGCAACTGAGATAGGGAGTTGATTAGTGCACCTATGGCAGCAGATATATATTTTTTATTTTTGATGATTAATTTTATGGATTTATGAAAACAAGGAAAATAGTTAAAACAAGGATAGGCATGACTTAAAGAAAAGAAAATAAAGTAAAAGGTATAGAAAAAGAATAAGAATAAGAAAAATAAGTGCTAGAAAGCAACACCTGACCCAAGTGGAATGTGCTCTGGAGAAAAAAAAGATGTAAGGGTGGAAATAAAAGAAATAAAAAATAATGGACCCCGAAAAGAGCATAGTGTCCAGGAGGCTTAGTCACATTAAAAATCCATATGTATCATACCAGCCTTAAGCCTATGTTACAAGCCAAATAAAGTCCTATATTGATCCTAATATGACTGTCTGACAACTTAGGAAAAGAGCTTAGGGGCAAGATTATGGTATTTTGTGCACACCGGCGATACTTTTCTGTGTGAGAGAGAGTCATTTGTATATCCCTAAATAGAGGAGTCTATCTATGAGGAGTGAATGGGATTTCTTTGACTATGAGTGCGCATAGGTTATATTTCTAGGTTGCTAGATTATTTGAAGAATGTAAAGCACATCTATGACCAAGTGTCTATTGTTAATGTAATGCCATCATTGAATTTCTTCATATTTCTACATGTGCTATACTGCTATACACAAATTCGAGTTGAAAAATTGAAGATTTAGAGGGAAACAATAAGACTGAAATTGAATCAAAAATCACTACCATGGGTTATTTGAGATCTTCATGTTTTAAGCATTGCCTCCATGTGAGGAAATAGTATTTGGTTTTGTTTTCCCGAGGAAATGCAAAAGTCTAAGTTTATGGTGTTGATGTGGCATGAAAACACGACACTTTTGTTGCTTAAAACTGTGAATTTATGTGTGAACTTTGTTTGTTTTGTTAGATATGATGCACTTTGGTGTGAATTGCAGGTAAAACAGGTTTATAACATTGTTTGAACAAAAAGAGGAGAAAAAGACCTTAAAATACAAAATTTGATCAGTATAGGAGTTATCCTTGAGTCATAACCATTTGATACGACTTGTATGCTCAATTGAATGAGGAACATAACCAAAAGCCAAATCAAGAAACCAAGTATGAGGAAGATACGACTCAAGAATCCCAATTGTAAGCTAGGATACGAGTTGTATGCTGAAGCCATGAGCATAGTAAAATCAAAGATACTACCTAGGAAATAAAGTATTATAAGGATAGGAGTCAGAAGTCTAAGTACGACTCACATAGGGATGTCGTATACAAACTAGTGTTCAAGACCAAAAAAGACTGACATCCCAGGTGGATATGGATTAATGACATGAGTCATATACATAGTCATGATTCGTAAGCCAAAGTCTTTAGTTGAGAAGAGAGTTGAAACCATAGGAAGATTATACACTGGAATGGTTATGATAAGGTAGGGTACAGCACGTAAGTGTAGGATATGAGTGAAGATCGAGTCATATTTATTGCCGACTTAACTTTACCTTTCCCATTTTTAATAGGATTTTTATATTATTTTGAGATACTACAAATACCCTATTGTTTATATTTTTTTAGGTTACATGTTGTCACAGTGTTCTACATGCTATTACATATTATTACATACTTTTATAATTGTCCTTGAGATTTTAGGGTTTTATTCAATTAAAGACTTTGGAGTTTATTCATCTTATTCTTGTGAAAATGATTTTATGTGTTCTTGATTACTAATCATGGTTTCTTGCATGAATATGAGCAAATAATCTCCTTAGCTAGGGGTGTGGGAACCCTGGCGTATTAGAGGAAGCGTGAGACTCAATTGGTCTAGTGTGTCTGCATGTATCTTAATTTTTTTTCACAATAAATTGCCTCAAGTAGCTACAGTATCTTAAGATTTCCTGCATTCGAATCCATTCGATAACCAAGCAGCTTGCGATTGGGAAAAGAAGATTATGACAGTGATACGATAACCAAGTATAATTGAGGCTGTAGCAAGGGGAAACAAGGCCACACCCTGAGATGATAGCCAAGTTAAAAAGGGTGAAATTTATCTTCCAAGCAGGGGATAATACCTATCTTGTAGGCTTTGCATGTAGAATAAAAGAATAATTAGGTTGAACATGAGAAATTTGCGTAGTTGAGAAGCCAGGGGGAGCACAGGCTTAGCGTTCATCTCATATTGATTCCAACTCGACAACACTCAAGAATTGGTTAATGTTTAAAATTGATAAAAAACCATTTACTTTCCTGTATTGCTTTTGGATTACATCAAGTCAAGTAACTATTCACATTTTCCCCGTGGGATTTTTCCCAACCTAGTTGGGTTACTATATTTGCAATCTACCATATTATACTTCTAGTGGAGGTGTAGTTTTGGGCGACATTAGTTATCAAGAGGCACAACTAGGGAAGCTAGCTCATGCAAAGAATACCAGGCCTCAAGGTGCATTGCCAGGTGACACAGAAAATACAAAGCAAGTTATGGAAATCACATTAAGCAGTGGTAGAGATATTATTGATAAGCCTCATGATAAAAATATAGGGGTTGATGCTGAGGTAGTCCCATAGCAGGTAGAGACAAAGCAAGATGAAGTTGATATTGCGGAAATTTTGAGGAAGTCTGAGTACCCAAAGACAAAGGTTGCTGAGCAAGTGCATGAAATACCACAACTACCATTCCTTTAAAGGGTAAAAAAAGTCCAAGGAGGATATTATTTTTAAGAAGTTCTTTGATATGTTCAGAGAACTTTGCATTAATATTACTTTGCTAAATAGATATGCAAGGTATGATTAAGTATGCTAAGTACATGATGGATGCGGTGACTAACAAAATGAAGCTACAGAATATTGAGATGGTGGCACTTGCTGAGTAGTTTAGTTTAGTGGTGATGAGGAAAATTCCCAAGAAGTTGAAGGACCCAGGGAGTTTCACCCTCCCCATACAAATTAATGATACTGATGTGATCCATGCTCTGAGTGATTTAGGGGAAAGTGTAAACTTAATGCCCCTATTAGTGTTCAATACTTTTGGTTTGGGCCAGCAGAGGCCATGATAAATGGTTCTCCAAATGGCACAAAACCATATTCCACCCTGAAGAAATCATTGAGGATGTGCTCATTAAGGTTGGTAAGTTTGTTATCCCAGCGAACTTTATTGTTCTTGATAATGATGCAGATGACAAGGTAATGTGCTATAGAAATATAGCACTTTCGATGCTTATAATTATAAAAATATGCAAGTTTCTTAGGTCATTTTATTAGATATGACACATTTTGGGAATGTTTTACTAGAAACTAGGCTTTGGATTCTAAGTTTGTGAAAAAGGAGAAAATGGTGTTTTTGGCTATTTATTTGACAAAATTTTGGATCTTTGTAACACTTTCCAGATTATTTATGACCAAATCATGTGATGAAAGTTGATGATTTGAAGCTTGGTTACAAGTGTTGAAAGGACTAGTACTTACCTATATATACATGTGGACTACATGTAGTATATGTGGTCTTTATGAGACTAAGGTAAGTGCTAGAATTGAAGAATTGAAGATCCAGAGAGTAAAAAAGCTGAAAAAATAACTTTCGGCACTTGCTAAGTCAACATACGGACTGCATGTAACACATGTGGACTACATATGGGCAAAGCATGTGTAAGAATTATAAAATCCCGAGAGCAAACCTATAAGAATTTTGGATTTGGGCTCATACGGTCACCACATGTGCCCAGCCTCAGGCCGCATGTACCATATATGCCCAAGGCCAGGCCTCATATGGAGACCACATGTAGTCGTCGACCCTTTTTTCTCCTATTTCTTTTAGGTTTTGGTTTTAGAGTTCCCTCATGTACTATAAATACCCCTTGTGTGTTTTTTAGTATAAGTTATGCACTATTGATACTTACAAATATTTCTTATTTTCTAGATTCGATTTTGGTCTTAAAATTATCTTGTATTAATTTCGATTGATTAATTCAGTTACGATTTTGGGTGCTTACTTATGATTATTGAGGTTTAATCTTATGCTTTCAATCCTGAATATTGTTGATTACTTCACAAGCTTGAGTGGCTAAAAATCCTTTGCTGTTCTAAACTTATACCCATGCATGCATTGTATTATCTTTACTTTAATAGTTATCTTAGCAGTTTCAAACATTAGTATCCATCTTAGATTATTACTACTTACTATAAAAGAGTAGTGACTGGGAAAAGATAATTACAACAGTAATTTGGAGTTTAATTGTCGATCCATGCCACTAGTTATTATCTAAGTAAGATTGTTAGATTTCATCTAATAACTAAAGACTCAAAAAGTGATAGTTAACTGGGATTAAGATAAGTTTTAGTAATGGGCCTGGGCTCCGAGCGTGCTATGGGCCAAAATCGACCGAGGCATACCAGTTAGGTTGAGGATCATCCCAGTGTGGTCCGTTTAATTTTTTTGTCGCTATTTGGGTGGACAAATGGGCAAAACAACACTAATGGGGCATTTTTGGGCAAAATCGAAGTCCTATAGCCCGCAGTTTCGGGGGTGATCCCAGGTCTGGGCGTGCTGTGGGCCAAAAATTAACTTGGAGTGCTAGGGAGGTTGGGGCTCATCCCAATGTGGTTCGTGTAATTTTTTGTGGCAATTTGGGAGGAAAAACAGGCGAAACGTAGCAAATGGGGCATTTTTAGGATAAATCGTTGTGCTATAGCCCACTATTTTAAGGATGGGCCCAGGGTTCGATCGTACTTTGGGCCAAAAATTGACTGCGACATGATAGGGAGGTTGAGGATCTTCCCAGTGTGGTCCGTTTATTTTTTCGTGGCCATTTGGGTGGACAACAGGTGAAACGGACGAATGGGGCATTTTCGGGCTCAATCTGAGTGCTATAGCCCACAGTTTTGGGGGTAGGCCCGGGGTCTGAGCGTGCTGTAGGCTAAAAATTAACCGAGGCATCCCAGGGAGGTTCAGGATCATCATAGTGTGGTCCGTTTAATTTTTCTTGGTTATTTGGGTGGACAAATGGGCGAACCGGCACGAACAGGGCATTTTTGAGCCAAATCGGTGTGCTATAGCCTATGGTTTTGGGGGTGGGCCCAGGGTCCAGGCGTGCTGTGGGCCAAAAATTGACCAGGGTGTGCCAGGGAGGTTGGGAATTATTCCAGTATGGTTCGTTTAATTTTTCGTGGGTATTTGGATGGACAAATGGGTGAACCGGCACGAACAGGGCATTTTCAAGCCAAATCGGTGTGCTATAGCCTATGGTTTTGGGGGTGGGCCCAGGGTCCAGGCGTGTTGTGGGCCAAAAATTAACCAAGGTATGCCTGGGAGGTTGGGAATCATCCCAGTATGTTTTTTTTAATTTTTGTGGCCATTTGGGTGGACAAATGGGTGAAATAGAGCAAACGGGGCATTTTTTAGCCAAATCGGTGTGCTATAGCCTATGGTTTTGGGGGTGGGCCTGAGGTCCGGGTGTGTGGTGGGCCAAAAATCGACTGGGGTATGCCAGGAAAGTTGGGGTTTATCACAGTGTGGTCCGTTTAATTTTTACGGCCATTTGGGTGGACAAACAGGCGAAACGGCACGAATAGGGCATTTGCGGGCCAAATTGGTGTACTATAGCCCGCAGTTTCAGGGGTGGGATAGCGGTCCAGGTGTACTATGGGCCAAAAATTTACTGGGGCGTGCAAGGAAGGTTGGGGATCATCCCAGTAGGGTCCTTTTAATTTTTCGTTGCCATGTGGGTGGAAAAAAGGGAGAAATGGCGCGAATGGGGCATTTTTCGGTCCAAATCAAGGTGCTATAGCCCACAGTTTTAGGGGTAAGCCCGGGATTCAGGCGTGCTGTTGGCCAAAAATCGATCGGAGCATGCCAGGGAGGTTGGGGATCATACCAGTATAATCCATTTAATTTGTCATGGCCATTTAGGATAAAAATGGGCAAAATAGCATGAACGGGGCATTTTTGAACCAAATCGATGTGCTACAGCCCACGTTTTTTGGGTGGGCCTAGGGTTTGGGTATGCTGTGGTCTGAAAATCGATTAGGGTGTCATAGAGAGGTTAGAGATCATCCAAGTATGGTCTGTTTAATATTTCATGGCCATTTGTATGGACAAATGGGCAAAACGGTGCGAATAGGGCATTTCTTGGCCAAATCGATATGCTATACCCCTTGTTTCGGGGGTGGGCTTAGTGTACGGGTATGTTGTGGGATGAAAATCAATCGGGGTGTGCCAAGGTGGTTAAAAATCATCCCAGTATATATCGTTTAATTTTTTATGGCTATTTGGGTGGTTAAATGGGAGAAATAGCACAAACGAGGCATTTTCGAGCCAAATCGGTGTGCTATAGCCTATGGTTTTGGGGGTGGGCCTTAGGTCCGGGTGTGTGGTGGGCCAAAAATCGATTGGGGTGTTCCAGGGAGTTTAGGGATTATCCCAGTATGGTTAGTTTAATTTTTACAGCCATTTGGGTGGACAAACAGGTGAAACGGCGCAAATGGGGCATTTGCGGGCCAAATTGGTATGCTATAGCCCGCGGTTTCAGGGGTGGTATCGCGGTCCGGGCGTACTATGGGCCAAAAATCGAATGGGGCATGTAAGGGAGGTTGTAGATCATTCCAGTATGGTCCTTTTAATTTTTCGTTGACATTTTTGTGGACAAATGGGAGAAATGGCCCGAATGGGGCATTTTCGATCTAAATTGGGGCGCTATAGCCCACTATTTTGGAGGTAGGCCCGGGGTTCGGGCATGCTGTTGGCTGAAAATCGATCGAAGCATGCTAAGGAGGTTGGGGATCGTCCCAGTATAGTCCATTTAATTTTTTGTGTCCATTAAGGGTGAAAAACGAGCGTAATAGCGCGAATGGGGCATTTTTGAACCAAATCGATGTGCTATAGCACATATTTTTGGGGGTGGGCCTACGGTCTGGGCATGCAGTGGTTTGAAAATTGATTGGGGTATGCTAGGGAGGTTGGGGATCATCCTAGTATGGTCTGTTTAATATTTTGTGTCCATTTGGGTGGACAAACGGGAAAAACAGTGCGAATAGGGCATTTTCAGGCCAAATCGATATGCTATAACCCACGGTTTTTGGGGTGGGCCTGGTGTCTGGGTATGTTGTGCGCCAAAAATTGATCGGGGTGTGCCAGGGAGGTTGGGAATCATCCCAGTGTGGTCCGTTTAATTTTACGTGGCCATTTAGGTGGACAAACGTGCAAAACGGCGCGAATGGGGCATTTTTGAGCCAAATCGATTTGCTATAGGCCACGATTTTGGGGGTGGGCCTGCGGTCTGGCTGTGTGGTGGGGCAAAAATCAACTGGGGTATGCCAGGTAGGTTGGGGATCATCCTAGTGTGGTCCATTTAATTATTCGTGGCTATTAAGGTAGACAAACGGATGAAATGGTGCGAACGAGGCATTTTCTGGCAAAATTAATGCGCTATAGCACACATTTTTGGGGGTGAGCATAGGGTCCGGGCGTGCTGTGGTCTAAAAATTGATTGGGGCATGCTAAGGAGGTTGGGGATCGTCCCAGTGTCATCTGTTTAATTTTTCGTGGCCATTTGTGTGGACAAACGGGTGAAATGACGCGAATGGTGCATTTTTAGGATAAATCGGTATGCTATAGCCCACGATTTTAAGGGAAGTCCCGGGGTCCGGGCGTCCTATTGGCCAAAAATAGACCGAGGCATGCCAGGGAGGTTTGGGATCATCCCAGTGTTGTCCGTTTAATTTTTCATGGCCATTAGCGAGTGAAACGGTGCAAACGGGGCATTTTCGGGCCTAATTGGTCTGCTATAGCCCATGGTTTCGGGGGTGGGCCCGGGATCCGGGCATGAAGTGGGCCAAAAATCAAACAGGGCAAGCCAGGGAGGTTGGGGATCATCCCAGTGTGGTTCGTTTAATTTTTCATGGCCATTTTAGGTGGACAAACGGGCGAAACTGCGGGAACTGGGCATTTCCAGGCCAAATCAATGTGCTATAGCCCACGGTTTCCGAGGTGGGCCCACGGTCCGAGCGTTCAGTGGGCCAAAAATTATTCGGGGCATGCCAGGGAGGTTGAGGATCGACCCAGTATGGTCCGTTGAATTTTTTGTGGTCATTTGGGATGACAGATAGGCAGAACGACGTGAATGGGGCATTTTTGGTCCAAATCTATGTGTTATAGCTCACAATTTTGGGGGTGGGCTCGGGGTTCGGGCGTTTTGTAGGCCTAAAATTGGCCGAACCATTCTAGGAAGGTTGGGGACTGTCCAGTGTGGTCTGTTTAGTTTTTTGTGGACATTTGAGTGAACAAACGGGCGAAACGGTGCGAACGGGGCATTATCGAGCCAAATCAGTGTTTTATAGCCCACGGTTTTGGGAGTGGGCCCAAGATTCGGGTATGATGTGGTCCTAAAATTGACCGTGGTATGCCAGAGAGGTTGGGGATCATCCCAGTATGGTCCGTTTAATTTTTTATGGCCATTTGGGTGGACAAATTGGAAAATAGTGCGTACGGGGCATTTTCGGGCCAAATTGGTATGCTATAGCCCACAGTTTTGGAGGTGGGCCAGTGTTCGAGCGTATTGTGGTCCAAAAATGACCGGAGCAAGCCAACGAGTTTGGGGATCATCCCAGTATGGTCCATTTAATTTTTGTGGCCATTTGGGATGACAAACGGGCAAAACGGCGTGAACTGGGCATTTTCGGGCAAAACTGGTGAGCTATAGCCCACGGTTTTGAGGGTGGGCTCAGGGTTCGAGCGTGTTGTGGGCCAAAAATTGACCGAGGCATGCTAGGGAGGTTGGGGATTATCCAGTTTGGTCCATTTCATTTTTTGTGGCTATTTGGGTAGACAAACGTGCGAAACAACGCGAATGGAGCATTTTTGGGCCAAATCGGTATGCTATAGCCCACGGTTTTGGGGGTCGACTCAAGATCTGGATGTGCTGTGGGTCAAAAATAGATCGTGGCATGTTAAGGAGGTTGGGGATCGGCCCAGTGTGGTCCATTTAATTTTTTGTTGCCATTTGGGTGGACAAACGGGTGAAACGGCACGAACGGGGCATTTTCGGGCCAAATCGGTGTGCTATATCCCATGGTTTTAGGGGTGGTCTTGGGTTCTGGGAGTACTGTGGGTCAAAAATTGACCAAGGCGTGCCAGGGAGGTTTGAGATCATCCTACTGTGAACCGTTCAATTTTTTGTGGCCATTTGGTTGGACAAACTGGCAAAATAGTACGAATTGAGCATTTTTAGGCTAAGTCGGTGTGCTATTTCCCACGAATTTGGGGGTGGGCTCGGGGTTTGGGCGTGTTGTGGGACGAAAATTAATCGAGGCATTCCTGGAGGTTGGGGATTGTCCAGTGTGGTCCGTTTAATTTTTTGTGGCCATTTGGGTTGACAAACGTGTGAAAGGGCATGAACGGAGAATTATCAGGCAAAATCGGTGTGCTATAGCCCACAGTTTAGGGTGTGGGCGAGGGATTCAGGTGTGTTGTGGGTCGAAAATCAATTCAGGCATGCCCGGGAGGTTGATGATCATCCCAGTATGGTCCATTTAACTCTTAGTCGCCATTTTGGTGTAAAAACGGGTGAAACGGCATGAACGGGGCGTTCTCTTTCCAAATCGATGTGCTATAGCCCACGGTTTTGGGGGTGGGCTTGGGATCCAAGTATGTTGTGGGCGAAAAATTAATCGGGGCATACCAGGGAGGTTGCGGATCATCCCATATGGTCCGTTTAATTTTTAATGGCTATTTGGGTGGACAAACGAGAGAAACGATTCAAAACAGCCATTTTCGAGCGAAATCGGTGTTCTATAGCACACGGTTTTTGGGCTGGCCAGGGCTCCAGGCGTGCTGTGGGCCGAAAATTGATCGGGGCGTGACAGGGAAGTTGTGGATCATCCCAGTATGGTTCATTTAATTTTTTTGTAGCCATTTGGGTGGACAAATGGGCGAAATGGCGCAAACGAGGCATTTTCAAGCCAAATCGATATGCTATATCCCATGGTTTTAGGGGTGGGCCTGGGGCCCGAGCGTGCTGTGCACCGAAAATCGATCGGGGCATGCCAGGGAGGTTGGGATTGTCACAGTATGGTCCGTTTTATTTTTCGTGGTCATTTGAGTGGACAAATGGGCGAAACGGCGCAAATAGGGCATTTCGAGCCAAATCGGTGTGCTGTAGCCCACGGTTTAAGGTTGGGTCAGGTGTCCGGGCATTTTGTGGGTAGAAAATCAACCGAGGCATGCCAGGGAGGTTGGAGATCGCCCCAGTGTGGTCCATTTAATTTTTCTTGGCCCTTTGGGTGGACAAACAGGCGAAACGATGCGAATGGGGAATTTTCGAGGAAAATTGGTATGCTATAGCCTATGGTTTTAGGGGTGGCCCCGGGGTCCGGGCGTGCTGTGGGACAAAAATTGACCGGGGCATGCCAAGGTGGTTGGGGATCGTCCCAGTGTGGTCCGTTTAATTTTTTGTGGCCATTTGGGTGAACAAACGGGCGAAACGGCGCAAATGAGGCATTTTCGGGCCAAATCAGTGTGCTATAGCCCACAGTTTTGAGGGTGGGCTCTGGGTCTGGGTGTTCTATAGCCCACAGTTTCGGGGGTGGGCTCGGTGTTCGAGCGTACTGTGGGTCGAAATTTATCGTGGCATGCCATGGAGGTTGGGGATCGTTCCAGCATGGTCCTTTTAATTTTTCGAGGCCATTTGGGTGGACAAAATGGCGAAACCGCATGAAAAGGGTATTTTTGGGCTAAATTGGTGTGCTATACCCCACGGTTTCATGGGTGGGTCCTGTTCGAGCGTGCATTGGGCCAAAAATGGCCTGGGGCATGCAGGGTAAGTTGCGGATTATCCCTGTGTTGTCCATTTATTTTGTTGTGGCAATTTTGGTGGACAAACGAGCAAAACGGCGTGAACGGGACATTTTTGGGAAAAATCGGTTTTCTATAGCCCATGGTTACGGGGGTGGATCCAGGGTCTGGGCATACCAAAAATCAACCAGAGCTTTCCAGAGAGGTTTGGTACCATCCCAGTATGGCCCGTTTAACTTTACATAGCCATTTGGCTGGACAAACGGGCAAAACAGCATGAACGGGGCATTTTCGAGCCAAGTCGCTGTGCTATATCCCACAGTTTTATGGTTGGGCCCGAGGTACATGCGTGATGTGGGCAAAAAATTGATTAGGGCATTCCAGGGAGGTTGGGGATCGTCCCCGTGTGGTCCGTTTAATTTTTTGTGGCAATATGGGTGGCCAAACAGGCGAAAATGCGTGAACGGGGCAATTTTTGGGTGTGCAATAGAGGTTGGGGATCATCCCAGTATGGTTTTTTTAATTTTTTGTTTCCATTTGGGTGGACAAATGGGCAAAACGGCGCGAATGGGGCATTTTTCGGTCCAAGTCGGTAAGCTATAGCCCACAGTTTTGGGGGTAGGCTCGGGGTTCGGGCGTGCTATGTGTCAATAATTAATTGGGGCGATCCAGGGTGGTTAGAGATCATCCCAGTATCGTCCATTTATTTTTTGTGGCTATTTGCATGGACAAATGGGCAAAATAGCATGAACGGGGCAATTTCGGGGCAAATCATTATGCTATAGCCCACGATTTTGGGTGTGGACCCAAGGTTCGGGCGTGCTGTGTGCCAAAAATCAACTCGTGCGTGCCAGGGAGGCTAGGGATCATCCCAGTATGGTCCATTTAATTTTTTGTGGTCATTTGGGTGGACAAACGGGCAAAACGGTGTGAATGGGGAATTTTGGGGCTAAATTGGTGTGCTATATCACACGGTTTTAGGGGTGGTCCCAGGGTTCGGGTGTGTTGTGCATCAAAAATCGACCAGGGCGTTCTAGGGAGGTTGGGGGTCATCCCATGGTAGTTTGTTTAATTTTTCGTGGCCATTTAGGTGGACAAACGGGCAAAACGGTGTGAATGGGGCGTTTTTGGGCTAAATCAGTTTGTTATAGCCCACGGTTTTAGGGAAGGGCCCGGGGTCAAGGCGTACTGTGTGCTGAAAATTGACCCGGGCCTGTTAGGGAGGTTGGAGATCATCTCAGTGTGGTCCGTTTAATTTATTGTGGATATTGGGGTGGACAAATGGGTGAAACGACACGAACGGGGAATCTTTGAGGCAAATCAGTGTGCTATAGCCCACGATTTTAGGGGTGAGCCTGTGGTCTGGGCGTGCTATGGGACGAAAATCAATCGGGGCATGCCGGGGAGGTTTGGGATAATCCCAGTGTGGTCCATTTAATTTTTTGTGGCCATTTGGATGGTCAAACGGGTAAAACGACACGAACGGGGCATTGTTGGGCTAAATCGGTGTGCTATAGCCCACAATTTTGGGGGTGAGACCGGGGTCCGGGTATGCTGGGGGCCAAAAATCAATCGGGGCATCCAAGGGAAGTAGGGGATCATCCCAATATGGTCTGTTTATTTTTTCGTGGCCATTTGGGTGGACAAACCGGTAAAACGGTGCAAATAGGGCATTTTCGGGCCAAATCGACGTGCTATAGCCCATGGTTTGGGGGCTGGGTTCGGGGTCCAGGCGTGTTGTGGGCCAAAAATTGATCGAGGTATGCCAGGGAGGTTGGGGATCATCCCAGTGTGGTCCGTTTAATTTTTACGGCCATTTGGGCGGACAAACGTGTGAAACAATGCAAACGAGACATTTTTGGACCAAATCGGTGTGCTATGGCCCACGGTTTTGGGGGTGGGCTTACGTTTTGGGCTTGCTATGGGTCAAAAATTGACCGAGGTGTGCAAAGGAGGTTGGGGATCATCCCAGTATAGTTCTTTGAATTTTTTTTCCCATTTGGGTGGACAAACGGGCGAAACGGCGTGAACAGGGCATTTTTGGTCCAAATCGATGAGTAATAGCCCACGATTTCGGGGGTAGGCTCGGGGTTCGGGCGTGCTGTGGGCCGAAAATTGATCGGGGCATACCAGGATTGTCAGGGATCGTCCCAGTATGGTCCATTTATTTTTTCATGGCTATTTGCATGGACAAATAGGTGAAACTGCGTGAACGGGGTATTTTCGGGCCAAATCGTTGTGCTATAGCCTACGATTTTGGTGGTGGGCCCGAGGTTTGGGCGTGCTGTGCATCGAAAATCAACTGAGGCATGCCAGGGAGGTTGGGGATCGTCCTAGTATGGTCCATTTAATTTTTCTTGGTCATTTAGGTGGACAAATGGGTGAAACGGCACAAATGGGCCATTTTTGGGCCAAATCAGTGTGCTATATCCCACGGTTTTAGGGGTGGGCCCATGGTCCAAGCGTGTTGTGCATCGAAAATCGACCAAGACATTCTAGGGAGGTTGGGGATCATCCAGTGTGGTCCGTTTAACTTTTCATGGCCATTTAGGTGGACAAACGAGCAAAACGGTATGAATGGGGCATTTTTGGGCTAAATAAGTTTACAATAGCCCACGGTTTCATAGAAGGGCCCGGGGTCAGGGCGTACTGTGTGCCAAAAATTAACCCAGGCCTGCCAGGAAGGTTGGGGATCATCCCAGTATGGTTCATTTAATTTTTCGTGGCTATTTGGGATGACAAACGGGCGAAACGGCGAGAATAGGGGATTTTTGGCTAAATCGGTATGCAATGGACCACGGTTTTTGGAGTTACCCCAGTGTCCAGGCGTGCTGTTGGCAAAAAATCAATCGAGGCATGATAGGGAGGTTGGCGATCAACCCAATATGGTCCGTTTAATTTTTTGTGGCCATTTGGCTGGATAAACGGGTAAAACAATATGAACGGCACATTGTCGGGCCAAATTGGTGTGCTATAGACCACGATTTCGGGTGTGGCCCCGGGGTCCGGGTGTTTTTTGGGTCAAAATTTGACCGAGGCATGCAAGTGAGGTATGGGATCATCCCAGTATGGTTTGTTTAATTTTTCGTGGCTATTTGTGTGGACAAACTGGTGAAACGGTGCGAACGGGGCATTTTCAGGCCAAATCGGTGTGCTATAGCCCACAGTTTTGGGAGTGGGCCCAGGGTACTAGTGTCCAGTGGGCTAAAAATTGATCGAGGCATGCTAGGGAGGTTGGGGATGATCCCAGTTTGGTCTGTTTAATTTTTTTGTGGCCATTTGGGAGGATAAACGGGCGAAATGGCGCAAACGAGGCATTTTCAGGCCAAATCGATGTGCTATTGCCCACGATTTTAGGGGTGGTCTCAGGATCCGATGTGCTGTGTGCCAAAAATCAATCAGGGCTTGCCAAGGCGGCTAGGGATCATCCAAGAATAGTCCGTTTAATTTTTTTGTGGATATTTTCATGGATAAATAGGCAAAATAGCACAAACAGGGCATTTCCGGACCAAATCGGTGTACTATAGCCCACGATTTCGGTGGTGGGCCTAAGGTTCGGGCCTGCTGTGGGCAAAAAATCGATCGGGGTGTGCCAGGGAGGTTAGGGATCATCCCAGTGTTGTCCATTTAAATTTTCATAACCATTTGGGTACACAAACAGGCAAAATGGCACAAATGGGGAGTTTTCGGGCTAAATCGGTGAGCTATAGCCCATGGTTTCTGGGGTGGGCCTGAGGTCAGGACATGCTGTGGGCCAAAAATTCACCGGGGCATGCCAGGGAGGTAGCGGATCATCCCAGTGTGGTTCGTTTAATTTTTTGTGGCTATTTAGATTGACAAACGAGAGAAATGGCTTGAATGGAGAGTTTTTGAGCCAAATCGATGTGCTATATCCCACGGTTTCAGGAGTGGGCCAGGGGTCAGGACGTGCAGTGTGCCAAAAATTGACCGAGGCGTGCCAGTGAGATTTTGGATCATCCCAGTGTGATCCGTTTAATTTTTCGTGGCAATTTGGGTGAACAAACGGGCAAAACCGCATGAACGGCGGGTTTTTGGGTTAAATCGGTGTGCTATAGCCCATGGTTTTGGGGGTAGGTCCGGGGTTCCGACATGCTGCAGGCAAAATATCGATCGGGTCATGCCAGGGAGGTTGGAGATCATCCCAGTGTGGTCAGTTTAATTTTTTGTGGCCATTTGTGTGGACAAAATAGCGAAACCGCACGAACGGGACATGTTCGGACCAAATCGTTGTGCTGTAGTCCATGGTTTTGGAAGTGGGCCTGGGTTCCAACATGTTGTGGGCCAAAAATCGATCAGGGTGTGATAGGGAGGTTAGGGATCATCCTAGTATGGTCCGTTTAATTTCTTGTGGCCATTTGGGAGGACAAACGGGTGAAACAACGTGAACAGGGCATTTTTAGGATAAATCAGTGTGCTATAGCCCATGATTTTGGGGGTGGGATCGGGGTCAGGGCGTGCTGTGTCAAAAATTTACCGGGACATGGCAGGGAGGATGGGGATCATCCAGTGCGGTTCATTTAATTTTCATGGCTATTTAGGTCGACAAACAGGCAAAACCACGCGATCAGGGCATTTTCGAGCAAAATTGGTGTGCTACAGCCCACGATTTTGGGGTGGACTAGGGTCCGGGTGTATTGTGGGCCAAAAATTAACCGGGACATGCCAAAGAGGTTGGGGATCCTCCCAGTGTGGTCCGTCTAATTTTTCATGAACATTTGGGTGGATAAACGGGTAATACGGCATGAATGGGGCATTTTTGGGACAAATGGGTGTGCTATAGCCCATGGATTTTAGGGTGCGTACGAGGTCCAGGAAAGTTGGGGATCGTTCCAGTGTGGTCCATTTAATTTTTCGTGGCCCTTTGGTTGGACAAACGGGCGAAACGGCACGAACGAGGTATTTTCAGGTCAAATCATTGTGCTATAGCTGACGATTTTGGGTGTGGGCTTGGGGTCCAAGCGTGCTGTGGGCCGAAATTAATCGGGGCATGGCAGGGAGGTTGGGGATCATCCCAGTGTCGTTCATTTAATTTTTCTTGGGTATTTGAGTTGAGAAACGGGAAAAACGGCACGAATAGGGCATTTTCGGGCCAAATCGGTGTGCTACTACAGCATACTATTTTGGGGATGACAAGGGGTCCAGGCGTCTTGCTAGCTGAAAATCGATCGGGGAATGCCTGAGAGGTTGGGGATCATCCCAGAATAGTCCGTTTAATTTTTTTTGTAGCCATTAGGGTGGTCAAACAAGCGAAATGGGGCATTTTCAGGCCAAATCAGTGTGCTATAGCCCACGGTTTCGGGGATGGTCCCGGGGTCTAAGCATGTTATGTGCTGAAAATTGATCGGGGCATGCCAGGGACGTTGGGGATCATCCCAGTGTGGTCCGTTTAATTTTTTTCGGCTATTTGGGTGGATAAACAGGCGAAACGAAGTGAACCGAGCATTTTTAACCCAAATCGGTGTGCTATAGCCCACGATTTTAGGGGTGGGCCAGGGGTTCGAGCGTGCTATGGGCCAAAATTGACTGGGCATGCTAGGGTGGTTAGCGATCATCTTAGTATGGTTCGTTTAATTTTTCGTGGCCATTTAGGTGGACAAACAGGAAAAACGATGCGAACGGTGCATTTTTGGGCCAAATCTGTGTGCTATAGCCCACGGTTTAGGGGATGGGCTTGAGGATCGGGCATGCTGTGGGCCGAAAATAGATCGGGATATGCCAGGGATGTTGGGGATCGTCCTAATATGGTCCGTTTAATTTTTTTTGGCCATTTAGGTGCACAAACTGGCAAAATGGTGCAAACAGGGCATTTTCGGGCCAAATCAATGTGCTATAACCCACGGTTTCTGGGGTGGGCCCGAGGTCTGATCGTGTTGCAAGCTAATAATCAACCAGGGCATGCCAGGGAGGTTGGGGATCATCCCAGTATGGGCCATTTAATTTTTTGTGGCTATTTGGGTGGACAAACGGACAAAACGGCGTGAACTGGGCGTTTTGGGCCAAATCAGTGTGCTATAGCCCACGGTTTAGGGGGTGCGCCCGGTGTTCGGGGGTGATGTAGGCCAAAAATTAGCCGAGGTATGTCAGGAGGTTGGGGGTCATCCCAGTATGGTCCGTTTAATTTTGTTTTGGCCATTTAGGTGGAGAAATGGGCGAAACGGTGAGAACGGAACATTTTTAGGCTAAATCACTGTGCTATAGCCCACAGTTTTTAGGGGTTGGCTCAGAGTTCTGGCGTGCATGGGCAAAAAATTGGCCGAGGCATGCCACGGAGGATGGGGATCATCCCAGTGTGGTTCGTTTAATTTTTTGTCGCTATTTGTTTAGGCAAACGGGCAAAAAGGCATGAACTAGGCATTTTCGGGCCAAATCGGTGTGCTATAGCCCACAGTTTTGGGGGTGGGCCCGGGTCCGGCGTGCTGTGTACCAAAAATCAATTGGGGCAAGCCAGGGCGGGTAGGATTATCCCAGTATGGTCCATTTTATTTTGTTGTTGCTATTTATGTGGACAAACGGGCGAAATAGCACGAACGGGGCATTTTTTGGCCAAATCGGTGTACTATAGCCCATGGTTTTAAAGGTAGGCCCAAGGTTCAGGTATTCTGTGGGCCAAAAATCGATCAGGATGTGCCAAAAGGTTGGGGATCTTCCCAGTGTGGTTTATCTAATTATACGTGGCCATTTGCGTGCACAAACAGGCAAATCGGCACGAATGGGGCGTTTTTAGGCTAAATCAGTGTGCTATAGCTCACATTTTCAGGGGTGGGCCAAGGTTTCGGGCGTGCTGTGGGTCAAAAATTGACCTGGGCATGTCAGGGAGATTGGGGATCATCCCAGTATGGTTAATTTAATTTTTTGTGGCCATTTAAGTGGATAAACAGGCGAAATGGCGCAAATGGGGAGTATTTAGGCCAAATCAGTTTGCTATAGCCCACGATTTTAGAGGTAGGCCCAGCGTCAAGGCATGATGTGTGTCGAAAATTGATCGGGGCATGCCAGGGAAGTTGGGAATCATCCCAGTATGGTCCATTTATTTTTTTGTGAATATTTGGGAGGACAAATGGGCAAAACAGCGCGTATGGCATGTTTTTGGGCTAAATTGAGGTGCTATAGCCCGCAATTTCGGGTGTGGGACAGGGGTCTGGGAATGTTGTAGGATAAAAATCAACCGGGGCATGCCAGGGGGGTTGAGGATCATCCCGGTATGTTCCATTTAATTTTTCGTAGCCATTTGGGTGTACAAACAGGTAAAACCATGCGAATCGGGCTTGTTCTGGCTAAATAGTTGTGCTATAGACCATGGTTTCGGGGGTGGGCTGGGGTCCAAAAATTGATCGGGGCATGCCAGGGAGGTTGGAGATCATCTCAGTATGGTCCGTTTAAATTTTGTGGCTATTTGGGAGGACAAACGGGTGAAACGGCATGAACGAGGCATTTTTGGGATAAATCGGTGTGCTATAGCCCACAGTTTTGGGGGTAGGCTTTGGGTCAGGGCTTACTGTGTGCCAAAAATCGACCGAGGCATTCCAGGGGGATGGGGATCATCCCAGTGTGGTCCGTTTAATTTTTCATGGATATTTGGATGGACAAACGGGTGAAATCGCGCGATCGGCGCATTTTCGGGAAATATCGGTGTGCTATAGCCTGCGGTTTTGGGGTTGGGACCGTGGTTCGGGCGTGTTGTAGTTCAAAAATTGACTGGGGTATGACAGGGAGATTGGGAATCATCCCAGTATGTTCGTTTAATTTTTAAGGGCTATTTGGGTGGATAAACTGGCGAAACGGTGCGAACGGGGCATTTTTTGGCCAAATCGGTGTGCTATAGCCCACGATTTCAGGGGTGGGCCTGGGGTCAGGGTGTGCTGTTGGCCAAAAATAGATCGGAGCATGTCACGGAGATTAGGGATCATCCAAGTGTGGTCCGTTTAATTTTTTGTGGCCATTTAGGTGGACAAACGGGTGAAACGGAGTTAATAGAGCATTTTGGGGCCAAATCAGTGTGCTATAGCCCACGGTTTTGGGGGTGGGCCCGAGGTCCAAGCGTTCTGTAGTATGAAAATCGACCGAGGTATGCCGGCAGGTTGAGAATCATCTCAGTGTGGTCCGTTTAATTTTTTGTGGCCATTTGGATAGACAAATTGGTGAAACAGCGCGAACGGGGTATTTTTGGGCCAAATCGGTGAGTTATAGCCCACAGTTTGGGGAGGGCCTGGGGTCCAGGTGTGCTGTAGGTTGAAAATCGACCAGGGCATGTCGAGGAGGTTGAAGATCGTGCCAATGTGGTCCATTTAATTTTTTGTGGCTATTAGGGTGATCAAACGGGCGAAATAGCATGAACGGGGAATTTTTTGGCTAAATCGGTGTGCAATAGTGCAAGGTTTTGGGGGTGGGCCCGGGTTCGAGCGTACTGTGGACCAAAAAATTATAGGAGTATGCCAAGAGGGTTGAGGATCATCCCAGTGTGTTTCATTTAATTTTTTATGACCATTTGGGTGGACAAACGGGAGAATTGGCATGAAAGTACCATTTTCAGGCCAAATCAGTGTGTTACCCACGATTTTGGGGGTGCGCCCGGGGTCCGAGTGTATAGTGAGCCAAAAATTAACTGGGGCGTGACAGGGAGGTTGGGGATCATCCCAGTATGGTCCATTTAATTTTTTGTGGACATTTGGGTGTATAAACGTGCAAACGGCATGAAAGGGGCGATTTTAGGCCAAATCAATGTGATAAGCCCACGATTTCGAGGGTGGGATAGGGGTCTGGGCATGCTGTGGGTCAAAAATCGATCGAGGCATGCCAGGAAGGTTGGGGATCATCCCAGTATTGTTCGTTTAATTTTTTGTGGTCATTTAGATGGACAAATAGGGGAAACAGGACGAACGGGGTATTTTCAAGTCAAATTGGTGTGCTATAACTGACAGTTTCGGGGGTGGGCCTTGGATCCGAGCGTGTTGTGGGCCAAAAATTGACCAGGGTATGCTAGGGAGGTTGGGGATCATCCCAGTGTGGTCCTTTTAATTTTTCATGGCTATTTGAGTAGACAAACAAGCAAAACAGCATGAATAGGGCATTTTCGGGTCAAATCGGTGTGCTATAGCCCACGATTTTGGGGATGGTCAGAGGTCCGGGCGTGCTGTGGGCCGAAAATTGATCGGGGAATGCCAAGGAGGTTTGGGATTGTCCCAGAATAGTCCATTTAATTATTTGTAGCCATTTGGGTGGACAAACGGGTGAAACGGTGCGAACAGGGCATTTTCGAGCCAAATCGGTGTGCTATAACCCACTGTTTTGGGGGTGGTCCCAGGGTACGGGCGTGCTATAGGCTGAAAATTGATCAGGGCATGCCAAAGAGGTTGGGGATCATCCCAGTGTGGTCCGTTTATTTTTTGTGTCCATTTGGGTGGACAAACGGGTGAAACGGAGTGAACTTGGCATTTTCAAGCCAAATCAATGTGCTATAGCCCACAGTTTCAGGGGTGCGCCCCGGGTCCAGGCGTGCCAAAAAAGTTAGGGATCGTCCTAGTATGGTCCATTTAATTTTTCGTGGCCATTTAGGTGGACAAAGGGGCAAAACGGTGCGAACGGGGTATTTTTGGGCCAAATCGGTGTGCGATAGTCCACGGTTTTGGGGGTAGGCCTAAAGCTCGAGCGTGCTGTTTGTAGACAATTGATAAGGGTCTGCCAAAGAGGTTGGGGATCATCCCAGTATGGTCAGTTTAAGTTTTTGTGGCTATTTAGGTGAACAAACTGGCAAAATAGTGCGAACAAAGCATTTTTGGCCCAAATCGGTGCGTTATAGCCCACGGTTTTGAGGGTGGGCCCAGGGTTAGGGTATGCTATACACCAAAAATTGACCAGGGCATGCTAGGGAGGTTGGGGATCATCCCAGTGTGGTCCATTTAATTTTTTGTGGCTATTTAGATGGACAAACGGGCGAAACAGCGCGAATGGAGTATGCTATAGCCCACGGTTTCAGCGGTGGGACTGGGATTAGGGTATTCTGTGTGCCAAAAATCAATCGGGGCGTGCCAGGGTGGTTGGGGATCATCCTAAAGTGGTCTATTTAATTTTTTGTGGCCATTTGGGTGGACAAACGAGCTAAACAGCGTGAGCACGACATTTTTAGGCCAAATCAGTTTGCTATAGCCCACAGTTTTGGGGGTGGGCCTGGGGTCCGGGCATGCTGTAGGAAAAAAATTGATCGAGGTGAGCTAGGATGGTTGGGAATCACCTCAGTGTTGTTCGTTTAATTTTTCGTGGCCATTTGGGTTGACAAACGGGCGAAACGACACGAACGGGGCATTGTCAGGCCAAATCGATGTCCTATATCCCACAGTTTTGGGGGTGGGCCCAGGGTACGAGCATGCTGTACGCTAAAAATTGACCAGGGCATGCTAGGGAGGTTGGGGATCATCCCAGTGTGGTCCGTTTAATTTTTTATGGCCATTTAGGTTGACAAACGAGCAAAATCGCGCGAAGTTGGTATTTTCGGCCAAATTGGTGCGCTATAGCCCACAGTTTCGGCGATGGGCCTGATACCTGAGCGTGCTGTGGGCCAAAAATTGATCGAGGTATGCCAGGGAGGTGGGGGGTCGTCCTAGTGTGGTCCGAGGGAAAATCGGTCGGGACATGCCAAGGTGGTTCGGAATCTACCCAGTATGGTCCGTTTAATTTTTTGTGGCCATTTGGGTGGACAAACGGGCAAAACCGCGCAAACCCAGCGTGTTCGCGCCAAATCGGTGTGCTATAGCACATTATTTTAGGGGTAGGCCTGGGGTCCGGGCAAGCTGTGGGTCAAAAATCAATCGGAGCATGCCAGGGAGGTTAGAGATCATCCCAGTGTGGTCCATTTAATTTTTCGTGTCTATTTGGGTGGACAAACAGGCGAAACGGAGCGAACTGATCATTTTCAAGACAAATCAGTGTGCTATAGCCTACGGTTTCAGGGATGGCCCTGGGGTTCGAGCGTACCGTGGGCCAAAAATTGACCGTGGCATGCCAGGGAGGTTAGGGATCATCCAGTATGGTTCATTTAATTTTTCATGGCCATTCGGGTGGACAAACGGCCAAAATGGCACGAATAGGACGTTTTCCGGATAAATTAATATGCTATAACTCACAATTTTGGGGTAGTCCCTAGGTTTGGGCGTGCTATTTATGAAAAATCGACTAGATATTCCAAGGAGGTTGGGGATCATCCCAGTTTGGTCCGTTTAATTTTTTGTGGCCATTTGGGTAGTCAAATGGTGTGAACAGAGCATTTTTGCTCCAAATCGGTGTGCTATAGCACACGGGTTTGGGGGTGGGCCTAGGGTCGAGCGTGCTGTGCACCAAAAATCGACCGGGGCATGCCAGGAAGGGTGAAGATCATCCCAGTGTGGTCCATTTAATTTTCATGGCCATATAAGTGGACAAATGGGTGAAACGGCGCGAATGGGGCATTTTCGGGATAAATCGATATGCTATAACCCACAGTCTCTGGGGTGGGCTCGAGGTCAGGGTGTGCTACTTGCTGAAAATCAACCGGGGCATGCCAGGATGGTTAGGGATCATCCTAGTATGGTCCATTTAATTTTTTGTGGCTATGTGGGTGGAAAAACAGCCTAAACGATGCGAATGGGGCATTTTTAGGACAAATCAGTGTGCTATAGCCTAAGGTTTAGAGGGTGGGCCTGGGGTCCGGGTGTGGTGTAGGCCGAAAATCGATTGGGGCATGCTAGGGAGGTTGGGGATCATCCCAGAGTGGTCCGTTTAATTTTTTGTGGCCATTTGGATTGACAAATAGGCAAAATGGCACGAAAGGGGCATTGTCGGGCAAAATCAGTGTGCTATAGCCCACAGTTTCAGGGGTGAGCCCAGGTTTCGGGCGTACTGTATGCTAAAAATCGACCGGGTTGTGCCAGGGAGATTAGGGATCATCCCAGTGTGGTCCATTTAATTTTTTGTGGCCATTTGGGTGGACAAATGGGCAAAACCTTGCAAACAGGGCATTGTCGTGCCAAATTGGTGTGCTATAACCCATGGTTTTTCGGGTGCGCCCGGGGTCCCAGCATGTTGTCAGTCAAAAATCGACCGACACGTGTTAGGGATGTTGGGGATCATCCCAGTGTGGTCTGTTATATTTTCTTGGCCCTTTAGGTGGACGAACGGGCAAACCAATGTAAACGGGGAATTTTTGGGCCACATCGGTGTGTTATAGCCCACAGTTTTGGGAGTGGGCATGGGTTTCGGATGTGCTATGGGCCAAAAATTGATTGAGTCATGCCAGGGACGTTGGGGATCATCCCAGTGTGGTCCGTTTAATTTTTCCTGGCCATTTGGATTGAAAAACGGGTGAAATGGCACGAACCGGGCATTGTCGGGCTATCCAGGTGTGCTTTGTGCCAAAAATCAACCGGGGCATGCCAGGGAGATTGGGGATCATTCTAGTATGGTCCGTTTAAATTTTAAAGGAAATTTGGGTGGACAAATGGGCAAAACAGAGCGAACAGAGCATTTTTGAGCCAAATAGGTGTGCCATAACACACGATTTTAGGGTTGGGCCCGGGGCCAGGCGTGCTGTAGGCCAAAAATTGACCAGGATATACCAGTAAGGTTGGGGGTCATCCAGTGTAATCTTGTAATTTTTCGTGGCCATTTGGGTGGATAAATGGGTAAAATGATGCAAACGGGGTATTTTCAGTTAAAATTGTGTGCTATAGCTGACGGTTTTTTGGGTGGGCCTTGGGTCCGAGCGTGTTGTGGGCCGAAAGTAGCCTGGAGCGTGCCAGGGCAATAAGGGATCAACCCAGTGTGGTCTATTTAATTTTTTGTGGCTATATGAGTGGACAAATGCGTAAAACGACACGAACAGGGCATTTTCGGGCCAAATCGGTGTGCTATAGCTCACGATTATGCGGATGGCTAGGGGTCCGGGCGTGCTATGGGCCAAAAATTGATTGGGGCATGCTAGGGAAGTTGGAGATCATCCTAGAATGGTCCGTTTAAATTTTTATAGCCATTTAGTTGGATAAACGGGCAAAACAATGCAAATAGGATATTTTGGGCCAAATCAGTGTGCTATAGCCCACGGTTTCGGGGGTGGTCCAGGGGTCTGGGCATGTTGTTGGCTGAAAATTGATCAGGGCATGCCAGGGAGGTTGGGGATCATCCCAGCGTGGTCCGTTTAATTTTTGTGGCGATTTGGGGGGATAAACAGGCGAAACAGAGCGAACTGGGCATTTTCAAGCCAAATCGGTGTGCTATAGCCCACGGTTTCAGGTGTGGGCCCGGGGTCCGAGTGTGCTGTAGGCCAAAAATTGACCGCGACATGCCAGTGAGGTTAAGGATTATCTCAGTATGGTCCATTTAATTTTTTGTGGCCATTTGGGTGGACAAACGAGCAAAACGGCGTGAACAGGGTATTTTTGGGCAAAATCGGTGTGCTATAGCCCATGTTTTTATGGGTGGGCTGGTGGTCTGGGTGTGATGTGGGTCAAAAATTAATTGGGGCTTGCCAGGGAGGTTGGAGAACATCCCAAAGTAGTCTATTTAATTTTTCATGGCCATTTGGGTGGTCAAATGGGCAAAACAATGGGAAATTTTTGGGCCAAATCAGTGTGCTATTCCCCATGGTTTCGGGGGTGAACCCGGGGTCCGGGCATGCTGTGGGCCAAAAATTGACTGAGGAGTGCTAGAGAGGTTAGGGATCGTCCGAGTGTGGTCCGTTTAATTTTTCGTGGCCATTACGGTGGACAAATAGGTGAAACGGTGCGAATAGGGCATTTTTGGGCCAAATCGGTTTGCTATAACCCACGGGTTCAGGGGTGGACCCAGGGTTCAAGCGTGCTGTGGGCTGAAAATCGATCGAGGCATGCCAGGGAGGTTGAGAATCATTCCAGTGTGGTTCTTTTAATTTTTTGTGGCCATTTGGGTGGACAAACGGGTGAAACAACATAAACGGGAAATTTTTGGGCCATATCGGTGTGCTATAGCCCTCGATTTTTGGGGTGGTCCTCAGGTCCGGACGTGCTGAGGGCCAATAATTCACCGAGGCATGACAAGGAGGTTAGGGATCATCCTACTGTGATTCATTTAATTTTTCGTGGCCATTTAGGTGGACAAAAGTGTGAAATGCAGTGAATGGGGTATTTTAAAGCCAAATTGGTATGCTATATCCTACGGTTTCGGGGGTGGGCCCGGGGTTTGGGCGTGTTGTGGGCCAAAAATCAATTGGGGTATGTCAGGAAGGTTGGTGATCAGCCAGTATAGTCCATTTAATTTTTTGTGGCCATTTTGGTGGACAAACAGGAAAAACGATGCGAACGGGGCATTTTAAGGTCAAATCGGTGTGTTATAGCCCATAGTTTTGGGGGTGGGCCCAGGGTCCAGTGTGCTGTGGTCCAAAAATTGATCAGAGCATGCCAGGGAGGCTGGGGATCATCCCAGTATGGTCCGTTTAATTTTTTGTAGCCATTTTGGGGGGGCAAATGGGCAAAATAGCGCGAACGAGGCATTTTCAGGTCAAATCGGTATGCTATAGCCCATAGTTTTGGGGTGGACCCAGGGTTCGAGCGTACTGCGGGCCAAAAATTAACTTGGACATGCCAGGGAGGTTGGGGATCATCCCAGTATGGTCCATTTAATTTTTTGTGTCCATTTGGGTGGACAAACGGGCGAAACAGCGCGAACGGGGCATTTTTGGGTCAAATCGGTGTGCTATAGCCCAAGGTTTTGTGGTGGGCCCAGGGTCCAGGTGTGCTTTGGGCCAAAAATTGACCAAGGCATGCCAGGGAGGTTAGGGATCATCCCAGTATGGTCCGTTTAACTTTTTGTAACCATTCAGGTTGATAAACGGGTGAAACGGTGCGAATGGGGGATTTTTTAGCCAAATAGGTGTGCTATAGTCCATGGTTTTGGGGGTGTGCCCGATGTTCGGGCGTGCTGTGGGCCAAAAATTGTCTGGGGAATGCTAGGGAGGTTGGGGATCATCCCAGTGTGGTCTGTTTAATTTTTCGTGGCCATTTGGGTGGACAAATGGGCGGAACAGCACAAACTGGGCATTTTTGGGCCAAATCGGTGTGTTGTTACTCACCGTTTTGGGGTGGTGATACAAGAATAATCACTGAGATGAACTTATGAGAGTGCGAGTCAAACTCGAGACTTAAAGTGTGCAAGTGAAGTGCAAAGGAACACCATATCACACACCAAGAACCAGCCATACACTACACTCCATATGCACCTTTTGTCTTACCTCCATTAAGGGATTTTGGGACATTTCACTTATTTTTGTAATAATTCTATAAATAGACTAGTTTTAGGTCTTTAGTTCTTTAGTTGTTTATGGATATTTAAAGTTGTAACACTTGAACCAAACTCTTTCTAATGTGAGGAGTGTACCACCTTAGGTTAGGGCTTGGAAAAGCTACCAAATCCAATATGAGGGTGATGCTAGGGTGGAATCGCTAGTATTGCCAAACATTATTATACACCTTGGTGCTTGAGTGGTTTACGTCCTCTTGTGTCATTGTAAGAGTGTTGGTATTGCCTATTACAAGTATTAAGGGTCTTAGTGTGTGACATAAACTTAGGTTCTTAGTTCTTGTGAGAGTTGATGTCTCACTTCCTACCCTTGCACTTTTTGTAATCGTGTTTGTGTTCTTGTTCTAGTAAATCCGTGTATTGTTTTTATCTTATTGTTGTTGTCTTATCATCTCGTGTTCATCTTGTTATTTGCTGTTTTTGGTTTAAAATACACCTTGTATCATCTCGTTCTTGTGGTATTATTGTTGGCCGAGACTTGTTCCCTTTTGGTCCTTGGTTTGTCTTGTGTTTTGTGTCTTGTTTCCGTGTTGTGGGTTGATTCCGTTATCATTTGGTATTAGAGATAAGGCTGTTTGTTTTCTTACACTACCAATCTTGGGCTCTCTAAGTCGAAAAATTAAAAAAATAGGTGTTGAAAAACTAAAAATTCCAAAAAGAAGCAAATCTGTCCATTCTTGTTGTCTTTGCCGAAATTATGTCTTGTCATTGTTTTGGGATGAGATTTGTGTCTAGATTTAGGTGTGTTTTTGTTGTCTTAGTAGTTTATTGTGTTATCTTGTTGTTCACTAACACCCCTTGATTCTAAAGTTCAAGATTTGAGCTCTTGTCAAAGTATTGTTGAAGGGTGGACGGCTAAGAGGTTGTTGTTCATATTGTTCTTGAAGTGGTGTTCAACAAAAGGAGTTGTTTAATTTTGAAAAGAGAAGAGAGATACAAGGCTTTTTGTTTGTCTTGGGAATACTTTCAAGAAAACACCAAAGTGGTAAAGAAACAAAGGGCATCCAAAAAGCTTAGTTACTAAAAGGGTGACAAACACTTTTCAAGAAGAGCCAAAAGAGGAAAGAGACAAGGCTACTACAAAAAGGTGTTTTCCCAAATTAGTGCAAGTTGGTGAAAAGTTGATGGAAGCCTTTGACTCTTGAAAAAAGAGTACAAATACTTGTCCACCTACACTACAACCGAAAATGCATCATTAAGGAGAAAGATTGAACAACTCTAGTTTGAAAAATATCATACTTCAACTACAACAACAATACGAGTTTAATTTGTGTGGTATTGTTGTTTGCGGTTCAATACTTGAACCTTTGTTGGTGTTGTTGTGTGTGACATTTTGGAACTGTTTTTGTGTCCTTTGTTGGCTGTTTTTGTGACATTGTGGGCTGTTTTGGAGCAATGGAACCCGAGACCTCATCTCCTCAACCCACGGTGGACCACAATGCTACAAGTACCATTTTGGCCCTCCTTGATGCTATGTCCCAAGACCTTGCTAGGGCGAATGCGGGTCGTGAAAAAATTGGCTCGTATGTGGTAACTATGAGTGAGAGGTTGGATCAAATGGAGAGTCGAAGGAACTCTCGTGCTTTTATTCCCAACACTTTACTTCCAATGACCAATTCTCCAAGACCATCACCTAATGCCGTAGGCCAAGCCCCAAATATCCCTCAAAACCAAGACATAACTAGGCCCATTTCCCTATAATTCAATCAAGTCCAACAAGGACTTGGATGCCAAATGCCTACACTAAAACCGAACCCTCCCATCCAAGATCCGCTTAACCAAAGCTGTCAACTTTCACCAATTCAAATTCCTTTAGTGCAAGCTCCACAACTGAAGCTCCGCATCACTAAACCAACCCTATTTACCAAAGCTCCACTTTACCAAAACCGATATGTCCATGTAGAGGAGAATGGTATAAAGGAGAATGAAAGATATGGGGTCTACGAAAATGCTTGTATGATGGTATGAGACATGAATCAGATGAGATTGAAGGTAAAACTCGAGATGGAGAGGAAGCCAAGATTCAAAATAAAGATGTCGGCCAAGACTTATTGTTATTGAGCTTGCGGCCTCTCTATGTTTTGTGGGATGTTTTGAATGGCTTCCTTTAACTGGCCAATTAAATGAGGTAAAGTCGTGAATTTATGGGTAAAATCCTCTCAATATGGAGAGGATGATACAAGAATAATTATGGAGATAAACTTATGAGAGTGTGCGTCGAACCTGAGAATTAAAGTGTGCAAGTGAAGTGCAAAGGGACACCATATCACACACCAAGAACCGGCCATACACTACACTCCATAGGCACCTTTTGTCTTCCCTTCATTAAGGGCTTTTGGGACACTTCACTTATGTTTGTAATAAGTATATAAATAGACTAGTTTTAAGTCTTTAGTTCTTTATTTGTTTATGGATATTGAAAGTTGTAACACTTGAACCAAACTCTCTCTAGTGTGAGGAGTATACCACCTTAGTTTACGGCTTAGAAAAGCCACTAAATCCGAAATGAGGGTGATGCTAGGGTGGAATCGCTAGTATTTCCAAACATTGTTAGAAACCTTGGTGCTTGAGTGGTTCACGTTGTGTTTCCTATTACAAGTATTAAGGGTCTTAGTGTGTGACATACACTTAGGTTCTTAGTTCTTGTGAGAGTTGATGTCTCACTTCCTATCCTTGCACTTTTGGTAATCGTGTTTGTGTTCTTGTTTTAGTAAAGTTATGTATTGTTGTTATCTTCTTGTTGTTGTCTTATCATCTTGTGTTGATTTTGTTGTTGGCGGCTTTTGGAGTAAAATACACCTTGTATCATCTTGTTCTTGTGGTATTATTGTTCGCCGAGACTTGTTACCCTTTTGGCCCTTAATTTGTCTTGTATTTTGTGTCTTGTTTCTGTGTTGTGGGTTGATTCTGTAATTAGGTGGGCCCGAGGTCCGGGTGTGCTGTGAGCTGAAAATCAATCGGGGCGTGCCAGGGAGGTTAATGATCATCCCAGAGTGGTCCGTTTAATTTTACGTGGCCACTTGGGTGGATAAATGGGAAAAGCAACACAAACGGGGCATTTTCAGGCCAAATCGGTGTGTTATATATAACCCACAGTTTTGGGGTGGGCTTGGGTTCCGACATGCTGTGGGCCGCAAATTGACTGGGGCATGCCAGGAAGGTTGGGGATCATTCTAGTGTGGTCGGTTTAATTTTTTGTGGCCATTTGAGTGGACAAATGGGTGAAACAGCGAGAATGGGGCATTTTTAGAATAAATCGGTGTGCTATAGCCCATTGTTTCGGGGGTAGCCCTGGGGTCCGGGTGGTCTGTAGGACGAAAATTGATTTGGGCATTCCAGGGAGGTTGGGGATCATCCCAGTATGATCCATTTAAATTTTCATGGCCATTTGGGTGGACAAACGAGTGAAACAACGCGAACGGGGAATTTTTAGGCCAAATTGATGTGCTATAGCCAACGGTTTCAGGGGTGGGCTCGGGTTCCAGGCGTGCTGTGGGCTAAAAATCGCCCGAGGCATGTTAGGAAGGGTAGAGATCATCCCACTGCGGTCCGTTTATTTTTTATGGCCATTTGGGTGGATAAATGGGCGAAACGGCGCAAATAGGACATTTTTGGGTAAAATTGGTATGCTATAGCTTACGATTTCAGGGGTGGGCTTGAGGTTTGGGCGTGCTGTGGGCCAAAAATTGATTGGGGCATTCCAGGGAATTGGGTACCGTCCCAATGTGGTCCATTTAATTTTTTATGGCAATTTGGCTAGACAAACGGGAGAAATGGCGTGAACTGGGCATTGATTCGGGGGTGGGCCCGGGGTTCGGGCGTGCTGCAAGCCTAAAATTGATCGGGGCATGCCAGGGAGGTTGGGGATAGTCCCAGTGTCCTCTGTTTAATTTTACGTGGCTATTTGAGTGGACAAATGGGTGAAACAGGGTGAAAGGGGCATTTTTAGGCCAAATCGGTGTGCTATAGCCCACAGTTTTGGGGTGGGCCTGCGGTCCAATGTGTTGTGGGCCAAAAATTGATTAGGGTGTGCCAGGGAGGTTGGGGATTTCCCCAGTATGATCCATTTTATTTTTCGTGGCCATTTGAGCGGACAAACATGAAAAACGGCACAAATAGGGTATTTTCAGGCTAAATCAGTGTGCTATAGACCGCGGTTTCGAGGGTGGGCCTGGGTTTGGGTGTACTGTGGGCCAAAAATTGAACAGGGCATGCCAGGGAGGTTGGGGATCATCCCACTATGATCCGTTAAATTTGTTGTGGCCATTTAGGTGGACAAACGGGTGAAATAACACGAACGAGGTATTTTCGGGCAATATCGGTGTGCTATAGCCCACGGTTTTTGGGGTGGACATGGGGTCCGGGTGAAGTGCGGGTGAAAAATCCACTAGGGCATGCCAGGGAGGTTGGGGATCATCCCAGTGTGATTCGTTTAATTTTTTGTGGCCATTTGGGTTGGCAAATAGGTGAAACGACGTGAACATGGCATTTCGGGCCAAATCGGTGTGTTATAGCCCACAGTTTTTGAGGTGGGCTCAGGATCTGGGTATGCTGTGGTCCAAAAATCTATTGAGGTATGCCATGGAGGTTAGGGCTCATCCCAGTGTGGTCCTTTTAATTTTTCATGGCCATTTGGGTGGACAAACGGGCAGAATTAAGCGAACGGGGCATTTTTGGGCTAAATCGGTGTGCTATAGAGCTTGGTTTTAGGGGTGGGCGCAGGGTCCAAGCGTACTGTGGGCCTAAAATTGACCGGGGCATGCTAGGAAGGTTGGGAATCATCCCAGTGTGGTCCGTTTAATTTATTTTGCCATTTGGATGAACAAACGGGCGAAACTGTGCAAACGGGGCATTTTCAGGTTAAATCAGTGTGCTATAGCCCACAGTTTCGGGGGTGGGACCAGGTGTTCGGGCGTGTTGTGGGTGAAAAATCACCCGTGGTGTGCTAGGGAGGTTGGGGATCGTCTCAGTGTAGTCCATTTAATTTCTTGTGGCCATTTAGGTGGACAAACAGGCAAAATAGTGTGAATGGTGTATTTCAGGCCAAATCGGTGTTCTATAGCCCACGATTTCGGTGGTGGGCTTGGATTCCGGGCATTTTGTGGACTAAAAATCAGTCGGGGTATGCTAGGGAGGTTGGGGATCATCCCAGTATGGTCTGTTTAATTTTTCGTTACCATTTAGGTGTAGAAACGGGCAAAATGGTTTGAATGAGGCATTTTCGAGCCAAATCAGTGTGCTATCAACTGGGGCATGCCAGGGAGGTTGGGGATCATCCCAGTGAACCCTGTTTAATTTTTTGTGGCCATTTGGGTGGACAAACGGGCAAAACAGCATAAACTGGGCATCTTCGGGCCAAATTAGTGTGTTATGGCCCACGATTTTGGGGTTGGGGCTGGGGTCTAGGCATGCTGAGGGTCAAAAATCAAATGGGGCATGCCATGGAGGTTGGTGATCATCCCAGTATGGCCCATTTAATTTTACGAGGCCATTTGGGTGGACAAACGAGCGAAACGGTGCAAACGGGGCAATTTTGGGCTAAATTGGTGTGCTAGCCCATGGTTTCGAGGGTGGGCCCATGGTATGGGCGTGTTGTGGGTCAAAATTGACCTGGGTGTGTAAGGGAGGTTGGAGATCATCCCAGTGTGATCGTTTTAATTTTTAATGGGCATTTGGGTGGACAAATGGGCAAAACAACGCAAACGGGGTATTTTTAGGCCAAATTGGTGTGCTAAAGCCCACAGTTTTGGGGGTGAGCCCGGGGTCCGGGCGTGCTACGGGAAAAAAATCAATCAGGGCCTACCAGAGAGGTTGGGACTCATCTAGTTATGGTTCATTTAATTTTTCATGGCCATTTGGGTGGACAAACGGTCAAAATAGTGCAAACATGACATTTTCGGGCCAAATCGGTGTGCTGTAGCCCATGATTTTGGGGGTGGGCTCAGGGTTCGGGTGGGATGTGGGCCAAAAATTGATCGGGGCATTCTAGAGAAATTGGGATCATCCCAGTATAGTCCATTTAATTTTTCGTGGCTATTTGGGTGGACAAACGGGCAAAACGGCACAAATAGGGCATTTTTAGGCTAAATCGGTGTGCTAACCCACAGTTTTGGGGTGGACCGGGGGTCCGGGCGTGCTGCGAGCCAAAAATTAAAAGGGGTGAGACCGGGAGGTTTGGGATCATCCCAATGTGGTTCGTTTGATTTTTTGTGGCCATTTGGGTGGACAAACGGGCAAAATGTAGTGAACGGTGCATTTTTAGGCTAAATCGGTGAGCTATAGCCCACAATTTTAGGGGTGGCACCGTGGTACGGGTGTGCTTTAGGACGAAAATCAACCGGGATACGCCAGGGAGGTAGCAGATCATCCCAGTGTGGTCTGTTTTATTTTTTATGGCCATTTCGGTTAACAAACGAGCGAAACGGCGCGAATGGGGCATTTTTAGGCTAAATTAGTGTGCTATAGCCCATGATTTTGGGGGTGGGCCTGGGGTACAGGCTTGCTGTGTGCAAAAAATTGACTGGGACATGCCAGAGAGGTTGGGTATCATCCTAGTGTGGTCCGTTTAATGTTTTGTGGCCATTTGGGTTGACAAACGGGCAAAACAGAGTGAACGGGGCTTTTTCGACCCAAATTAGTGTGGTTTAGCTCACGGTTTTGGGGGTGGGACCGGGGCATGGGTGTGTTGTAGGCAAAAACTCAATCGGGGCATGCTAGAAAGGTTGGGGATCATCCTACTATGGTTCTTTTAATTTTTCGTGGCCATTTGTGTGGACAAATAAGAGAAACGACGTGAACAGGGCATTTTTAGGTTAACTCGGTGTGCTATAGCCTATGATTTTGGTTGTGGGCCCGGGGTTTGGGCGTGCTATGGGCCAAAAATCGATCGAGGCATGCCAGGGAGGTTCGGGATCATCCCAGTATCGTTTGTTTAATTTTTCGTGGCCATTTGAGTGGACAAACAGGCGAAACAGCTTGAACAAGGCATTTTCAGGCCAATCGGTGTGCTATGGCCCATGATTTTGGGGGTTGGCCCGAGGTTCAGGTGTGTTGTATGCCAAAAATTGACCAGGGTATCGCAAGGAGGTTGGGGATCATCCCATTGTGGTCCGTTAAATTTTTCGTGGCCATTTGGGTTGGTAAACAGGCGAAACGGAGTGAATAGGGCATTTTCAGGCAAAATCGGTGCGCTATAGCCCACGGTTTTAGGGGATGAACTTGGGTCTGAACGTACTGTGGGTGAAAAATCTACCGAGGCGTGCTAGGGAGGTTGGGGATAATTCCAGTTGGTCCGTTTAATTTTTCAAAGCCATTTGGGTGGACAAACTTGCAAAACAGAGCGAATGGGGCAGTTTTGTGCCAAATCGATGTGCTATAGCCCACGATTTTGGGGGTCCGCTCGAGCTCCGAGCATGCTGTGGGCTGAAAATCAATCGGGGCATACCAGGGAGTTTGAGGATCATCCTAATATGGTCCGTTTTATTTTTCATGGCTATTTGTGTAGATAATGGGCAAAATAAAGCGAACGGGGCATTTTCGGGGGTGGGCTCAGGGTCCGAGCCTGCTGTGGGCTAAAAATCAACCGGAGCATGCCAGGGAGGATGAGGATCGTTCCAGTATGATCGGTTTAATTTTTTGTATCCATTTGGGTGGACAAATAGGTGAATCGGCACGAATAGGGTATTTTCGGGCCAAATCAGTGTGCTATAGACCACGATTTTCGGGGTGGGATCAGGGACCGGGGGCCAGGTATGCTGTATGCCAATAAATCAACTGGGGCGTACCAGGGAGGTTGGGGATCATCCCAGTATGGTCCGTTTAATTTTTCATGGCCATTTGGGTGGACAAATGGGTGAAACGGCGCGAACGGGGCATTTCGGGCCAAATCGGTGTGCTATATCCCACGGTTTTGGGTGTGGGGCTGGGTTTCGGGAGTTCTGTCAGCCGAAAATTAACTGAGGCATGCCAGGGAGGTTGGGGATCATCCCACTATGCTCTGTTTAATTTTTTGTGGGCATTTGGGTGGACAAACGGGCGAAATGGCATGAACAGAGCATTTTTAAACAAAATCGGTGTGCTATAGCCCACGTTTTCGGGGGTGGACCCGGGGTACAGGCATGCTGTGGGCTGAAAATCAATTGGGGCATGCCAGGGAGTTTGGGGATCATCCCAGTGTGGTCCGTTAAATTTTTCATGGCCATTTGGGTGGACAAACTGGCGAAACGGCATGAACAGGGCATTTTCAGACTTAATCGATGTGCTATAGCCCACAATTTTTGGGGTGGGCCCGAGGTCCAAGCGTGCTATGACAAAAAAATCTATCAAGATGTGCCAGGGAGGTTTGGGATCATCTTTGTGTGGTCCTTCTAATTTTTTGTGGCCATTTGGGTAGACAAACGGGCGAAATGGCGCGAATGGGGAATATTCGGGCCAAATTGGTGTGCAATAGCCCACGATTTTGGGGGTAAGCCCGGGGTCTGGGCATGCTGTGGGATGAAAATAGATTGGGGTATGCTAGGGAGGTTGGGGATCATCCCAGTATGGTCTATTTAATTTTTCTTAGCCATTTGGGTGTACAAATGGGTGAAACAGTTCAAACGGGGCATTTCGGGCCAAATTGGTGTTTTATAGCCCATAGTTTTGGGGGTGGGCCCAGGGTTCGGGCGTGCTGTAGGCTAAAAATTAATCGGATCGAGCTAGAGAGGTTGGGATCATCCCAGTATGCTCCGTGTAATTTATCATGGCAATTTGGGTTGACAAATGGGCGAAACGGCGGGAACTAGGCATTTTCGGGCTAATTCGGTGTGCTATGACCCACAGTTTTGGGAGTGGACCTGGGGTCCGGGCGTGCTCTGGATCAAAAATCGACCGGGGTGTGCCAAGGAGGTTGGGGATCATCCCAGTATGGTTCATTTAATTTTACTTGGCCATTTGGGTGGACAAACGAGTGAAACGGTGCGAACGGGAAATTTTTGGGCAAATCAGTGTACTACAATCCTTGGTTTCGAGGGTGCGCCCAGGGTTCTGGTGTGCTGTCGATCAAAAATCAATTGGGCCATTGAAGAGAGGTTGAAGATCATCCCAGTGTGGTCGGTTTAATTTTTTGTGGCCATTAGGGTGGACAAATAGGTGAAACGACGAAAACGGGGTATTTTTAGGCCAAATAGGTGTTCTATAGCCCATGGATTTGGGGTGGGCCCGGGGTCCGGGCAAGCTGTGGGACGAAAATCGATCGTGGCATGTCAAGGAGGTTGGGGATCATTCTAGTATGGTCTGTTTAATTTTTCATGGCCATTTCAGTGGACAAACAGGAGAAACGGCGTGAATGGGATATTTTTGGGCAAATTCAGTGTGCTCTACCCATGGTTTAGGGGTTGGACCCGGGGTCCAGGCATGCTGTGGGCCAAAAATCAACCGAGGCATGCCAAGGAGGTTGGGGATCATCCTAGTGTGGTCCGTTTAACTTTTCGTGGCCATTTGGGTGGAAAAACAGGCAAAAAGGGATGAACGAGGAATTTTTAGGCCAAATCGGTGTGTTATAGCCCTCGGTTTTTGGGGTAGGCCCGGGGTCCAGGTGTGCTGTGGCCTAAAAATTTACCGGGGTTTGCCAGGGATGTTGGGGATTGTCCCAGTTTGATCCGTTTAGTTTTTTATGGCCATGTGGGTGGACAAACAAGCGAAACAATGCAAACAGAGCATTTTCTGGCCAAATTGGGTGCTATAGCCCACGGTTTTGAGGGTAGACCCAGGGTTTGGGTGTGTTGTGGGCTGAAAATCAATCGGGGCATGCCAAGAAGGTTGCGAGTCATCCCAGTATAGTCCGTTTAATTGTTCGTGGCCATTTGAGTTAACAAACCGGCGAAACAGCGCCAACGGGGCATTTTCAGGTCCAATCGATGTTCTATAACCTATGATCTCGGTGGTGGGACTAGGGTTCGGGCCGTGCTGTTGGACGAAAATTGACCGTGGCATGCCAGAGAGGTTGGGATCGTCCTTGTGTGGTCCGTTTAATTTTTTGTGGCCAATAGGGTGGATAAACAGGCAAAACGGTGCGAACGGGACATTTTTGGGTCAAATTGGTGTGCTATAGCCCACGGTTTCGGGGGTGGGCCAGAGGTTCGGGCATGCTGCGGGCTAAAAATTGATCGAGGTGTGCTAGGAAGGTTGGTGATAGTCCCAGTATGGTCTGTTTAATTTTTCATACCTATTTGGGTGTACAAATGGGCGAAACGGTTCGTATAGGGCATTTCAGGCCAAATTGGTGTGCTATAGGCCACGGTTTTGAGGGTGGGCCCAGGGTCTATAGACACCTAGGTTTGTCCCTCCCAAATCCAGTTTTTTTCATTTTTAGTTCACATTACCACACACCTTCATCCATGTGATTATACCCTACAAAAAAATAAAAAATAACAACCCTTAACATACTCCCTAACAAATTCTATCTTGATTTAATCCTATCCTAACCAACTTTACACCTCATCCTAATAACCTACCTCACTTCATACCCATACCCTTACCTTTTAACGCCTCCCTCCATATTTTTTTTCTACAAAGAAAGGGGGTGTATATACACAATTCACCAACGGAATATACAAGGACACACTATACACCTCACAAAAAGAAAAACCTCACCCAAAAAATTCATTGACGAAAAAACATTCTTTTTTTCACCCCACCTGAGAATAGTACACACACCAGTGAGAGAGGAGACCATATTGGAACTTTCCCTTTTTCTTTTCCTTTTCCTCTTCGCACACCCACACGCCATCCACACACACATACTCTCTTCTACGTTATATATATTTACATACACAAACATAAAACTCACCAAAAAAGCACTCCAAAAGCACACCACACAATCGAAAAGAGAGAAACCAAACAGAAGGAGAGAATTGAGTGAGAGATCGAGGGACATAACACACGAGAATAGAGAGAATCGAGAAGCAGAGAGATAACTGATCGAAATCACCAATCGGAGAACACTGTCAGTCGTTATTGTTGTTCTGACGGGTTCTCACCGGAAAGCATCATTCTCCTCCCAAAATTCATCAAAATCCGACCTTTTTCTGTCAAATTTCCTCAGAAATTTCAACAATCAGCCAAAAACTTCTTTTCCCATCACTGTTTAAAACCCACCAAAGTTCCGTGCAGATTTACTTCGTGGTTCTTAAATTTGGATCGATGAAAAATGGTATAAAAGGGTTTATTCTGAGTTGGTGGTTTGTTACTGAAGTTCCGTTCGATATTTTGGACACGATTCTATCTAGAAAATCAATATATTGAAATAAAGCATCATATTGAGGTCCAATTCTACTTCCTCCATCTTTTTATTTCATTGTTTATTCTATTTGATGCATTGAATTGAACATGTTGTTGTTGTGATTTTGTGAATAAATTTGTGATTATGGACTGCGTGTTGAAATGATGCTTTATTTCTGTTTAGAATGAATTTAGGGCGGGAATGAAGAAATTGATAAAAGATTAATATTGTTTAGTTCAGTTAATTGATGGATGTTGATGAATTCGGTAGGATCATGATAAGACCATCAAAAGCGTAGGCAAATAGTAGGCTTGGGTACGTAAATTTACAATTTATGTATTGTTTGAGGGTTTGGAGTATTTGTGGAATGGTTTGTTTTTCTCGTATTTGGAAAATGTTTTCATTGAGCCGGGAAATGACCCGAGACACATTGTATTTATTCATCAGGGAATGCCCTGACGTATTATATTGGTGAAAGACGTTCGTGATGAAGGCCCAAGGCATCGGGTGAAGCATTGGAGCTTAGTCTAGGACTAGTTTAGAATAGGATTTATTTTTTGCATATTTTTTATTTTGGCTGTATAATTGGACTGAACACTATATTTTGGGTTTGTTTTGATTTGTGTGTTTGATTGATTATTTTATGTGTTTTATGTGGTTTATACATTTGTAAAGTCAAAATTGACAGATAAACTCTACCAAGCGACCGTGGTCGAACTACGGGATCGAGGGGTGTCTAACACCTTCCCCTCGGTCAACAGAATTCCTTAGCCGGAATCCCTATTCTCAAACCAGTTTAAAAGAGTCAAACCATTTTGAAAAGGATCTTTCAAAGGTGACTTGGCACACCGAATTATGTCACGTGGCGACTCTGAATAAAAAATGTAAATAATCCTTTTTAGAAACAAACTTCTTCATTTTTTTTCACCTTAATAATAAAAATCCTTTCAAAACTTAAAAATCCATTCTTTTTGGTAAAAAAGAGGTGTGACAGCTCTGGCGACTCTACTTGGGATTTTTCAGAATTCGAGCTTATTTTGGAGTTGTATCGGCTTGGTTTGGCACTATAGGTGTATAGACATTTTGTTTGTGTTGTTTTGTGTTATTGTTTATCATTGTTGACTGCCTACGTGCTCTTTGTTTACAGTTTTTATCTTATGTATTACCGTTTTATACCTGGCATCATGTGCATAACTCGAGTCATTATTTCTACAACAAGTTTGTAGTACACGTGTTGTACACGACCTCTAGTTGAGTCACCCTTATTTTAGGAGGGGGAACCATCGGTGTTATGGAGTAGGTGGAAAGCTCTCGCAACCACTATCGACCATAGGCTCCCTCGATTAGCCTTGTTAGTGGACCCTAACGTAGGTCAGACTTTAGGTCATGCTTATTTGCATCATATTGAGACCTAACGGGACCTACATGGCCTTTTGTAGGAGACTCACCTCTAAAGCATCCCTACGTGCTAAATGTTGCATCTTTGAGGGTAACATAGTCATTTGACGGACCGATTTGGGGAAAGCATGTAATAGAAGTAAAGTGTGTGGACAAGAAAGTGTTGAAAAAACAGAGAAAAAGAAAAGTGAGTCGAAAAGAAAAAAAAGAGTTTCGTAAGTTTTTAGAGTTCTTTATGACTTTTGATTTTTTTCACAATCCAAAAATTCAAAAAGATTTTTTACCTTTCGTACTATTTTTCTCAAAAACATCAAAAAGATTTTTCTTTTATTTCTTTACCATGCATTCTTAATTCAAAAATTTTAAAACGATTTTTTTCCCAAATAGGATCTTTTTATAAAAAGAAAATTAAAAAAAAAAATGGTAGAAGTTTTGTACATTGCATAAAATTAAGAAAAAAAAATTCTTTCATAGTTGTTGGTGTCATTTTTATGGGTAGTGTCAAACTGAAAACTCAAAAAGATTTTATTTACATTGTTCACATCTGTCTTTGGTCATGTCTCTTAAGTCAGGGTTCAGTTCATTATTTAATCCTTAATTGTCCAATCTGGACAAACTACACACCCCTGATTCTATTGTGGGTTCGGAGATCTTATTTCAAAAATTTCAAAAAAAAGATTTTCTTCACTCTTCATTTAGAGTAGGTGTTTCATGTACATCTTTAAAACAAAAACTACAAAAAAGATTTTCCTTTAATTGGTTCAAGTTTCATTCCCGTATGAAATTCAAAATTTAAAATCCAAAAAGATTTTCTTTGGTAATTATAGGTTTCATTTTGTATAGGAATTTAAAACTGAAAAATTCAAAAAAAGATTTTCGTCAATTCTTTTGACAATTTGATATTTTGTTTTTCTTTTTAAAGTTTCGAGAAAAAGAAAAAGAAAGGACAAAGAGTTTAATTGGCCATTTTAGCAAGACTTCCCGAACTACGCACACCTGATTCTTTTCTTTCGGGGGTGAGATACATAGGCAGCCTATTGTGGGTTCGGGGGTATTATTCAAAAAATCCAAAAAGATTTTCTTCACTCTTCACTTAGAGTAGGTGTATCATATACATCTTTAAAAGAAAACCAAACAAAAAAGATTTTTCTTTAATAGTTTCGAGTTTTATTTTCGTATGAAATTCAAAACTGATAACCCAAAAAGATTTCTTTGGTAGTCATAGAATTTCACTTTGTAGAGGGGTGTTTAAACCTGAAAAATACAAAAATATTTCGTCAATTCTTTTGGCAAATTGTTATTTTTCTTTTCTTCTTAAAGTTTCAAGAAAAAGAAAAAGAAAAGAGTTTAATTTGGCCATTTTGGCAAGACTTCACGAACTACGCACACCTGATTCTCCTCTCTCGGGAGTGAGATACGTAGGCACCCTTCATGAATTCGGTGATCTTTTCAAAAGAACAAAAAGAAAAAATAGAGTTTTTGAAAGAGTATTGCATTCTAATGCCTTTGTTATCTCTTGTTCAGTTAGTTTAAGGTGGTTGGTTTGTGGCTTCCTGGCTGGTCCTCCATATCACAGCAAATCCAATGGAGGGTTAATTGTGTCCAACAAGGATATAGAGAGTGGCATCATGGATGAAACAAAGAGTCAGGCAAGTGAGAGTTTAAAGAAAGAGAATTTGAGATTGAGACAACAAATGATGGAAATGTACCGAGCTTGGGCCAGTAGGCTGCCTCCACTCCATTCCCCACTTTTGACCCTGCAAATACCTTGAGTCTTCTACCAAAATCGCAAATTCAGTTTCCTTCTGTTATTGATGCACCACAGCATGCCTCAGAATCCATTCCACATCAAATGCACCTCAATACTTCCACCACTTTTTCTTTAGCTCCTCAGTATAAGTCTACCACATTCACAGCACCACATACCGTCTATGCTTTTGTTACTCAACCTTCTACTAAGGCTTCCACTTTGGCTATCAATCCAATAATTGTGCTTCCCCAGTCCACTAATGAATCCACATTCAATACTCTTGATGATCATTGTTATAATCTTGAGCCTACCATTGAATTAAGTGGACCGCCAAAATTTCTTACTAAGAAGCCTGGCATGCTGGAAAAGCCAAAGGAAATGGTTGAGAAAGTTAAGAGTGCAGAAGATGATATGAAAAGTTCCTTGGGACTTGTAGGCTATGAAGATATTTCATACAAAAACTGGGGCATGTTGTCAAGTGTTAACCGTCCTCCAAGCTTTGAGACATCAAAATTTGAGGAGCTTGGTGGACAACATGATTCTGTGAAACATTTAGGACAATATTGCAATCAATCAAGGAAAACTAAAGGAAAGAAGAAGGAAAATGCACCTATTGTCATGCTAGGACCAAAGCAGAGTTTAAGAGGTCCAACTCACCAATACTGTCAACCTCAATCTCGATATTACATATCAAATCCACTTACTCATCTGCAATAAGGTTCCTCTTTTCAAAATCCAAGGATTTTCATTCTCCTTCCTCAATGTCCTTTGAACAATGCACAATTGTGTACCCATCCATCTTCTTATCCACAATGGTATGCATCTGTCCCTCAGCATCATCCTCGATCTCCACAAATTTACCATGGAGCCTCTAAATCCAAGTTTCATTCGAGGCTAGAGTTTGCAAGGAGGAGGAAGGAAAAGGATTATTTCACTCCTAATGGGGAATTCTATGTCGGTTTGTTCCAGATTAAGAAAGAGAGGCATGATTACTCTTCTCCTTGGGCACACTCCTATTTGACGTTTAATAAATTTTGATCCTATGTACGATGTGCGTATCATTCTGATGGTCAGGGTCATAGTATTGAAGATTGTTGAGATTTGAAAAGAGAAATTGAAAAGATAATTCAAAATGGATCAATTATAGTGCAGAACATTGACAGTGAGGGAAGCTCCAGTTATGTTGATAGGCAAAACAGTGGCTAAGTTGTCAGGTTGAGCAATTGAGAAGTCACCCCTCTCCCTACTAGGAAGAGGTCTGGTAGTTTATTTTCTTTTCTTTTCTGTTTTCCAAAGTATTTCAGGGTTGTAGTTCGGGATTTATCTTGTTTTGTCCCTTTGTCGTTTATGTTCGAACCCTCTATCTTTTATTTTAATTAAATAGAGTGTCCCTTTTTCCCTTTGTGTTCAAATATATGTTGTTTGTTTGTTTTCTTTTTAAAGTGCATTTTATGTTGATTCTAGTGATATGACATGCTAGCGAAATTTTTAGTCAGATATTAAAATCCAATTTAACCATGAAACATTGAATCAGAGGTTTAAGTTAGTAAAAGAGAACATCTGAGGAAATAGGTAGAGTGCTGAGACATTTGGTGACAAGCTGAAGCCTTCTTGGAAAATTAAGGCACTTATTTTGAGAATCACAAGAATAACTTGGTCATCAATTGAAAGACATGTCTCAATTAGGTCAAATAGTAGCTGCGTGAACAGAACGAAAATCAGCTCCACAAAATCATGAGTCATTAAATGTGAGGAATATGCAACAAAAGTGGAGTTGTATGCTAGAAAAACGCAGAAGAAGTAGTGACGCATAGACTCAGTCAAAGTTAATGCTTAAAAGATATCACAAATGAACTTCATCTTTCATTTTCATATTATATGATGTATGCTAGCATTTTTAAGAATTGATATGACGAAGGTATTTCATTCTTCTATCCAAACACTGTGTCATCCTTTGTTTACCCCATTTGAGCTTTAGTGTTACTTTCTTTCATACCCCTCTTTTGGAATCAAGATGGAGTCAGCAAAACTCAAAAGAAAAAGTGTCGAGCAAAAGAACAAAGTTAGAAAGTCTCAAAAAAAGAAATGAGAGAAAAAGTATGTCAAAAAGAGAAAAAAAGGAGAGTTTCAAGAAAGATAAAGTCAAAAAAGTTCCAAAGAGAAAAAGAGCCAACAAAAAAAAAAGAGAAAGAAAAATCAGATCAAAAGAAAGAACATGCTACCAGAACTACGCGTGACCTGATTCTCCTCTCTCGGGGGTAAGATACGTAGGCTGCCCTACTCAGGGCTCGGTCCAACCAAATAAAAAATTTAGAATTACTCAGTCAAAAGAAACTGGTACATGAGTTAATCCTGATTGTTTGAGTCGATTCAAAAAGTTATAAGTTCTACCCCACTTCTAGTGTCATTTGGGCCATATGCTATCCTTTCTTTCTAACCTATTCAAAACCCAAGTTACAACCAAGAAAAGACCTTCAAATCAATCTTTGAGAATGTTAAGACTAAGTATGCAATGAATGTGATGACGTATTTTGGAAATTACTTGTCTTCTTCAGAGCTAAGAATCGAGAGAGAAATAAAAAATGAGATAGTCTTATTGGTGAAAACCCTCACGAGCACCGTAAGACGATGGTAATTTGAGAGAAATAAAAATGAGAGTCTTATTGGTGAAAACCCTCACAGGCACCATAAGACGACTGTGAGTTGAGAGAAATGAAAATAAGAGAGTCTCAATGATGAAAAACCTTCACGGACACCATAAGGCAATGGTGAACTGAGAAAAAAAATGAGAGAGGCTTGTTGGAAAAAACCCTTCAAGGTGTCACTAGCCGAATGAGGTCTTAAATGCAATTGTCCTAATGAAGCAACTCATTTTCAAGGCCATTAACTCAACAACAATTGGTGACAGTGTGGATGGAAAGATAAGGCAGATTAATTCAAAATGCATGGCATAATCATTAGATTTGACTGTCATTTTTAGATAAATTTTTCATATCTTTGTTACAAATAGGGACATTCATGGTCTTTTCTTTCCTTTATTTATTTTTATTTTTATTTTTATTTTCTTGAGTCAGTTATCCAAAAAGTCATTGTCATTTTTCTCTTGTCTTTAAGTTAATATTATGCCAAAACAAGTGAGAAAAAATTTCAAAACTGGCTACCAGCTTCTCTAATTGAACAAAGCTAGACAAAAGCTAGCATATGAAAGAGACATGATTGTGAACCAAAATAAGGCATGCGAAAAGTTTTGTCAACTAGATGAGTTTGAAAACTTATGGAAATACCAAGGTTCAAGGGGTTTATCTGATGAGAATGACAAAGCAGAGATACTGTAATTGTTTCAGAGTCACTCTTGATAATCATAGTTTGGTCAATGGTGCAGCAAGTTCATGACATATGCTAATGGTTGGAACAAGGTTAAATGTGACGGGGGCAAGAGCGATTTTCGTAAAAGCCAAAGCCACAAACCAGCCACCATGTTTTTAAACTAACAAGTTTTCTTTGTATGAAACAGGAACACATGTTACATTCAGATCAAGGATTTCAGATCCTAAACATCAAAGACCGTAATTTATCACTTCTACAAATGCAAGAGGCAATGTTGTTACACAAGTTTGGTAATCAAAACCATGGTAAAACTCATAATTCAAGATCTCTAGGAGACACACTTCCTTGTCAAGGAGACGCATTTCCTTGGAAAATTCAAGTGACATTTGTAAGGAGACGCATTTCATTGTTTGGGTAATTCAAGCAGCATTTGTAGAGAGACGCACTTTCATATTTGGGTAATTCAAGTGGTATTTGTAAGGAGACGCACTTCCTTATTTGGGCAATTCAAGCAACATTTATAAGGAGGTGCACTTCCTTGTTTGGTAATTCAAGCGGTATTTGTAAGGAGACGCACTTCCTTGTTTGGTAATTCAAGTGGTATTTATAAGGAGACGTACTCCCTTGTGTAGGTAATTCAAGAAGCATTTGCAGAGAGACGCACTTCCATATTTGGGTAATTCAAGCGATATTTGTAAGGAGATGCACTTCCTTGTTTGGTAATTCAAGTGGTATTTGTAAGGAGCTGCACTTCCTTGTTTGGAGAATTCAAGCAATATTTGTAAGGAGACACACTTTCTTGTTTTGGTAATTCAAGCAACATTTGTAAGGAAACACACTTCCTTGTTTGGTAATTCAAGCGGTATTTGTAAAGAGACGCAATTCCATATTTGGTAATTCAAGCGGTATTTGTAGGGAGATGCACTTCCTTATTTGGGCAATTCAAGCAACATTTGTAAAGAGACGCACTTCCTTGTTTGGACAATTCAATCAATATCTGTAAGGAGACGCACTTTCTTGTTTGGGTAATTCAAGCAGCATTGGTAAGGAGACACACTTTCTTGTTTTGGTAATTTAAGCGGCATTGGTAATGAGACACACTTTATTGTTTTGGTAATTTAAGAGGCATTGGTAAGGAGACACACTTTCCTGTTTGGGTATTTCTAGCAACATTTGTAAGGAGACTCACCTCTTTGTTTGGGTAATTCAAGCAGCATTGGTAAGGAGACACACTTCCTTATTTTGGTAATTTAAGTAGCATTGGTAAGGAGATGCACTTCCTTATTTTCGTAATTCAAGAGGCATTGGTAAGGAGATGCACTTTCCTATTTGGATATTTCTAGCAACATTTGTAAGGAGACGCATTTCTTTGTTTGGGTAATTCAAGCGACATTTGTAAGGAGACGCATTTCCTTGTTTGGGTAATTCAAACGGCATTTGTAAGGAGATGAACTTCCTTGTTTTGGTAATTCAAGCAACATATGTAAGGAGATGTACTTCCTTGTTTGGATAATTCAAGAAACATCTGTAAGGAGATGCACTTTCTTGTTTGGGTAATTCAAGCGGCATTTGTAAGGAGACACACTTCCTTGTTTTGATAACTCAAACAACATTGGAGCCCGCCCGAAGCACAAGGCGAATAAATGGAAAGTCAAGCAACAAGGTGAAACAATTGAAAGCCAAGCAACAAATTGAAAAGTTGCAAGTCAGGAGCCCGCCTGAAGAATAGGGTGATGAAACTCAAGTCAAGAGTTTAAAAGAAACTGCATAGATAGGACTTTTGTAATTTTATTTATCTTTTTAACTCTTGTAATTTTTCATTTTTTGATGTAATAATAGACCGCGACCAGAACCTCGATGGGACCTCACTTGACTCCCCAACTCGTTATAGTCCATCTCTTTCCAATCCTTTGAGATACCTATCACTTGATTCCCTCATAACTTGGGTAGGTAGGATGTGCTACATCAAGACTTGGTGTCCCTCCTTCCTTCTGTTTCATTCTTTTAATAATGGTCGGGACAAAATTCTGTCTCGTTGTCTACTTCTTTTTCTGAAAACACTTCATGTTTACATTCAAAGGGGGCATGCTATAGACACCTAATTTTGTCCCTCTCAAATCCAATTTTATTCATTTTTAGCTCACATTACCACACACCCCCATCCATGTGATTATACCCCACAAAAATACAAAAAATAACAACCCTTAACATAATCCCTAATAAATTCTATCTTGTTTTGATCCTATCCAAACCAACTTTACACCTTATCCTAACAACCTACCCCACCCCATACCCCTACCCTTACCCTTACCCTTTAACCCCTCCATATTTCTTTTCCATAAAGAAAGGGGGAGTATATACACAATTCACCAACAGAATATACAAGGACACACTATACACCTCACAAAAAAAAAACCTCACCCAAAAAATTGATTGACAAAAAAACTTTCTCTTCTTCACCCCACCTAAGAATAATACACACACCAGTGAGAGAGGAGACCGTATTGGAACTCTCCTCTTTTTTTTTTCCTTTTCCTCTTCGCACACCCACACGTCATCCACATACACATACTCTCATCTATGACATATATACTCACATACACATACACAAAACTCACCGAAAAAGCACTTCAAAAGCATAACACTCAATCGGAGAGAGAGAAACCAAACGGAAGAAGAGAATTGAGCAACAGATCGAGGGAGATAACACATGAGAGTAGAGAGAATCGAGAAGCAGAGAGATAACTGATTGAAATCGCAAATCGAAGAACGCCTTCAGTCGTCATTGTTTTTCCGATGGGTTCTCACTGGAAAGCATCATCCGCCGCCCAAAATTCATTGAAATCCGGCCTATTTTTGTCAAATTTCCTTGGAAATTTCAAGAATTGGCCAAAACCCTCTTTTCCTGTCACTGTTTAAAACCCACAAAAGTTCCATGCAGCTTTACTACGCGGTTCTTCAATTCGTATCATTGAAAAATGGTATAAAAGTGTTTATTTCGAGTTGGTGGTTTGTTGCTGAAGTTCCGTTCGAGATTTTGGACACGGTTCTATCCAGAAAATTAATAAATTGAAATAAAGCATCAAATTAAGGTCCAATTCTACTTCCTCCTTCTTTTTATTTCATTGTTTATTCTATTCGATGCATTGAATTAAACATGTTGTTGTTGTGATTTTGTGAATAAATTTGTGATTATAGACTGCGTGTTGAAATGACGCTTTATTTGTGTTTAGAATGAATTTGGGGCAGGAATGAAGAAATTGATAAAATACTAATATTGTTTAGTTCAATTAATTGATAGATGTTGATGAGTTCGGTAGTATCATGATAAGACCATCAAAAGCGTAGGCAAATAGTAGACTTGGGTAGGCAAATTTATAATTTATGGATTGTTTGAGGGTTTGGAATGTTTGTGAAATGGTTTGTCTTTCTCGTATTTGGAAAATGTATTCATTTAGCTGGGAAATGCCCCGAGACACATTGTATTTATTCTTCGAAGAATGCCCGGATGTATTATTTTGGCGGCAGACATTCGTGATAAAGGCCCGAGGCATCGAGTGAAGCATTGGAGCTTAGTCTAGGACTAGTTTAGAATAGGATTTATTTTTCGCATATTTTTTATTTTGGACTATATAATTGGACTAAACACTATATTTTAGGTTTGTTTTGATTTGTGAGTTTGACTGATATTTTATGTGTTTTATGTGGTTTATACATTTGTAATGTGAAAATTAGCCGATACACTATACCAAGCGATTGTGGTCAAACCAAGGGATCGAGGGGTGCCTAACACCTTTCCCTCAGTCAACAAAATTCCTTAGCCGGAATCTCTGTTCCCAAACCAGTTTAAAAGAGTCAAACCATTTTGAAAAGGATCTTTCAAAGGTGACTTGGCACACCAGATTATGTCAAGTGGCGACTCTGAATAAAAAATGTAAATAATCCTTTTTAGAAACAAACTTCTTCATTTTTTCCCCTTAATAATAAAAATCCTTTAGAAACTTAAAAATCCATTCTTTTTGGTAAAAAGGGGTGTGACAGGGTCCGGGCGTGCTGTGGGCCAAAAATCAATCGAGGCGTGCCAGTGAGGTTGGGGATCGTCCCAGTGTGTTCCGTTTAATTTATCATGGATATTTGGGTGGAAAAATGGGCGAAACAGCATGAAATAGGCATTTTTGGGCTAAATCGGTGTGCTTGGCCCATGGTTTTTGGGGTGGGCCTGGGGTTCGGGTGTACTATGGGTCAAAAATCGACTAGCGCATGCTAGGGAGGTTGGGGATCATCGCACTATAGTCCATTTAATTTTATGTGGCCATTTGGGTGGACAAACAGGCGAAACGGTGCGAACGGGGCATTTTCGAGCAAAATCGGTGGGCTACAACCCATGATTTTAAGGGTGGGCCCAGGGGTCGAGCGTGTTGTGGGTAAAAAATTGATCGAGCGTGCAAGGGAGGTTGGAGATCATCCCTGTGTAGTTGGTTTAATTTTTGTGGACATTTGGGTAGTTAAAAGGGCAAAACAACGAAAATGGGGCATTTTTGGGCCAAATTGGTGTGCCATAGCCCACGATTTTAGGGGTGGGCTCGGGGTCCAGGTGTGCTGTGGGACAAAAATCGATCGGGGCATGCCAGGGAGGTTGGGGATCATCCCTACATGGTCTGTTTAATTTTTCATGGCAAGTTGGTTTGACAAACGGGAAAAACAGTGCGAATATGGCATTTTCGATCCAAATCGAAGAGTTGTAGCCCACGGTTTCAGGGGTGGGCCCGGGTTCCGGGTATGATGTAGACCAAAACTTGATCGAGGGATGCCAGGGAGATTGGGATCGTCCCAGTATGGTCCGTTTAATTTTTCGTGGCCATTTGGGTGGACAAATGGGCGAAACAGCACGAACGGGGCATTTTCGGGCCAAATATGTGTGCTGTAGCCCACGATTTTAGAGTTGGACCCGGGGTCTGAGCTTTCTGTGGGCCAAAAATTGATCGGGATGCGTCCGGAAAGTTAGGGATCATCCCAGTATGGTTCATTTAATTTTTCATGGCCATTTAGGTGGACAAACGGGCAAAACAGAGTGAACGCGATATTTTCGGGCCAAATCGATATGTTATAGCCCACGGTTTTGGGGGTGGGCCCAGGTTACAGGCATGTTGTGGGTCATAAATTGACCGGGGTGTGCCATGGAGGTTGGGAATCATCCCAATATGGTCCGTTTAATTTTTTATGGCCATTTCGGACAAACAAGCAAAAAGTAGCAAACGGGGGATTTTTGGGCCAAATTGATGTGCTATAGCCCACAGTTTCGGGGGTGCGCCCGGGGTTCGGGCGTGCTGTGAGCCAAAAATTAACCGGGGCATGCCAGGAAGGTTGAAGATCATCCCAGTATGGTCCGTTTAATTTTATGTGGCCATTTGGCTGGATAAACGGGCAAAACGGCTCAAACGACGCATTTTCTGGCCTAATTGGTATGTTATAGCCCGCGGTTTTAGGGGTGGGCTCGGGTCCGGGTGTGTTGTGGGTCAAAAATTTACCGGGGCATGTTCGGGAGGTGGGGGATCATTCCAGTGCGGTCCTTTTAATTTTTCGTGGCCATTTTGGTGGACAAACGGGTGAAACAGTGCGAATGAGGCCTTTTCATGCTAAATCGATGTGCTATAGCCCACGGTTTCGGGGTTGCGCCTAGGGTTCAGGCGTGCTGTGAGCCAAAAATTAATCGAGGCATGCCAGAAAGGTTGAAGATCATCCTAGTATGACCCGTTTAATTTTATGTGGCCATTTGGATGGACAAATGGACAAAACGGCACGAACGGTGCATTTTTAGGCCTAATTGGTACGTTATAGCCCACGGTTTTAAGGGTGGGCCAGGGTCCGGGTGGGTTATGAGTCAAAAATTTATCGAGGCATGTCAGGGAGGTGGGGGATCATCCCAGTCTGGTCCTTTTAATTTTTTGTGGCCATTTTGGTGGACAAACGGGTAAAACAGTGTAAATGAGGCATTTTCATGACAAATCGGTGTGTTATAGCCCACGATTTTGGGGGTTTACCCAGGGTTCGGTCGTGTTGTGGGCCAAAAATTAACTGGGGTGTGCCAGGGAGGTTTGGGATCATCCCAGTGTGGTTCGTTTAATTTTTCGTGGCCATTTGATGGACAAACGGGCAAAATGGATCGTACAGGGCATTTTTGACCCATATCAGTGTGTTATAACCCATGGTTTCGAGGGTGGGCCCGGGTTCTGGGCACTTTGTGGTTTGAAAATTGACCAGGGTATGCGAGAAAGGTTGGGGATCATCCTAGTATGGTCTGTTTAATTTTTTGTGGCCATTTGTGTGGACAAACTAGCAAAGCGGCGCGAACAGGGAACTTTTAGGTCAAATGGATATGCTCCGAGGCATATCGATTTGGGGGTGGGCCCAGGGTTTGGGTGTGATATGGGCCAAAAATCAATCAAGGTGTGCCAAGGAGGTTGGGGATCATCTCAGTTTGGTTCGTTTATTTTTTTGTGGCTATTTGAGTGGACAAATAGGTGAGACGGTGCAAACGGGGCATTTTCGAGAAAAATCGGTGTGTTATAGCCCATGGTTTTAGGGGTAGGCCCAAGGTTCGGGTATGTTGTGGGCCGAAAATTGACCCGGGAGTGCCAAGGAGGTTGGGGATCGTCCTAGTGTGGTCCGTTTATTTTTTTGTGGCCATTTGGGTGGACAAATAGGTGAAACGGCATGAACGGGGCATTTTCGGGCTAAATCGGTGTGCTATAGCCTCGGTTTGAGGGTTGGACCAATGGTCCGGACGTGCTGGGGGTGAAAAATTGACCGGGGCGTGCCCGGGAGGTTAGGGAACGTCCTAGTGTGGTCCGTTTAATTTTCCGTGGCTATTTTCGTGGATAAATAGGTGAAACGGAGCAAACGGGGCATTTTTGGGCCAAATCGGTGTGCTATAGCCCACGATTTCGGGGGTGAGCCCGGTGTCCGGGTGTGGTGTGGGCCAAAAATCGACCAGGGTATGCCAGGGAGATTAACGATCATCCCAGTGTAGTTCGTTTAATTTTTTGTGGCTATTTGGGTGGACAACTGGGCAAAACGGAACGAACGGGGCATTTTTGGGCCAAATCGATGTTCTATAGCCCACGATTTTAGGTGTGGGCTCAGGTTCCGGGCGTAATGTGTGTCGAAAATCAACCTGGGCATGTCAGGAAAGTTGGGGATCATCCCAGTGTGGTCCGTTAAATTTTTCGTGGCCAATTGGGTGGACAAACTTGCAAAATGGCGCTAACAGGGCATTTTCGAGCCAAATCTAATACTTTACAACCCCAATAAGACACAAAACAGCCCTCAAAAATGTTACAAAACACACCACAAACCAAGAGCCTAAGGAACCAAGTCTCGGCCAAGAATGATAACACAAAAATGAAAAGAAAATCCGAGAATGCTTCAACAATGGAGAGATAATAACGTGTATAACTACACCGAAACAGCAACAACACTACATTAATGTGATGAACAATAAGCTTACAATAACACCAACCAACTATTACAAGAATACAAGACACAACTACTACAAGATGAAAACAAAAGTAAAGGGATAGATAGTTAGATAAAGGTGCTGTAAATCCTAGTAACCAAAGAGTACATAAAACTTTAAGACTCCTAACACCTCCACACATGATCACCTAACTCTTACGATGACACAAGAGAGTATTCCACCCTTCAAGCACCAAGGTTTCTCAAAAATAAGCAATTACAAGAGATTTCATCCTTGAATTGCTATCCTAGTTACAAGTTTCGGTTTGCCTCAAGTAGAGAGAGGACTTTGGTGTTTCAAATGTCAAGACTTACAACAATAATCAACTAAGTCATGAAAATCACTAATACTAAATTGTATATAGTCTCCTTATTACATAAAAGAAGAAATGACCAAAAGACCCTTAATGAAAAGGAGGCGCCCCTCTAGTGTAATAAATGAGCAAATAGGGCGGCTTTAGTGTGTCTTTGATCTTTCTCACATCTCAACATTGAACTTACTAGGATGATAATTTTCTGCTCTTGTACACACGTTGATCTTCATAGTTGCACTTGTATCATCCTCTCCATCTTGAGAGGAATTTGCCCTCAAATTCAAGCAATCATCTCTTCATTGCTCTTCCTAAGGTTAGGATGTTCAACCAAGGGTGCCATGATATCATCAAGCATGCTCCTTGGATTTATTTGTTCCACAACCTGCACATAAGAGGATTTGATACTAGGCAAAGGGCTAGTATCTCGGTTAGTAATCAACAAAGAGTCCTTGTAGGTAAATCCCACAATCCCAACTCTCGGCTTCTCTCCTTCTTCATCCCCCTCACTCTCGACTTCTTATTCCATACCCTCACTAAGAATTACTTTTCTTTCCATATACATAGGCACTACAATCTCACCTTCACATGGCCAAACATCTTTCTCATCTCCCTCCTTTGGCTCCTCGGGTTCTACCTTCTCTCCATCTTGAGATTGATCATCAATATCCTTCAGTTTAAGTCCCACCTCCTCCCCAAGAAAGTACAATTTTCCCTCCCTTAGGATCACATTTCTCCTATTTGGACACTCGTTACACTTGTGTCCCTAACCTTGGCATTTAAAACATTAAAAACCCTTAAAACTAGAAGAGGAATATGATTTACCTTCATTTCTCGGAGGGTACCTTTGGTGAGCCTTGTTTTCATATTTTGCAGCCTAGTCCTCGATTTTATCCACATTGGATGGGTCATTTTTGTCCTTGTGCCAACTTGAGGGAGATTTCCCTTTGAGCTTGACACTCGGTTTCTCCCGTAATTCCTTCTCAACTTCCAAGGCGGCTTGGAAGATGGCATCAATGGTGTCAAACTTTTGAAGTGTCAACCGTGAGGCAATGTCCCTATTCAAACCCACCTTGAATCGAATGATATCATGGATTAATTGCTCCTTTTGGTGATAAAGTTTCAAAATGAGTTGTTGGAATTCATCATAGTAAGCCATAACGCTTTTGTTCCCTTGCCTCAAGTTATACAACTTAGCAAGGAGATCTTGATGGTAACTCTCGGGTATGCACCTTTGTCTCATGAGGTACCTTAACCTAAACCAAGGAGGGGGCTGCCCATCAATCAAAATATTGCTAAATCGCTTCACATACTCCCACCACGTAGTAGCATAACCCTCAAAATGTGCAATCGCATAACAACTCTTTTTTTCCTCGATAAGGTCATTAACTTGGAAGATTCTCTCACAAGTAGACTCCCAACCTACAAATTCTTCCGGATCACTCTCACCTTTGAATGTTGGAAGACCCACATTGATGGTATTTATACCTACATCACGGTTTTAGTTCCCTTGTTGGTTCCAAAGACCAACTCTTCTTTCTCGGCCGTGAACTTCCCTTGGATCACCTTGCCTACCCCTCATCTCCTCCCTTCTCATGTAAACATTGTCATATGGTCCATAACCATCATTCTGTTCTCCTCTACCATACCCCTCAACATGGACAGATCTATTTGGGTTAAGTGGAGCTTGTAGTGGCCGAATTGGATTTGGATAGTGAGGTCTTTGGTCAAGTAGATTTTGGATGAGAGGGCTCGGGTTTGGTAGTTGTATTTGGGTTCCAAGTCCTTATTTTTGGACTTGGTGAAGTGGAGGGTGGCTTGGTATATCATGATCTCAGATTTGGGAGTAAGGGTTGGTTTGATTTTTCACAATAGGTGGATATAGCATTTGGTGCATGGCCTCGGGAGTACTAGTTGGTGAAATATGTCGAGGGGTAGAAGGTCAGCTTCTTTGGATTTCCACTCTCTCCAATATACCACCCATTATTTACACTTCACCCTTCATTGATAACATCTGAGTCTAGTTTTTCAATACCTGCGGTCATCCTAGCCATGACTCAAGACATAGCTTCAAGGCGAGCCAAAATGATACTAGTAGAATTTTGTTCCCTTATGGGTTGAGAGTATGAGGTCTCGGGTTCCATAGCACCAATATCAGTCCACAATGTCACACAACACACACAAACAAAGGTTCAAGTCTTTGAAACGCAAGCAACAACACCACACAAATGGTAACAAGAAAACTAAACAAGTTTACAAGACAAAAACACACTTTGTTGTTGAAGAGAAGTTGTTCCAAGAGTTTGATGTTCAATAATACACCTTTGAGGAAGATATTTCGGCTATGGTAAAGGGTTACAAGGCTTGAGACTCTCTTTTCAAGATTCAAAAGTTTTCCACCAACTTTCTACCAACTTGCACTCTTTTGGCAAGACAACCTTTTGGGGTGGTCTTGTCTCTTTCCTCTTTTGTCTAAGTTTGAAAAGTGCCTTACTACTTTTTGGTAACTTGCTTTTTGGAGGGCTCTTTTTTATTTTTCTACTTTAGTGTTGTCTTGGGTTGTTTTCAAGACAAAAACAAAGTCTTATACTTCTTTTCTCTCTTCAATATCAAAAAACTTCTTCAACACAACACAAGAACACAAGATGAACACCATCAACAACAACAAGAAACCGTCCACTTAACACCACAACACAACCGGAATCTTGCTCAAGAACTTGGGTGGTAGACTCAATAAGTGTTGAGGAGAAAGGGAACCAACACTAGAAAAAAAATGAGACAACAAAATACACTCAAATCAAGACACAAATCTCGGCCAAACACAACAACAAGAAGAAGAACACCCAGCCAAGAACAAGAACGCTTCAACACTTTTTTTTGACTAAGAGAGCCCAAGATTGGTAGTGTAGGAACACAACCAGCCTTGTCTATGATACCAAATGATACCTTAAAACCCCAATAAGACACAAAACAGCCCCCAAAAACGTCACAAAACATACCACAAACCGAGAGCCCAAGGAACCAAGTCTCGGCCAAGAATGATAACACAAGAATGAAAAGAAAATCCGAGAATGCTCCAACAATGGAGAGATAATAACGTGTATAACTACACCAAAACAGCAACAAAACTATATTAATGTGATGAAAAAATAAGCTTAAAATAACACCAACCAACCATTACAAGAAGACAAGACACAACTACTACAAGATGAAAACAAAAGTAAAGGGATAGATAGTTAGACGAAGGTGGTGTAAATCCTAGTAACCAAAGAGTACATAAAACTCTAAGACCCCTAACACCTCCACACAAGATCACCTAACTCTTAAGATGACACAAGAGAGGATTCCACCCTTCAAGCACCAAGGTTTCTCAAAAACAAGCAATTACAAGAGATTCCACCCTTGAATTGCTATCCTAGTTACAAGTTTCGATTTGCCTTAAGTAAAGAGAGGAATTTGGTGTTTCAAATGTCAAGACTTACAACAATAATCAACTAAGTCATGAAAATCCCTAATACTAAACTATATATAGTCTCCTTATTATATAAAAGATGAAATAACCAAAAGACCCTTAATGAAAAGGGGGTGCCCCTCTAGTGTAATAAATGAGCAAATAGGGCGGCTTTGGTGTGTCTTTGATCCTTCTCACGTCTAAACATTGAACTTACTAGGATGATAATTTTCTACACTTGTACACACTTTGATCTTCATAGTCGTACTTGTATCAAAATTGGTGTGCTATAGCCTATAGTTTTGAGGGTGGGACTGGGGTCCGGGCGTGCTGTGGGTTAAAAATCGATCGGGGCATGACAAGGAGGTTGCGGATCATCCCAATGTGGTCTGTTTAATTTTTTGTGGACATTTGGGTGGTTAAACAGGCAAAACAGCGCGAACAGGGCATTTTGGGGCCAAATTGGTGTGCTATAGCCCACAGTTTTGGGGGTGGGCCCAGGGTCCAGGCATGCTATGGGACAAAAATTGACCGAGGCATTCCAGGGAGGTTAGTGATCATCCCAGTGTGGTCTGTTAAATTTTTTGTGGCTATTTGGGTGGACAAACGGTCAAACTGGCGCGAACGGGGTATTTTTAGGCCAAATCGGTGTGCTATAGCCTACGATTTTTGGGATACGACCAGGGTCCGGGCATTTTTTGGGCGAAAAATTGATCGGGGAAAGACAGGGAGGTTAGAGATCTTTCCAGTGTGGTCCGTTTAATTTTTTGTGGCCATTTGGATAGACAAACGGGCAAAATAGAGCAAATAGGCCATTTACGAGCTAAATCGATGTGCTATGGCCCACAGTTTTAGGGGTGGGCCCGAGGTTCAGGCGTGCTGTAGGGTTAAAATCAACTGAGGCATGCAAGGAAGGTTAGAGATCGACCCAGTGTTGTCTGTTTAATTTTTGTGACTATTTGAGTGGTCAAACGGGCAAAACAGCACGAACGGGGCATTTTCAGGTCAAATCGGTGTGCTATAGCCCACGGTTTTGGGGGTGGGACCAGGGTTCGGGCATACTGTGGGCTGAAAATTGATCGGGGTGTGCCATGGAGGTTGGGGATCATCCCAGTGTGGTCTATTTTATATTTCGTGGCCATTTAGGTGGACAAACGGGCGAAATGGCATGAATGGGGCATTTTCAAGCTAAATCAGAGTGCTATAGCCCACGGTTTCGGGGGTGGGCTAGGGGTCCGGGCATGCCGTGGGCTAAAAATCAACCGAAGCGTTTTAGGGAGGTTGGGGATCATCCTTGTATGGTCCGTTTAATTTTTTGTAGCCATTTGGATAGACAAACAAGTGAAACGGTGCGAACAAAGAATTTTTCACATAAATCAGCATGTTGTAGCCCATAATTTTGGGGGTGGGCCTGGGTTCTGGGCGTGCTGTGGGCCAAAAATCAATCTGGGTATGCCAGGGAGGTTGAGGATTATCCTAGTGTGGTCTGTTTAATATTTCGTAGACATTTGGAGGGACAAATTGGCAAAACGGGGCGGATTAGGCATTCTTAGGAAATTAGTGTGCTATAGCACACTATTTTAGGGGTGAGCTCGGGATCCAAGCGTCCTGTGAGCCAAAAATTGAATGGGGCATGCTAGGGAGTTTGGGGATCATCCCAGTGTAGTCTGTTTAATTTTACGTTGCTATTTGGGTGGACAGATGGGCAAAACAGCACGAATGGGGAATTTTTGGACCAAATCGTTGTGCTATAGCCCATGGTTTTGGGGGTAGGCCCAGGGTCCGAGCATGCTGTGGGCAAAAAATCGATCGGAGCATGCCAGGGAGGTTGGGGATCGTCCCAGTATGGTCAGTTTAATTTTTCATGGCCATTTGGGTGCACGAACGGGCGAAACAACACTAATGCGGCATTTTCGGGCCAAATCAATTGCTATAGCCTACGGTTTTATGTGTGGGCCCTGGGTCTGAGCGTGTTGTGGGCGCAAAATCAATCGAGGTAAGCGAAGAAGGTTGGGGATCATCCTTGTGTGGTCTGTTTAAATTTTTTTGGCCATTTGAGTGGACTAATGGGTGAACGGGGCATTTTTGACCCATATCAGTATGCTATAGCCCATAAGTTTCAGGGGTGGGCCCTGGCTCTGGGCATGTTATTGGTCGAGAATCGACTGGGGCATGCTGGAAAAGTTGGGGATCATCCCAGTATGGTCCGTTTAATTTTTTTTTTGGCCATTTGTGTGGATAAACGGGCGAAACGGCGTGAACGGGGTATTTTTAGGTAAAATCGATATGCTATATCCCACGGTTTTGGGGGTAGTCCCAGGGTTTGGGCGTACTATGGGCCAAAAATTAACTGACGCATGCCAGGGAGGTTGAGGATCATCTCAGTATGGCCCTTCTAATTTTTCATGGCTATTTGAGAGGATAAACAGGCGAAATGGTGCGAATGAGGCATTTTTTGGCCAAATCGGTGTGCTATAGCCCACAGTTTTGGGGATGGGCCCGAGGTTCGGACGTGTTGTGGGTCGATAATTGACCTGGGAGTGCCAGGGAGGTTGAGGATTGTCCTAGTGAGGTTCGTTTAATTTTTTGTGGCCATTTGGGTGGACAAACGGGCGAAACGGCATGAACGGGGCATTTTCAGGACAAATCGGTGTGCTATAGCCACGGTTTTGGGGATGAACCTGGGGTACGGATGTGCTATGGGTAAAAAATTGATCGGGGCATGCCAGGGAGTTGGGGATCATCCCATTATTATTTGTTTAATTTTTTGTGGCCATTTGGGTGGACAAACAGGTGAAACAGAGCGAACAGGGCATTTTCGGGCGAAATTGGTGTGCTATAGCCCACAATTTTAGGGGTGGACCTGGGGTACGGGCGTGCTGTGGGCCAAAAATAGATCGAGGCATACCAGGGAGGTCAGGGATTATATCAGTGTGGTCCATTTAAATTTTTGTGCTTATTTGGGTGGACAACTAGGCAAAATGAAATGAACGGGGCATTTTAGGGCTAAATCAATGTTCTATAGCCCACAATTTTGGGGGTGGGCTCGAGGTTCGAGTGTGGTGTGTGCCAAAAGTCGACTGGTGTATACCAGGAGGTTGGGGATCATCCCAGTATGGTTTGTTTAATTTTTCATGGCCAATTGGGCAGACAAACGAGCAAAGTAGCATGAATGGTACATTTTCGGGCCAAATCGGTGTGCTATAGCCCATGGTTTTGGGGGTGGTCCTGGGGTCCGGGCGTGTTGTGGATCAAAATTCGACCAGGTCATGCTAGGAAGGTTGGGAATTGTCCCAATGTGATCCATTTAATTTTTATGGCTATTTGGGTGGTTAAATCGACAAAACAGCGCGAACGAGTTATTTTTGGGCTAAAACGATGTGCTATATCCCACGGTTTTGGGGTGGCCCCAGGGTCCGGGTGTGCTGTGGGACAAAAATCAACCAAGGCATGTCAGGGAAGTTTATGATCATCCCAATGTGGTCCGTTTAATTTTTCATGGCTATTTGGGTGGACAAACGGGCAAAACGGCATGAATGGGGTATTTTTGGACAAAATACCCCACGGTTTTGGGGATGGGCTTGGGGTACGAGTGTACTGTGGGATGAAAATCATTTGGGGCATTCCAGGGAGGTTGGGGATCATTCCAGTGTGGTCCATTTAATTTTTTATGGTTATTTGGGTGTATAACTAGAAAAAATAGAGCGAACGGGGCATTTTCGGGCTCAATCGTTGTTCTATAGCCCATGATTTTGGGGGTGGGCTTGGGGTCCGGGCATGCTGTGGGCTGAAAATAAATAGGGGCATGCTAGGGAGGTTAGGGATCATCCCAGTATGGTTTGCTTAATTTTTTATGGCCATTTAGGTAGACAAACTGGCGAAACAAAATGAACGGGGCATTTTCGAGCCAAATTGATTGCTATAGCACACGATTTCGGGGGTAATCCGGGAGTGCGGGCGTGCTGTGGGCCAAAAATTGACCGGGGTATGCCAGGGAGGTTGGGGATCATCTTAGTATGATCCGTTTAATTTTTTGTGGCTATTTAGGTAGACAAACGGGGAAAATAGGGTGGATTAGGCATTTTCGGGCCAAATTGGTGTGTTATAGCCGACGGTTTTGGGGGTGGGCCCGTGATCCGGGCATGCTGTAGGTCAAAAATTGACTGAAGCATGCCAGGGAGTTTGGGGATCATCTCAGTGTGGTCCATTTAATTTTACGTTGCTATTTGGGTAGACAGATAGGTGAAATGGCATGAATGGGGCATTTTCAGGCTAAATCAGTGTCCTATAGCCCATGGTTTTGGAGGTGCGCCTGGGGTCCGAGTGTGCTGTGGGCCAAAAATTTATCAGGGCATGATAGGGAGTTGGGGATCGTCCTAGTATGGTCAGTTTAATTTTTTGTGGCTATTTGGGTGGACAAACGGGCAAAACGGCACGAACGGGCATTTTTGGGCTAAATTGATTGCTATAGCCCACGGTTTCGGGGGTGGGCTGGGGTCCGAGCGTGCTGTGAGTTAAAAATTGACCGAGGCATGCCAGGGAGATTAGGGATAATCCTAATATGGTCTGTTTAATTTTTCATGGCTATTTAGGTGTGCAAACGGGCAAAATGGCTCGAATGGGGCATTTTTGAGCCAAATCGGTGTGTTATAGCCAACGATTTCAGGGGTAGGCTCGGGGTCCGGGCGTGGTGTCGGTTGAAAATTGATTGGGGCATGCCAGGGAGGCTGGGGATCATCCCATTATGGTCCGTTTAATTTTACGTGGCCATTTGGGTGGACAAATGTGTATAATGGCGTGAACGGGGCATTTTCGGGCGAAATCGGTGTGCTATAGCCTACGGTTTTGGGGGTAGGCTTAGGGTTCGGGTGTGTTGTGGTCCAAAAATTGACCGAGGTATGCCAGGGAGGTTGGGGATCATCCCAGTATGGTCCGTTTAATTTTTCGTGGCCATTTGGTTGGACAAACGAGCGAAACGATGCAAATGGGGCATTTTTTGACCAAATCAATGTGCTATAGCCTACAATTTTGGGGATGGGCCCGGAGGCTGGGCGTACTGTGGGCCAAAAATTGATCGAGACATGCCAGGGAGGTTGAGGATCATTCCAGTATGGTCTGTTTAATTTTTTGTGGCCATTTAGATGGATAAACGGCATGAACGGGACATTTTTGGGCCAAATCAGTATGCTATAGCCCACGGTTTCGGGGGTGGACCTGGGGTTCGTGTGTGCTGTGGGAAAAAAAATTGATTAGGGCATGCCAATGAGGTTGTGGATTATCCCAGTGTGGTCCGTGTAATTTTTTGTGGCTATTTGTGTGCACAAACGGGTGAAACAGCATTAACAGGATATTTTCGGGCAAAATTGATGTGCTATAGCCCATGGTTTTGGGGGTAGGCCTAGGCTTCGGGCGTACTGTGGGTCAAAAATTAACTACGGTGTGCAACAGAGGCTGGATATTATCCCCGTGTGGTCGGTTTAATTTTTCGTGGCCATTTGGATGGAGAAACGGGCGAAACGATGCAAATGGGGCATTTTTTAGCCAAATCGGTGGGCTATAACCCATGATTTTGGGGGTGGGCCCGGGGTTCAGGCTTGTTGTGGGACTAATATCAATTGGGGCAAGCCAGGGAGGTTGAGGATCATCCCAGTATGGTCCATTTAATTTTTTGTGGCTATTTGGGTGGACAAACGAGCAAAACAGCGTGAACATGGCATTTTCGGGCCAAATCGGTCTGTTGTCACCCATGGTTTGGGATGGTCCATTTAATTTTGTTGTAGCTAATTGGGAGGACAAACCAGCAAAATGGCATTAACAGGGCATTTTCGGGCCAAATCTGTGTGTTATAGCCCACAGTTTTGGGGGTGGGCCTGGGGTCGAATCGTGCTTTGGGTCAAAAACCGACTGAGGCATGCCAGGGAGGTTGGGGATCGTTCTAATGTGGTCCGTTTAATTTTTCGTGGCCATTTGTGTTGTTAAACAAGCAAAACAGCGCGAACGGGGCATTTTTGGGCCAAATTGGTGTGCTATAGCCTACGGTTTTTGGGGTGGGCTCGGGGTCCAGGCGTGTTGTGGGCTAAAAATTTCTCAAGGTATGACAAGTATGTTGGTGATCATCCCAGTGTAGTCCGTTTAATTTTTCGTGGCTATTTGGGTGGACAAACAGATAAAACGGCGCGAACGGGGTATTTTTGGGCTAAACTGGTGTGCTATAGCCCACGGTTTCAGGGGTGGACCTGGGATTCGGGCGTACTGTGGGCTGAAAATCAAATGGGGCATGCCAGGGAAATTGAGGATTATTCCAGTGTGGTTCATTTAATTTTTTATGGCAATTTGGGTGGATAACTGGGAAAAACGGAGTGAACGGGGTATTTTTAGGCCAAACCGATGTTCTATAGCGCACGATTTTAGGGGTGGGCTCGGGGTTAGGATGTACTGTGGGCGAAAAATCGATCAGGGCATGCCAGGGAGATTAGGATCGTCCCAGTGTGGTCCGTTTATTTTTTGTGGCCATTTGGGTGGACAAACGGGCTAAACACTGTGAACGGGTGTGCTGTGGGACAAAAATTGACTAGGGCGTGTCAGGGAGGTTGGGGATCATTCCAGTGTGGTCTATTTAATTTTTTGTGGCTATTTGGGTGGACAACTGGGTAAAACAGAGCGAACGAGGCATTTTCGGACCAAATTGTTGTTCTATGGCCCACGATTTTGGGAGTGAGCTCGGGGTCTGGGTGTCATATAGGCCAAAAATCTATTGGGGTATGCCAGAAAGGTTGCAAATCATCTTGGTGTGGTCCGTTTAACTTTTTGTGGCCAATTGGTCGGATAAACGGGTGAAATGGCGCGAATGGGGCATTTTAGGGCCAAATTGGTGTGTTATAGCCTACAGTTTCAAGGTTGGTCCTGGGGTTCGGGTGTGTTGTGGGTCAAACATTGATCGGAACATTCTAGAGAGGTTGGGGATCATCCTAATGTGGCCCACGATTTTGGGGGTTGGCCTCGGTTTCGCGCGTGTTATGGGCCAAAAATTGACCAAGGCATGCCAAAGAGGTTGGAGATCATCCCAGTGTAGTCCATTTAATTTTTTGGTGCTATTTGGGTGGACAAACGGGCAAAACGGCGCAACCAGGGCATTTTTGGGCTAATTCAGCGTGCTATAGCCCACAGTTTTGGAGGCGGGCCCAGGGTCCGAGCGTACTGTGGGCCAAAAATAGATCGGGGCATGCCAGGGAGGTTGAAGATCATTCCAGTGTAGTCTGTTTAATTTGTTGTGGCTATTTGGATGGACAACTGGGAAAACAAAGTGAACGGGGCATTTTCGAGCCAAATTGGTGTTCTATAGCCTACGATTTCTGGGGTGGACTCGGGGTTCGGGCATGCTGTAGGCTGAAAATCGACCAGGGTGTGCCAGGGAGGTTGGGGATCATCCTAGTGTAGTCTGTTTAATTTTTCATGGCCATTTGGGTGGACAAACGGGCGAAATGGAGCGAATTAGGAATTTTTGGGCTAAATCGGTGTGCTATTTAGCCCACAGTTTCGGGGGTGGACTCGGGGTCCGATTGTGCTGTGGGTCAAAAATTGACTGAGGCGTGCCATGAAGGTTGGGGATCGTCCTAGTGTGGTCCGTTAAATTTTTCATTGCCATTTGGGTGGACAAACGGACGAAACGGGTCAAATTAGCCATTTTTAGGCAAAATCATTGTGCTATAGCCCATGGTTTCGGCGGTGGGCTCGGTGTTCGGGTATGCTGTCGGTTAAAAATTAATTGGTGCGTGCCAGGGAGGTTGGGGATCATCCCAGTGTGGTCCGTTTAATTTTACATGGCTATTTAGGTGGACAGATGGGCAAAATAGAGCGAACGGGGCAATTTCGAGCCAAATTGGAATGCTATAGCCCACGATTTTAGAGGTGGGCCACGGTTTTATTGGCCATTTGGGTAGACAAACGGGTGAAACGGCATGAACGGGGCATTTTTTAGCCTAATTGGTGTGCTATAGCCCACATTTCTGGGGGTGGGCCCAGGTTTTGAGCGTGCTATGGGTCAAAAATTGATCGGGGCATGCCGTGGAGGTTGGGGATCATCACAGTGTGGTCCGTTTAATGTTTTATGGGTATTTCATTGGACAAGCTGGCAAAACAGCGCGAACGAGGCATTTTCAGGCCATTTTTGGGCGAGCTATGGGTGAAAAATTGACCTGGGCGTGACAGGGAATTTGGAGATCATCCCAGTGTGGGCTATTTAATTTTAGTGGTCATTTTGGTGGACAAACGGGTAAAACGGCACAAACAGGGCATTTTCGGGCCAAATCGGTGTGCTATAGCCCACGATTTTAGGGGTGGGCCAAGGGTTCGAGCATGTTATGGGCCCAAAATCAACCAGGGCATGCCAGGGAAGTTGGAGATCATCTAAATGTGGTCCGTTTATTTTCTTGTGGCTATTTGGGCAGAAAGATAGGTGAAACAATACGAACGGGGCATTTTCGGGCCAAATCAGTGTGCTATAGCCCACAGTATCGGGGGTGGGCCCGAGGTTTCGGCATGCTATGGGACGAAAATCAACCGGGGAATGCCAGGAAGGTTAGGGATCATCTCAATGTGGTATGTTTATTTTTTAGTGGCCATTTGGGTGAACATACGAGTGAAAAGGAACGAATGGGGCATTTTCGGGCCAAATCAGTCTGCTATAGCCCACAATATCGGGGGTGGGACTAGGGTTCGGGAGTGTTGTGGGATGAAAATCAACCTGGGCATGCCAGTGAGGTTGGGGATCATCCATATCTGGTCCGTTTAATTTTTCGTGGCCATTTGGGTGGACAAACGGGCGGAATAACGCCAATGGGGCATTTTCCAGCTAAATCCATGTGCTATAGCCCACGGTTTTTAGGGTGGGCCTGAGGTCCGGGCATGCTGTGGGCTGAAAATTGACCAGGGCTTTCCAAGGGGATTGAGAATCACCTCAGTGTGGTTCCTTTAATTTTTCGTGGCCATTTGGGTGGACAAACGGGAGAAACAGAGCGAACGGGGCATTTTCAAGCCAAATTGGTGTGCTATGGCCCATGGTTTTGAGGGTGGGCTCGGGGTTCGGGCGTGCTGTGGGCCGAAAATAGATTGGGGCATGCCAGAAAGGTTGGGGATAGTCCCAGTATGGTTCTTTTGATTTTTTGTGGCCATTTGGGTGGACAAACGGGCGAAACAGCGCGAATGAGGCATTTTCAAGTTAAATCTATGTGCTATAGCCCACGGTTTCGGGGGTGGGATAGGGGTCCGAGCGTACTGTGGGTGAAAAATTGATTGAAGCATGCCAGGGAGGTTGGGGATTGTCCTAGTGTGGTCTGTTTAATTTTTTGTGGCTATTTGTGTGAACAAACGGGCGAAATGGCGCGAATAGGGCATTTTTGGGCTAAGTAGGTGTGCCATAACCCACTATTTGGGAGTAGGCCAGGGGTCCGGGTGTGCTGTGGGCAAAAATTCGATCGGGACATACCAGGGAGGTTGGGATCATCCCAATATGATCTGTTTAATTTTTCGTACCCATTTGGGTAGACAAACGGGCGAAACGATACGAATGAGGCATTTTCGGGAAAAATCGGTGTGCTATAGCCTACGGTTTTGGGGGTGGGCCCGGGGTCTGGGCGTGCTGTGGGCTTAAAATCAATTGGAGTATGCTAGGGAAGTTGGGGATCGTCCTTGTATAGTTTGTTTAATTTTTCATGGCCATTTGTGCGGACAACCGGGTGAAATCAGGCAAATTAGGCATTTTCGGGCTAAATCGATGTGCGATAGCCCACGGATTTGGGGGTGGGCCCGGTGTCCAGGTGTCCTATAGGCCAAAAATCTATCGGGGTATGCAAGGGAGGTTAGGGATCATCCCAATGTTGTTTGTTTAATTTTACGTGGCTATTTGATTGGACGAATGGGCGAAACAGCGCGAATGAGGCATTTTCGGGCTAAATAAGTGTGCTATTGCCCACAATTTTGGGGGTAGGCCTGAGGTCCGAGCGTGCTGTGGGTCAAAAATTGACCAGGGCATGCCAAGTAGATTGGGGATCATTCTAGTGTAGTCTGTTTAATTTTTCATGGCCATTTGGGTGGACAAATGGGCAAAACGGCGTGAACGGGGCATCTTTGGGCCAAATCAGTTACTATAACCTATGGTTTTGGGGGTGGGCCCGGGGTTCGGGCGTGATGTAAGCTGAAAATCAAATAGGGCGTGCTAGGGAGGTTGGGGATCATCCCAAGGTGGTTTGTTTAATTTTTTGTGGCTATTTGGGTGGACCATCAGGCGAAATGACGGGAACAGGGCAATTTCGGGCCCAATTAGTGTGCTATAGCTAACCATTTCGGGGGTGGACTCGAGGTCCGGGCGTGCTGTGGGTCAAAAATCACTCGGGGAGTGCCAGGGAGTTTTAGGATCATCCCACTGTGGTCCTCTTAATTTTTCATCGCCATTTGGGTGGACAAACGGGTAAAACGGCGCGAATGGGGCATTTTTGGTCCAAATCGGTGTGCTATATCCCATGGTTTTAGGGGTGGGCCTGGGGTTCGGGCGGGATTTGGTTCTAAAATTAACCGGGATGTGCCAGGGAGGTTGGGGATCATCCAAGTGTAGTCTGTTTAATTTTTGGGGATATTTGGGTGGACAAATGGGCAAAACTGCACGAATAGGGCATTTTTGGGCCTAATCGGAGTGCTATGGCCCATAGTTTTAAGGGTGGGCCTAGGGTTCGAGTGTGTTGTGGGCCAAAAATTGATCGGGGCATGCCAATAAGATTGGGGATCATCAATAGGTGCACTATAGCGCCCAGTTTCGGGGGTTGGCCCGGGGTTCGGGTGTGCTATTGGCCAAAAATCAACCGAGGCATGCCAGGGAGGTTGGGGATCATCTCAGTATAGTCCTTTAAATTTTTTGTGGCCATTTGGGTGGACAAACGGGCAAAATAGTGTGAAGGAGGCATTTGCGGGTCAAATTACTGTGCTATAGCCCACGGTTTAGGTACAGGGCCTGGGGTCCGGGCATACTGTAAGACGAATATTGATTAGGACTTTCTAGGGAGGTTTGATCATCCCACTGTGGTCCGTTTAATTTTTTGTGGCTATTTGGGTGGACATATAGGCGAAATGGTGCAATTTTGGGAAAAATTGGTGTGCTATAGCCTACGATTTTGGTTGTGGGCCAGGGGTTCGGGGGTGTTTTGGGCCAAAAATCGACTGGGGTGTGCTAGGGAGGTTGGGGATCATCTCAGTGTTGTCAGTTTAATCTTTCGTGGCTATTTGGGAGGACAAACGGGCGATTCGGTATGAACAAGGCATTTTAAGGCCTAATCAATGTACTATAGCCCGTGGTTTCAGGGGTCGACCCTTGGTCCAAACATATTACGGGCCAAAAATTGGCCGGGGTATGCCAGGGATATTGGGGATTGTTCTAGTGTGTTCCATTTAATTTTGAGTCCATTTGGGTGGAAAAACGAGCGAAAAGGCATGAACGGGACATTTTTGAGCTAAATCGATGTGCTATAGACCACGATTTAGGGGTGGGCTCGGGGTCTGAGTGTATTGTGGGCCAAAAATTAACTAAGGTGTGCCAGGGTTATTGAGGATCATCTAGTGTGGTCCGTTTAATTTAACGTTACCATTAACGGGTGAAACAACGCGAATGGGGCATTATTGAGCTAAATCGGTGTGCTACTGCCCATAGTTTTGGGGGTGGGTCCATGGTCCGGGAGTGCTGTGGGCCGAAAATCGATCGAGGCGTACCAGGGTGGTTGGGGATCATTCAAGTGTGGTCCGTTTAATTTTTTGTGGCCATTTGGGATTACAAACGGGCAAAAAGGTGCAAATGGGGCATTTTCTGGCAAAATCGGTGAGCTATAGCCTATGGTTTTGGGGGTGGGCCTGGGGTCCGAGCGTACTGTGGGCCGAAAATCGATCGAGGTAAGATAGGGAGGTTGAGGATAATCCCAGTGTGGTCTAATTAATTTTTTGTTGCCATTTAGGTGGACAAATGGGCGAAACAGCGCAAATGGGGCATTTTCGGGCCAAATCGATGTGCTATAGACCACAGTTTTAGGGGTGGGCCCGGGTTCAAGGCGTGTTATGGGCTGAAAATAGACTGAGGTGTGCCAAGAAGGTTGGAGATCATCCCAGTGTGGTCTATTTAATTTTTCGTGGCCATGTGGGTGGACAAACGGGAAAAATGGCATGAACGAACATTTTTGGGCCAAATCGGTGTGCTATAGGCAACGATTCGGGGAAGGGCCTACTGTCCGGGCGTGCTGCAGGCTGAAAATTGACCGAGGCATGCCAGGAAAGTTGAGGATCATCCCAATGTGGTCTTTTAAATTTTGTTGGCCATTTGGATGGACAAACCGGTGAAACGGCGCGAACGGGGCATTTTTTGGCCAAATCGATGTGCAATAGCCCACGGTTTTGGGGGTGGGCTCGGGGTTCAGGCATGATGTAAGCCAAAAATTGACCAGGGCATGCCAAGGAGGTTGAGGATCATCCCAGTGTGGTCTGTTTAATTTTTTGGATCGACAAACGGGCGAAACGACGCAAACATGGCATTTTGGGGCCAAATCGATGAGCTATAGCTCACGGTTTCGGGGGTGGATTCGGGGTCTGGGTGTGCTGTGGGTAAAAAATCAGTCAGGGCGTGCCAGGGAGGTTGGGGATCATTTAGTGTGGTTTGTTTAATTTTTTTTTGGCATTTGGGTGGACAAACGGGAGAAACGATGCAAACAGGGCAATTTTGGGCCAAATCGGTGTTCTATGGCCCAAGGTTTAGGGGTGGGCTCGGGGTTCGGGCGTGCTGTGAATTGAAAATTGACTGAGCCATGCCAGAGAGGTTTGGGATCATCCTAGTGTTGTCCGATTAATTTTTCGTGGCTATTTTGGTGGACAAACGGTTGAAACGGCTTGAACAAAACATTTTTGGGCCAAATTGGTGTGCTATAGCCCATGATTTCTTCGGCGGACCTTGGGTTCTGGCATGTTGTGGGCCAAAAATTGATCGAGGCATACCAGGGAGGTTGAGGATCATCCCAGTATGATCCGTTTAATTTCTCGTTGCTATTTGGGTGGATAAACAGGCTAAACAGAATGAACGAGGAATTTTCGAGCATAATCGGTGTGTTATAGCCTACAGTTTTGGGGTGGGCCTAGGGTTCCGGCGTGCTATCGGCTAAAAATCTATCGGGGTATGCCAGGGAGGTTGGGGATCATCACAGTATGGTTCGTTTAATTTTAATGGCTATTTGGGTGGACAAACGGGTGAAACGGCACGAACGGAGCATTTTTGGGCTCACTCGGTGTGCTATAGCCCACAATTTTAGGGTTGGGCCTAGGGTTCGGGCAGTCTGTGAGATGAAAATCGACCGGGGCATGCCAGGGAGTTTGGGTATCATCCTAGCATATTTTGTTTAATTTTTTTTGGCTATTAGAGTTGACAAACAGGAGAAATAGAGTGAATAGGATATTTTCGGGACAAACGGGTGAAATCGCATGAACGAGGCATTTTGGGGCTGAATCGGTGTGCTATAGACTACGATTTTGGGAGTGGGGCTGGGGTCCAGGTGTGCTGTGGGCTAAAAATCGACCGTTGTGTGATAAGGAGGTTGAAGATCGTCCTAGTGTAGTTTTTTTAATTTTTCGTGGCCATTTGGGTGGACAAACCGACGAAACGGCACGAATGGGGCATTTTTGGGCCAAATCGGTGTGCTATAGCCCATGATTTTAGGGGTGGGCCCAGGGTCTGGGCTTGTTGTGGGTCAAAAATCAATTGGAGAATGTCAAAAAGGTTGGGGATATCATAGTGTGGTCCACTTAATTTATCGTGGCCATTTGGGTAGACAAATGGGCGAAACAACGCGAATGTGGTATTTTTTGGCCAAATCGGTGTGCTATAGCCCACGATTTTTGGGGTGGGCCTAGGGTCCGGGCGTGCTGTAGGCTAAAACTTTACCTGGGTATGCCAAGGGGGCTGGGGATCATCCCAGTGGGGTCTGTTTAATTTTTCATGGAGCTATGGGTTGACAAATAGGCAAAACGGCGCGAATGGGGAATTTTCAGGTCAAATTGGTGTGCTATAGCCCACAGTTTTGGGGGTGGTCCCGAGGTCCAAGCGTGTTGTGCGCCAAAAATCGATCGGGACATGCCAAGGAGGTTGGGGATCATCCCAGTGTGTTTCATTTAATTTTTTGTGGCCATTTGGATTGACAAACCGATGAAACAGCGCGAACGGGACATTTTCAAGAAAAATCAACCGGTTATAGCCCATAGTTTTGGAGGTGGGCCTAGGTTCCGGGCATGCTATGGGATAAAAATTGATCGAGGCATGCCAGGGAGGTTGGGGATTGTCCCAGTATGGTTCGTTCAATTTTTCATGGCCATTTGGGTGGACAAACGGGCGATACGGTCGAAACGGGGTATTTTTGGGCCAAATCGGTGTGCTATAGCCCACGGTTTCTATGGTGGGCCATGGGTCCAATGTTTTTAGGGCCAAAAATTGATCAGGGCATGCCAGGGTGGTTAGGGATCATTCTAGTGTTGTCCGTTTAATTTTTTGTGTCCATTTGGGTAGACAAACGGGCGAAATAGCTCGAACAAGCCATTTTTGTGCAAAATTGGTGTGCTATAGCCCACTTTTTCGTGGGTGGTCCTGGGTTCGGGGCGTGCTGTAGGTCAAAAAGTGACCGAGGCATGACGGGGAGGTTGGGGATCATCCATTGTAGTCTGCAAAATTTTTCGTGGTCATTTGGGTGGACAAGCGGGTAAAACAGCATGAATGGGGCATTTTTGGGCAAAATCGATGTGCTATAGCCCACAGTTTTGGGGGTGGGCCTAGGGCTCAGGTGTGCTGTGGGCCGATAATCGACTAAGGTGTGCCAGGAAGGTTGGGAATCGTTCTAGTATGGTCTATTTAATTTTTGGTGGCCATTTGGGTGAATAAACGTGCAAAACAGCACGAACGAGGCATTTTTGGTTCAAATTGGTGTGCTATAGCCCATGGTTTCGAGGGTGGGCCCAGAGTCCCACCATGCTGCAAGTTAAAAATTGACCGAGACCTTTTAAGGAGGTTGAGGATTATACCAGTCTGGTCTGTTTAATTTTTTGTTGCCATTTAGGTGGACAAACGGGCAAAACGGTGTGAACAGGGTATTTTCGGGCTAAATCAGTATGATATAGACCAGTGTTTTGGGGGTGGGCCCGAGCCCCGTGCGTGTTGTGGGAAAAAAATTGACTGTGCGTGCCAAGGAGGTTGGGGATCATCCCAGAGTGGTTCGTTTAATTTTTGGTGGCTATTTAATAGGACAAACATTCGAAACGGCACGAACGAGGCATTTTCTTGCCAAATTGATATGCTATAACCCACAATTTAAGAAGTGGGCCCGGGGTCTGAGCATTCTGTAGGTCAAAAATCAATAGGGACCTTCCAGGGAGGTTGGGGATAATCCCAGTGTGGTCTGTTTTATTTACCTTGGCCATTGTGGGGGACAAACGGGTAAAATGGCACAAACAGGGTATTTTTGGGCTAAATCGATGAGCTATAGCCCACGACTTCGGGGGTGGGCCAGGGTCTGGGTATGCATAGGGCTGAAAATCGACCGAGGCATGCCAGGGAGGTTGGGATCATCCTAGTGTGGCCATTTTTATTTTTTGTGGCCATTTAGGTGGATAACCAGGCTAAACGACGCGAATGGGATGTTTTTGGGCCAAATCGGTGTGTTGTAGCCCACGATTTTTGTGGTGGGCCTAGGGTGAGGGCGTACTGTGGGCCAAAAATTAATCGAGGCATGCCAGGGATGTTGGGATTGTCCCAGTATGGTCTGTTTAATTTTTCATGGCCATTTAGGTGGACAAACGGGTGAAACGGCATAAACAGGGTAATTTAGGGCCGAATCGGTGTGCTATAGCCTACGGTTTTGTGGGTGTGGCTGGGGGCCAGGTGTCCTATGGGACAAAAATCAATCGGTGCATGCTAGGGAGGTTGGGGATCGTCCTAGTATGGTTCGTTTATTTTTTGTGGCCATTTGGTTGGACAAATGGGCGAAACAGCATGAATGGGGCATTTTAGGGCCAAATCGAAGTGCTATAGCCCACATTTTTAGGGGTAGGCCCAGGGTATGGGCTTGCTGTGGGTCAAAAAATCAATTAGAACATGTAAGATTGGTTGGGGATCTTCCAAGTATGGTCCGTTTAATTTTTCGTGGCCATTTGGTGGACAAATGGGCGAAACAGCACGAACGGGGTATTTTTAGGCCAAATCGGTGTGCTATAGCCCATGATTTTAGAGGTGGGCCCAGGGTTCGGGTGTGTTATGGGCCAAAAATCGATCGGGTCATACCATTAAGGTTGTGGATCATCTCAGTGTTGTCCATTTAATTTTTCGTGGCCTTTTGGTTGGAAAAATGGGCTAAACGGCGTGAATGGGACATTTTCAGGCCAAATCGGTGCGCTATAGCCCACGGTTTTAGGGGTGGGCCCAGGGTCCGAGCATGCTGTATGTAAAAAATTGACTAGGGAATTCCAGGGAGGTAGGGGATCATCCCAGTGTGGTCCATTTAATTTTTCGTGGCAATTTGGATGAACAAATGTGCGAAACGGCGCAAACGGGGCATTTTTAGGAAAAATTGAGTTGTTATAGCCCATGATTTCGGGTATGCGCCTGGGGTCCAGGCATGCTATTGGCTAAAAATTGATTGGGACATGCCAGGGAGGTTGGAGATCATCTCAGTATGGTCCGTTCAATTTTTCATGGCCATTTGGGTGGACAAACGGGCGAAACGACATGAACGGGGTATTTTCAAGCCAAGTTGATGTGCTATAGACCACGTTTTTGGGGGTGGGCCTGGGCTCCAGTATCCTACGGACCAAAAATTCACCAGGGCGTGCCAGGGAGGTTGGGGATCGTCCTAGTGTGATTCGTTTAATTTTTTGGGGCTATTTAAGTGGACTGGCAAAGTCGGTGTGCTATATCATATGGTTTTGGTGGTGGACCTTGGGTAAGGGCGTGCTGCGGGCTGATAATCGACCAGTGCATACCAGGGAGGTTGAGAGTCATCCCAGTATGGTATGTTTAATTTTTAGTGGCTATTTGTGTTGACAAACGTATAAAACAGCGCAAACGGGGCATTTTCAGGCTAAATTGGTGAGCTATAGCCCATGGTTTTAGGGGTGGGCCCGAGGTCCGAGTGTGCCACAGGTCAGGAATCAACCGGGACCTTCCAGGGAGGTTAGCGATTGTTCCAGTATGGTATTTTTAATTTTTCATCGCCATTTGGGTGTACAAACAGGCAAAACGGCGCGAACGGGATGTTTTCGGGCCAAATCGATATGCTATAGCCCACAGATTCGGGGGTGGGCCAGGGTCCGAGCGTGCTGTGGGCTAAAAATCATCCGAGGCATGTCAGGAGGATAGGGATCATCCCAGTGTATCTCATTTAATTATTATTGGCTATTTGGGTGGACAAACGGGCGAAATGGCACGAACGGCAAATTTTCAGGCTAAATCGGTGTGCTATAGCCCACAGTTTTGGGGGTGGGCCTAGGGTCTGAGTGTGTTGTGGGACAAAAATTGATCGGGGTAAGCCAGGGTGATTGAGGATCATGCCAGCATGGTCCATTTAATTTTTTGTGGCCATTTTGATTAACAAATCGGTAAAACAGCACGAATGGGACATTTTTGGGAAAAAATCAGTGTGCTATAGCCCACGGTTTCATGGGTGGGCCCGGGGTTTGGGCGTACTTTGGGCCAAAAATCGCTCGAGGTGTGCCAGGGATGTTGGGGATCATTCAAGTGTGGTGCGTTCAATTTTTCATGGCCATTTGGGTGGACAAACGGATGAAACAGCACGAACGGGGCATTTTCGAGCTAAAGCAGTGTGCTATAGTCCATAATTTTAGGGGTAGGCTCGGGTCCGGGCGTGGTGTGGGGCAAAAATTGACCGGGGCATGTCAGGGAGGTTGGGGATCATCTCAGTGTTGACCGTTTATTTTTACGTGGCCATTTGGGTGGACAAATAAGCAAAACAATGCGAATGGGACATTTTCGGAAAAAATTGATGTGTTATACCCTACAGTTTTTGGGGTTGACTCGGGGTTCGAGTGTGATATAGGTCAAAAATTGAGCGGGGTCTTCCAGGGAGGTTGGGGATCATCCCAGTGTGATTCGTTTTATATTTTATGGCCATTTGGGTGGACAAACGGGCAAAATGACGTGAATGGGGTATTTTCGAGCCAAATCGGTGAGCTATACCCCATGGCTTCAGTGGTGGGCAAGGGTTTGGGTGTGCAGTGGGCTAAAAATTGATCGGGGCATGCCAGGGAGGTTTGGGATCATCTAAGTGTGGCCCATTTAATTTTTTATGGCCATTTGGGAGAAGAAAAGGGCGAAACGGCGCGAATGGGATATTTTTTGGCCAAATCGGTGCGCTATAGCCCACGATTTTAGGGATCATTCTAGTGTGGTCCATTTAATTTTTTGTGGTCATTTGCATGGAGAAATGGGCAAAACAGCACGAACGGGGCATTTTCTGGTTAAATTGGTGTATTATAGCCCACGGTTTTAGAAGTGGGCTCGGGGTCTAGGCGTGATGTGGGCCAAAAATCGACTGGGGCATGCTAGAGAGGTCGGGAATCATCACAGTATGGTCCGTTTAATTTTTTGGGGCCATTTGGGTGGACAAATGGGAGAAACGGCGCGAATAGGGCAGTTTTGAATTAAATTGGTGTACTATAGCACATGGTTTTGTGGGTGGGCTCGGGGTTTGGGCGTGCTGTGGGCCAAAACTCGACCGGGGCCTTCAAGGGAGGTTGGGGATCGTCCTAGTATGGTCCGTTTAATTTTTTGTGGAATTTTAGGTGGATAAATGGGCAAAACGGCGTGAACGGGGATTTTTCGGGCCAAATCAATTTGCTATAGCATACAGTTTTATGGTGGGCCTAGGGTCTGGGCCTTGCTGTGGGCTAATAGTCTACCAGGGAGTGCCAGGGAGGTTGTGGATCGTCCCAGTATGGTTCGTTTAAGTTTTCATGGCCTTTTGGGTGGACAAACAGGAAAAACGGCACGAATGGGGCATTTTCGAAATAAATCGATATTCTATATCCCACGAATTTGAGGGTGGGCCCATGGTTCGGGCCTGCTATGGGCCGAAAATCAACTAGGGTATGCCAGGGAGGTTGGGGATTGTCCCAATGTGGTCCGTTTAATTTTTCATGGCCAATTGGGTGTACAAATGGGTGAACCGCGGCAAATGGGGCATTTTCGGGCCATATAAGCGTGCTATAGCGCATGTTTTTGGGTGTGGGGCCGGGTTTGGGCATGTTGTGGACCAAAAATCAATTGGGGCATGCCAGGAAGGTTATGGATCATCCCAGTGTGGTCCGTTTGGGTGGACAAATGGGCGAAACATCACTTGCGGGGAATTTTTGGGCCAAATTGGTGTGCTATAGCCCACAATTTTAGTGGTGGGCCCAGGTCTTGGGCGTGTTGTGTGTGGAAAATCAATCGGACCATCCCAAGGAAGTTGGGGATCATCCCAGGGTTGTCCGTTTAATTTTTTGTGGCTATTTGGGTGGACAAATGGGCGAAGCAATGCGAACGGGGCATTTTTGGGCCAAATCAATGTGTTATAGCCCATGGTTTTGGGGGTGGGCCTAGGGTTTGGGCATGCTATGGGTCAAAAATTGATTGGGGTATGCCAGGGAGGCTGGGGATCATCCCAGTGGGGTCCGTTTAATTTTTCATGGCCATTTGGGTGGACAAACAGGAAAAACAGCGTGAATGGGGCATTTTCGGGCCAAATTGGTGTGCTCCAGCCCATGGTTTTGGGGGTGGACCCAAGGTTCGAGCGTGTTGTATGCTAAAAATTGAGCGAAGCATGATAGAGAGGTTGGAGATCATTCCTGTATGTTTCGTTTAATTTTTTTGTTGCCATTTGGATGGACAAACAAGCGAAACAGCGCGTACGAGGCATTTTGTCAAAAATTGGTGTGTTATAGCTCGCGAATTTGGGGGTGGACCTAGGGTTCGGGCATGGTATGGTTCAAAAATAGACCAAGGCATGCCAGGGTGATTGGGGATCATCCCAGTATTGTCCGTTCAATTTTTCATGTCTGTTTGGGTGGACAAACATTCGAAACGGCATAAACGGTGCATTTTCAGGACAAATCAATGTGCTATAGCCCACTGTTTTAGAGGTGGGCCCAGAGTCTGATGTGCTGTTGGCCAAAAATTGATCGGGGTATGTCAGAGAGATTTAGGATCTTCCCAGTGTGGTCCGTTTAATTTTTTGTGTCCATTTAAGTGAACAAACGGGCAAAATTGCGTGAACGGGGCATTTTCGGGCAAAATTGATGTGCTATAGCCAATGATTTCGGGGGAGGACCCGGGGGTCGAGATGTGCTGTAGGCCAAAAATTAACTGAGGTGCGTCAAGGAGGTTGGATATCATCCCAGTGTGGTCCGTTTAATTTTTCGTGGCCATTTGGGTGGACAAACGAGCAAAACAGCATGAACAGGGCATTTCTGGGCAAAACAGTTTTGGGGGTGGGCCTAGAGTTCGAGTGTGATGCAAGTCAAAAATCGATAGGGGCCTTCCAAGGAGGTCGGAGATTATCCCATTCTGGTCCGTTTAATTTTTCATGGCCATTTGGGTGGAGAAACGAGCAAAACAGCATAAATGAGGTATTTTCGGGCTAAATCGGTGTGCTATAGCCTACGATTTCGGGTGTAGGCCAGGGTCCGAGCATTTAGTGGACTGAAAATTGATTGGGGCATGCCCGGGAGGCTAGGGATCATTCCAGTGTAGCTCGTTTAATTTTTTGTGTCTATTTAGGGGGACAAATGGGCGAAACATCATGAACGGGACTTATGGGGCAAATCGGTGTTCTATAGCCCCCAATTTTGGGGGTGGGCTAGGGGTACGAGCGTGCTGTGGCCCAAAAATTGACTGAGGTAAGCCAGGGATGTTGGGGAACATCCCATTATAGTCCTTTTAATTTTTTGTGGCTATTTGGATGGACAAACGGGAAAAATGGGGCGAATGGTGCATTATCAAGAAAAAATCAGCGTACTATATCCCACAGTTTTGGGGGTGGGCCGGGGGTTCGGACGTGCTGTGGGTTCAAAATCGACCAGGGCAAGCCAGGGAGGTTGGGAATCATCCTAGTGTGGTCCATACAATTTTTCATGGCTATTTGCATGGACAAATGGATGAAACGGCACAAACGGGGCATTTTCAAGCCAAATTGGTGTGCTATAGCCCACAGTTTTGGGGGTGGGCCCTGGGTCCGGGCGTGCTGGGGGCCGATAATCGACCGGTGCATTCCAGGAAGGTTGGGGATCATCCCAGTATGGTCTGTTTAATTATTGGAGGCCATTTGAGTGGACAAACGTGCAAAACAGCGTGAACGGGGCATTTTTGAGCTATATCGGTGAGCTATAGCCCACGGTTTTAGGGGTGGGCCTGATGTCCGAGCGTGCCATAGGTCAAAAATCGATCGGAACCTTCCAGGGAGGTTGTGGATTATCCCAGTCTGGTCCTTTTAATTTTTTATGGCTATTTGGATTGACAAACAGGCAAAACAGCGCAAACGAGGTATTTTCAAGCCAAATCGGTGTGCTATAGCCCACGGTTTCGGGGATGGGCCAGGGTCCGAGCGTGCAGTGGGCTGAAAATTGATTGGGGCATTCCAGGGAGGTTAGGGATCATCCCAGTATGGTCCATTTAATTTTTCATGGCTATTTAGGTGGACAAATGGGCGAAACGGTATGAACAGGAAGTTTTCAGGCCAAATCGTTGTTCTATGGCCCACGGTTTTGGGGATGGCCCTGAGGTTCGAACGTGCTGTGGGCTAAAAATTGATTAGAGTAAGCCAGGAAGGTCGGGGATAATCCCAGTATGGTCTGTTTAATATTTCATGGCCATTTCGATGGACAAACGGGTGAAACGGCATGAACGGGGCATTTTTGGGAGGTTAGGGATCATCCCAGTGTGGTTCGTTTAATTTTTGTGGCCTTTTGTGTGGACAAACAAGCAAAATGATGCGAACGGGACATTTTTAGGCCTAATCGTTGTGCTATACCCCACAATTTTAGGGGTGGGTTCGGGATCCGAGCGTGCTGTAGGTCAAAAATCAATTGGGGCCTTCCAGGAACTAAGGATCATCCCAGTGTGGTTCGTTTTATTTTTCATGGCCATTTGGGTGGACAAACGGGCAAAACGGTATGAATTCTGTGTTTTTGGGCCAATCGGTAAGCTATATCCTATGGCTTTGGAGGTGGGCCAGGGTCCAGGCTTGTAGTGGGTTGGAAAATGACCGGGGCATGCCAGGGAGGTTGAAGATCATCCCAGTGTAGCCCATTTAATTTCTTGTGGTTATTTGGGTGCTATAGCCAACGATTTTAGAGGTAGGCCCGGGGTCACAGCGTGCTGTGGGCAAAAAATCAATCTGGGCATGCCAGGGAAGTTGTGCATCGTTCCAGTGTGGTCCGTTTAATTTTTCATGACCATTTGGGTGGAAAAATGGGCAAAATGGCATAAACGGGGAATTTTCAGGCCAAATCGGTGTGCTATAGCCCACCATTTTAGGAGTGGGCTCGGGGTCTAGGTGTACTGTGGGTTAAAAATTGATCGGGGCATGCTAGGGAGGTTGAGGATCGTCCCAGTAAGATCCGTTTAATTTTTTGTGGCCATTTGGGTGGATAAACGGGAGAATCGACGCAAATGGGGCATTTTCAGGTCAAATCAATTGCTATAGCCCATGTTTTTGAGGATGGGCTCGGGGTCCGAGAGTGTTCTAAGCCAAATATTAACCGGGTCTTGCCAAGGAGGTTGTGGATAATCCCAGTGTGGTCCGTTTAATTTTTCGTGTCCATGTGGGTGGATAAACGGACGAAACGATGCAAATGTGGAATTTTTGGGCCAAATTGGTGTGCTATAGCCAACGATTTTGGTGGTGGGCCCGGGGTCCAGGCATGCTATAGGGCAAAAATTGATCGGTGTATGCAAAAAAGGTTGAGGATCATCCCAGTATGGTCCGTTTAATTTTTTGTGGACTTTTGGGTGGACAAATGGGCAGAAAAGCACGAACGGGTAATTTTCAGTCCAAATCGGTGTGCTATAGCCCACAGTTTTGGGGGGAGGGCCTAGGGTCCGGGCCTGCTGTGGGCTAAAAGTCAATCGGACCATGCCAGGGAGGTTGTGGATCATTCCAGTATGGTCTGTTTAATTTTTCATGGCCATTTGGGTTGACAAACGGGCACACCTGGGCAAACGGTTCATTTTTGGGCTACATCAGCGTTCTCAAGCCCATGGTTTTTAGGGTGGGCCCGAGGTTCGGGAGTGCTGTGGGCCAAATATTGATTGGGGCATGCCAGGGAGGTTATAGATCATCCCAGTGTGGTCAGTTTAATTTTTCGTGGCCATTTAGGTGGACAAACCGGCGAAACAACGCGTGCGAAGCATTTTTGGGCCAAATCGGTGAGCTATAGCCTATGGTTTTAGTGGTGGGCCCAGGGTTTGGGTTTTTTGTAGGGAAAAAATCAATCGGACCATCCCAGGGAGGTTGGGGATCATCCCAGTGTGGTCCGTTTAATTTTTCGTGGCTATTTGGGTAGACGAACGGCCAAAACCGTGCGAACGGACATTTTTTGGCCAAATCGGTGGCTATAGCCCACGGTTTTGGGGCATGCTATGGGCCAAAAAGCAACCGGGGCATGCCAAGAAGTCCTGGGATCATCCTAGTATGGTCTATTTAATTTTTTGTGGCCCTTTGGGTGGACATACGGGCAAAACAGTGCGAATGGAACATTTTTAGACCAAATTGGTGTGATATAGCCCACGGTTTTGGGGGTGCACCCGAGGTTCAAGCATGTTGTGTTCTTAAAATTGACTAGGGCATTCTAGGGAGGTTGGTGATCATCCCAATTTGTTCCTATTAATTTTTCGTGGCTATTTAGATGGACAAACGGCCAAAACGATGTGAATGGGGCATTTTTGGGAAAAATCGATCTGTTATAGCCCTCGATTTTGGGGTGGGCCAAGGGCCTGGGTGTGCTATGGGCCAAAAATCAATCGGGGCATGCCAGGGAGGTTGGGGATCATCCCAGTATGGTCCATTCAATTTTTCATGGCCATTTGGGTGGATAAATAGGTGAATCAGCACGAACGGGGCATTTTCGAGCCAAATCGGTGTGCTTTAGCCTACTGTTTCGGTGGTGGGATCGGGGTCCGATGTGCTGTGTGCTAAAAATTAGATCGGGGAATGCCAGGGAGGTTGGGGATCATCCCAGTGTGATCTATTCAATTTTTCATGACCATTTGGGTGGACAAACGAGCAAAAAAGTGCGAACGGGGCATTTTCAGGAAAAATCGGTGTTCCATAACTCACGATTTCGAGGGTGGGCCCGGGGTCGAGGTGTGCTATAGGCCGAAAATTGACTGAGGCATGTCAGGGAGGTTGAGGATCATCCCAGTATGGTTCGTTTAATTCTGCATGGCTATTTGGGTGGACAAACGGACAAAATAGCATGAACAGGGCATTTTTAGGCAAAATTGGTGTGTTATAGCCCACGGTTACGGGGGTGGGATTGGGGTCCAGGCGTTCATGGGCCGATAATCAACCGAGGCATGCCATGAAGGTTGGGGATTAAATTAGTGTGGTCTGTTTTATTTTTTGTTGCCATTTGGATGGATAAACATGCAAAACGGTACGAACGGGGCATTTTTGAGCCATATCGGTGTGCTATAGCCCACGATTTTGGGGGTGGGCCCAGAGTCCACGTGTGTTGTAGGTCAAAAATTGACCGGGGCTTTCCAGGGAGGTTGGGGATTATCCTAGTCTGGTTCGTTTAACTTTTTGTGGCCATTTGGGTTGACAAACAGGCAAATCGGCATGAACAAGATGTTTTCAGGCTAAATCAGTGTGCTATAGCCTATGGTTTTGGTGGTGGGCAAGGGTCCGAGTGTGCAGTGGGTTGAAAATCAATCGGGGCATGCCAGGTAGGTTGGGGATCATCCCAGTGTAGCCCGTTTAATTTTTCGTGGCTATTTAGGTGAACAAATGGGTGAAACAGCACGAACGGGATATTTTTGGACCAAATCGGTTTGCTATAGCCCACGATTTTTAGGGTAGGCCCAAGGGTAGTCTGTTTAATTTTTTTGTGTCCATTTGGATGGACAAATGGGTAAAACGGCGCGAATGAGGCATTTTTGAGAAAAAGTCAGTGTGCTATACCCTACGGTTTCTGGGGCGGGCCTGGGGTTCGAGCATTGGGGCGTGCGAGGGAGGTTGGGAATCATCCTAATATGGTCCATTCAATTTTTTATGGCTATTTGGGTGGACAAATAGGCGAAATGACATGAACAGGGCATTTTTTAGCCAAATCGGTGTGTTATAGCCCACAGTTTAAGTGGTGGGCTCGAGTTCGGGTGTGTTGTGGGCCAAATATTGACCATGGTATTCCAGGGAGCTTAAGGATCGTCCAGTGTATTTCATTTAATTATTCGTGGCTACTTGGGTGGACAAACGAGTGAAATGGCGCGAACGGTGTATTTTTTGGCCAAATCGTTATGCTATATCCCACGGTTTTGGGGGTGGCCCAAGATCCGCACGTGCTGTAGGTGGAAAATCGATCGGGGCCTTCCAGGGAGGTTGGTGATCATCCCAGTCTGGTCTGTTTTATTTTTCGTATCCATTTGGCTGGACAAACGAGCGAAACGGCGCAAATGGTATGTTTTAAGGCCAAATCGGTAAGCTATAGCCCACAGCTTCAGGGGTGGGCCAGGGTCTGGGTGAACAATGGGCTAAAAATCAATTACGGCATGCCAGGGAGGTTTGGATGGTCCCATTGTGTCTTGTTTAATTTTTTATGGCTATTTAGATGAACAAACGGGCGAAACGGCGTGAATGGGACGTTTTCAGGAAAAATCATTGTGCTATAGCCCACGATTTTGGGGGTAAGCTTGGGGTTAGGGCGTGTTGTGGGCTAAAAGTCAATTGTGGCATGCCAGGGAGGTTGGGGATCATCCCAGTGTGGTCTGTTTAATTTTTCGTGGCCATTTGGGTGGACAAACGGGCGAAACGGGACGACAGGGGCATTTTTGGGGAAATCGATGTGCTATAGCCCACAGTTTTGGGAGTGAGCCCGGGGTCCAAGCATTATGTGGACCAAAAATCAATCGGGGCGTGCCAAGGAGGTTGGGGATCATCCCAGTATGGTCCGTTTAATTTTTTTTGTGGCCATTTGGGTGGACAAATAGGAGAAACGACGCGAACGGGTCATTTTTAGGTTAAATCGGTGTGCCATATCCCATGGTTTTGGGGGTGGGACTGGGGTCTAGGCGTGTTGTCGGCCAAAAATCGACCGAGGCATGGCAGGGAGGTTCTGGATTATCCCAGTGTGGTCTATCTAATTTTTGGTGGGTATTTGGGAAGACAAACGGATGAAATGACGTGAACGAGGAATTTTCAAGCCAAATCAGTGTGCTATAGCCCACGATTTCGTGGGTGGGATTAGGTTCCGAACGTGCTGTAGACCAAAAATCGATCGGTGCATGGCAGGGAGATTGGGGATCATCACAGTATGGTCCGTTTAATTTTTTCTGAACATTTGGGTGGACAAACGGGTAAAACGGCACGAACGGGGCATTTTTGGGCAAAATCGATGCGCTATAGCCCACGGTTTCGCGGGTGAGCCAGGGGTACGGGCGTGCTGTATGCCAAAAGTCGCCCGAGGCATGGCAGGGATGTTGTGGATCATCCCAGTATGGTTCGTTTTATTTTTTGTGGCCATTTGGGTGGATAAACGGGCAAACTGACGTGAATGGGGCATCTTTTGGTCAAATTGGTGTGCTATATCCCACGGATTTGGTGGTGGGCTTGGGGTTCGGGCGTGTAATGGGCCAAAAATCAACTGGGTCATGCCAGGGAGGTTGCGGATCATCCCAATGTACTCTGTTTATATTTTTGTCGCTCTTTGGGTGGAAAAACAGGCGAAACAACACGAACGGGGCATTTTTGATCAAAATAGGTGTGCTATAACCCACGGTTTTAGGGGTGGACCCGGGTTCCAACCGTGTTGTAGGCCAAAAATCAACAGTGGCATGCCAGGGAGTTTGTAGATCCTCCTAGTGTAGTTCGTTCAATTTTTTTTGCCATTTGGGTGGACAAACGGGCAAAACAACGCGAATGGGGCATTTTCAGGCCAAATCGGTGTTCTATAGCCCATGGTTTTGGGGGTGGGCCCGGAGTTCGGGCGTACTCTAGGCTAAAAATTGACCTGAGCATGCCAGAGAGGTTGGGGATCATCCCATTGGGGTCTAATTAATTTTTTGTTGCCATTTAGGTGGACAAATGGGCGAAACAGCGTAAATGAGGCATTTTCGGGCCAAATCGTTATGCTATAAACCACGGTTTTAAGGGGTGGGCTCGGGGTCAAGGCATGCTGCGGGCTGAAAATCGACCGAGGTGTGATAGGGAGGTTGGAGATCATCCCAGTGCGGTTCTTTCAATTTTTTGTGGCCATGTGGGTGGACAAACGGGAAAAATGGTACGAACAGACATTTTTGGGCCAAATCGGTGTGCTATAGCCAACGATTCGGGGAAGGGCCTAGGGTCTGGGCGTGCTGCAGGCTGAAAATTGACTGGGGCATGCCAGGAAGGTTGAGGATCATCCCAGTGTGGTCCTTTAAATTTTTTTGGCCATTTGGATGGACAAACGGGTGAAACGACACGAATGGGGCATTTTTTAGCCAAATTGATGTGCAATAGCCCACGGTTTTGGGGGTGGGCTTGGGGTTCGGGCGTGCTGTAAGCCAAAAATTGACTGAGGTATGCTAGGGAGGTTGGGCATCATCCCAGTGTGGTCCGTTTTATTTTTTGTGGCTATTTGGATCGACAAACGGGCAAAACGATGCAAACAAGGCATTTTGGGGCCAAATCGATGAGCTATAGCTCACGGTTTCGGGGATGGATTCGGGGTCTGGGTGTGCTATGGGTAAAAAATCAATCTGGGCGTGCCAGGGAGGTTGGGGATCGTTCAGTGTGGTTTTTTTAATTTTTTTGGTATTTGGGTGGACAATTGGGAGAAATGACACAAACAGCGCAATTTTGGGCCAAATCAGTGTTCTATGGCCCAAGGTTTAGGGGTGGGCTCGGGGTCCGGGCGTGCTGTGAGTTAAAAATTGATTGAGCCATGCCAGGGAGGTTTGGGATCATCCCAGTGTTGTCCGATTAATTTTTCATGGCTATTTTGGTGGACAAACGGTTGAAACGGCTTGAACGGAACATTTTTGGGCCAAATTGGTGTGCTATAGCCCATGATTTCTTCGGCGGGCCTTGGGTTCTGGGATGTTGTGGGCCAAAAATCTATCGAGGCATACCAGGGAGGTTGAGGATCATCCCAGTATGGTCTATTTAATTACTCGTTGCTATTTGGGTAGATAAACGGGCTAAACAGAATGAACGGGGAATTTTCAAGCATAATCGGTGTATTATAGCCTACGATTTTGGGGGTGGGCCTAGGGTTCGGGCGTGCTATCAGCTAAAAATCTATTGGAGTATGCCAGGGAGGTTGGGGATCGTCCCAGTATGGTCTGTTTAATTTTTGTGGCTATTTGGGCTCATTCGGTGTGCTATAGCCTACAAATTTAGGGGTGGGCCTAGGGTTCGAGTAGTCTGTCAGATGAAAATTGACTGGGGCATGCCAGGGAGTTTGGGTATCATCCCAGCATATTTCGTTTAATTTTTTGTGGCTATTAGGGTTGACAAACAGGAGAAACAGAGTGAATAGGATATTTTCAGGGCAAATCGATGTGCTATAACCCTTTGTTTTGGGGATGAGCCCAGGGTCAGGGCGTGTTGTGGGACAAATATCGATCGAGGCATGCCAGGGAGGTTGAGGATCATCCCAGTGTGGTCCGTTTAATTTTTTATGGCCATTTGGGTGGACAAACGTGTGAAATCGCACGAACGAGGCATTTTGGGGCCGAATCGGTGTGCTATAGCCTACGATTTAGGGAGTGGGGCTGGGGTCCAGGTGTCCTGTGGGCTAAAAATCAACTGTTGTGTGCTAAGGAGGTTGAAGATCGTCCTAGTGTAGTTTGTTTAATTTTTTGTGTCCATTTGGGTGGACAAACCGGCGAAACGGTACGAATGGGGTATTTTCCAGTACGGTCTGTTTAATTTTTTTGTGGCTATTTGGGTGGACAAACGTGTAAAACAGCACGAACGGGGCATTTTTGGTCCAAATTGGTGTGCTATAGCCCACGATTTCGAGGGTGGGCCCAGAGTCCCAGCATGCTGCAGGTCAAAAATTGACCGGGACCTTTTAAGGAGGTTGGGCATTATACCAGTCTGGTCCGTTTAATTTTTTGTTGCCATTTAGGTGGACAAACGGGCAAAAATGCGTGAACAGGGTATTTTCGGGCTAAATCAGTGTGATATAGACCAGTGTTTTGGGGGTGGGCCCGGGCCTCATGCATGTTGTGGGACAAAACTTGACTGTCCGTGCCAAGGAGGTTGGGGATCATCCCAGAGTGGTTCATTTAATTTTTGGTGGCTATTTAGGCGGACAGACATTCAAAACGGCATGAACAAGGCATTTTCTTGCCAAATCGATATGCTATAACCCACAATTTAAGAAGTGGGCCTGGGGTCCAAGCATTCTGTAGGTCGAAAATCAATAGGGCCCTTCCAGGGAGGTTGGGGATAATCCCACTGTGGTCTGTTTTATTTACCTTGGCCATTATGGGGGACAAACGGGTAAAACGGAACAAACAGGGTATTTTCGAGCTAAATCGATGAGCTATAGCCCACGACTTTGGGGGTGGGCCAGGGTCTGGGTGTGCATAGGGTTGAAAATCGATCGGGACATGCCAGGGAGGTTGGGGATCATCCTAGTGTGGCCAGTTTTATTTTTGGTGGCCATTTGGGTGGATAACCGGGCTAAACGGCACGAATAGGATGTTTTTGGGCCAAATCGGTGTCTTGTAGCCCACGATTTTAGGGGTGGGCCTAGGGTGAGGGCGTGTTGTGGGCCAAAAATTAATCGAGGCATGCCAGGGATGCTGGGGATTGTCCCAGTATGGTTTGTTTAATTTTTCATGGCCATTTAGGTGGACAAATGGGTGAAACGGCATAAACAGGGTAATTTAAGGCCGAATCGGTGTGTTATAGACTACGGTTTTGGGGGTGGGGCTGGGGTCCAGGTGTGCTATGGGACAAAAATCGACCGGTGCATGCTAGGGAGGTTGGGGATCATCCTTGTATGGTTTGTTTATTTTTTTGTGGCCATTTGGGTGGACAAACGGGCGAAACGGCACGAATGGGGCATTTTAGGGCCAAATCGAAGTGCTATAGCCCACAGTTTTAGGGGTGGGCCTAGGGTATGGTCTTGCTGTGGGTCGAAAAATCAATCAGAACATGTAAGGATGGTTGGGAATCTTCCAAGTGTGGTCCGTTTAATTTTTCGTGGCCATTTGGTGGACAAATGGGCGAAACAGCGCAAACGGGGTATTTTCGAGCCAAATTGTTTTGCTATAGCCCACGATTTTGGAGGTGGGCCCAGGGTTCGGGTGTGTTGTGGGCAAAAAATCAAATGGGTCATGCCAGTAAAGTTGTGGATCATCTCAGTGTTGTCCATTTAATTTTTTGTGGCCTTTTGGTTGAACAAATGGGCAAAACGGCGTGAATGGGGCATTTTCAGGCCAAATCGGTGTGCTATAGCCCACGGTTTTGGGGGTGGGCTCGGGGTCCGAGTATGCTGTGTGCAAAAAATTGACCAGGGAATTCCAGGGAGGTAGGGGATCATCCCAGTGTGGTCCATTTAATTTTTCGTGGCAATTTGGATGGTGAAATGTGCAAAACGGTGCAAATGGGGCATTTTTAGGAAAAATTGAGTTGTTTTAGCCCATGATTTTGGGGATGCGCCTGGGGTCCAGGCGTGCTATTAGCTTAAAATTGATCGGGACGTGCCAGGGAGGTTGGAGATCATCTCCGTATGGTCCGTTCAATTTTTCATGGCCATTTGGGTGGACAAACGGGCAAAACGGCATGAACGGGGTATTTTCAAGCCAAGTCGATATGCTATAGACCACGTTTTTGGGGGTGGGCCTGGGCTCTGGTGTCCTACGGGCCAAAAATTAATTGGGGCATGCCAGGGAGGTTGGGGATCATCCCAGTGTGACCCGTTTAATATTTTTGGGCTATTTGGGTGGACTGGCAAAGTCGGTGTGCTATATCATATGGTTTTGGTGGTGGGCCCTGGGTCAGGGCGTGCTGCGGGCTGATAATCGTCCGGTGCATACCAGGGAGGTTGAGAGTCATCCCAGTGTGGTATGTTTAATTTTTAGTGGCTATTTGGGTTGAGAAACTTATAAAACAGCGCAAACGGGGCATTTTTAGGCTAAATTGGTGAGCTATAGCCCATGGTTTTGGGGGTGGGCCCGAGCTCCGAGTGTGCCACAGGTCAGGAATCAACCAGGACCTTCCAGGGAGGTTAGCGATTGTCCCAGTAAGGTTCATTTAATTTTTCATGGCCATTTGGGTGTACAAACAGGTAAAACGGTGCGAACAGGATGTTTTTGGGCCAAATCGATATGCTATAGCCCACGGTTTTGGGGGTGGGCCAGGATCCGAGCGTGCTGTGGGCTAAAAATCATTCGGGGCATGTCATGGAGGATAAGGATCATCCCAGTGTAGCCCGTTTAATTTTTATTGGCTATTTGGGTGGACAAACGAGCGAAATGGCACGAACGACAAATTTTCAGGCTAAATCGGTGTGCTATAACCCACAGTTTTGGGGGTGGGCCTGGGGTCTGAGCGTGTTGTGGGACAAAAATTGATCGGGGTAAGCCAGGGTGGTTGGGGATCATGCCAGCATGGTCCATTTAATTTTTCGTGGCCATTTTGTTTAACAAACCGGTAAAATGGCACGAATGGGACATTTTTAGGAAAAAATCAGTGTGCTATAGCCCACGGTTTCATGGGTGGGCCCAGGGTTTGGATGTACTTTGGGTCAAAAATCACTCGAGGCATGCCAGGGATGGTTGGGATCATTCTAGTATGGTGCGTTCAATTTTTCATGGCCATTTGAGTGGACAAACGGATGAAACAGGACGAACGGGGCATTTTCGAGCTAAATCAGTGTGTTATAGTCCCTAATTTTAGGGGTGGGCTCGGGTCCGGGTGTGCTGTGGGGCAAAAATAGACCGGGGCATGCCAGGAAGGTTGGAGATCATCTCTGTGTGGACCGTTTATTTTTTTGTGGCCATTTGGGTGGACAAATAAGCAAAACAGTGCGAACAGAACATTTTCCAAAAAAATTGATGTGCTATACCCTACAGTTTTGGGGGTGGGCTCGGGGTTCGAGTGTGCTGTAGGTCAAAAATTAACCGGGGCCTTCCAGGGAGGTTAGGGATCATTCCAGTATGGTTTGTTTTATATTTTATAGCCATTTGGGTGGACAAACGGGCAAAATGACGTGAATGGGGTATTTTCGAGCCAAATCGGTGAGCTATAGCCCACGGTTTCGGGGGTGGGCAAGGGTTTGGGTGTGCAGTGGGCTAAAAATTGATCGGGGTATGCCAGGGCGGTTGGGCATCATCTAAGTGTAGCCCGTTTAATTTTTTATGGCCATTTGGGAGAACAAACGGGCGAAACGGCGCGAATGGGATGTTTTTCGGCCAAATCGGTGCGCTATAGCCCACGATTTTAGGGGTGGGCCCGAGGTCAGGGTGTGCTGTGGCCCAAAAATAAATTTCGGCTTGCCAGGGAGGTTAGGGATCATCCCAGTGTGATCCGTTTAATTTTTCATGGTCATTTGGGTGGAGAAACGGGCAAAATAGCCCGAACGGGGCATTTTTTGGTTAAATCAGTGTACTATAGCCCACGGTTTTGGAAGTGGGCTCGGGGTCCAGGCGTGATGTAGGCCAAAAATCGACTGGGGCATGCCAGGGAGGTTGGGGATCATCACAGTATGGTCCGTTTAATTTTTCGGGGCCATTTGGGTGGACAAATGGGAGAAACGGCGTGAATACGACAGTTTTGAATTAAATTGGTATACTATAGCCCATGGTTTTGGGGGTGGGCTCGGGGTTTGGGCGTTCTGTGGGCCAAAACTTGTCCGGGGCCTTCAAGGGAGGTTGGGGATCATCCCAGTATGGTCCGTTTAATTTTTCGTGGACTTTTAGGTGTATAAATGGGCAAAACGGCGTGAACGGGGATTTTTCGGGCCAAATCAATTTGCTATAGCCCACAGTTTTATGGTGGCCCCGGGGTCTGGGGCTTGGTGTGGGCTAATAGTCTACCGGGGAGTGCCAGGGAGGTTGTGGATCATCCCAGTATGGTCTGTTTAAGTTTTCATGGCCTTTTGGATGGACAAACATGTGAAACGGCACGAATGGGGCATTTTCAAAATAAATTGATGTTTTATATCCCACAGATTTGAGGGTGGGCCCATGGTTCGGGCCTGATGTGGGCCAAAAATCAACTAGGGTATGCCAAGGAGGTTGGGGATCGTCCCAGTGTGGTCCGTTTAATTTTTCGTTCCATTTGGGTAGACAAACGGGTGAACCGCGGCAAATGGGGCATTTTTGGGCCATATCAGCGTGCTATAGCACACGGTTTTAGGTGTGGGGCCGGTTTCGGGCATGCTTTGGGCCAAAAATCAATTGGGGCATGCCAAGAAGGTTATGGATCATCCCAGTGTGGTCCGTTTGGGAGGACAAACGGGCGAAGCGATGCGAATGGGGAATTTTTGGGCCAAATCGATGTGCTATAGCCCATGGTTTTGGGGGTGGGCCTAGGGTTTGGGCGTGCTGTGGGCCAAAAATTGATCGGGGCATGCCAGGGAGGCTGGGGATCATCCCAGTGGGGTCCGTTTAATTTTTTATGGCCATTTGGGTGGACAAACGGGCAAAACAGCGTGAATGGGGCATTTTCGGGCCAAATTAGTGTGCTCCAACCCACGGTTTTGGGGGTGGACCCGAGGTCCGAGCGTGTTGTATGCCAAAAATTGATCGGAGCATGATAGAGAGGTTGGAGATCATTCCAGTATGTTTTGTTTATTTTTTTGTGGCCATTTGGATATACAAACAAGCGAAATAGCGCGTACGAGGCATTTTTTGAAAATTGATGTGTTATAGCTCGTGAATTCAGGGGTGGACCTAGGGTTCGGGCATGGTATGGGTCAAAAATAGACCAAGGCATGCCAGGGTGATTGGGGATCATCCCAGTATTGTCCGTTCAATTTTTCATGTCTGTTTGGGTGGACAAACATTCAAAATGGCATAAACGGTGCATTTTTAGGATAAATTGATGTGCTATAGCCCATTGTTTTAGAGGTTGGACCGGAGTCCGATGCTGTTGGCCAAAAATCGATCGGGGCATGCCAGAGAGATTGAGGATCTTTTCAGTGTGGTCCGTTTAATTTTTTGTGGCCATTTAAGTGAACAAATGGGCAAAATTGCGTGAACGGGGCATTTTTGGGCAAAATCGATGTGCGATAGCCAACGATTTCGGGGGAGGGCCCGGGGTCAAGGCGTGCTATAGGCAAAAAATTGACTGAGGTGCGTCAGGAGGTTGGAGATCATCCTAGTTTGGTCTGTTTAATTTGTTGTGGCCATTTGGGTGGATAAACGAGCAAAACAGCATGAACGGGGCATTTTTGGGAAAATAGTTTTGGGGGTGGGCCTAGAGTTCGAGTGTGATGCAGGTCGAAAATTGATAGAGGCCTTCCAAGGAGTTTGGAGATTATCCCATTCTGGTCCGTTTAATTTTTCGTGGCCATTTGGGTGGAGAAATCAGCAAAACAACGTGAACGGGGTATTTTCGGGCTAAATAGGTGTGCTGTAGCCCACGGTTTCGGGGGTAGGCCAGGGTCCAAGCGTTTAGTGGGCTGAAAATTAATTGGGGCATGCTTGGGAGGCTAGGGATCATTCCAGTGTAGCTCGTTTAATTTTTCGTGGCTATTTAGGGGGACAAATGGGCGAAACTGCACGAACGGGACATTTGTGGGGCAAATCGGTGTTCTATAGCCCCCTGTTTTAGGGGTGGGCTAGGGGTACGAGCGTTCTGTGGGCTAAAATTTGATCGAGGTAACCCAGGGATGTTGGGGATCATCCCATTGTGGTCCTTTTAATTTTTCGTGGCTATTTGGATGGACAAACGGGAAAAATGGGGCGAATGGTGCATTATCAAGTAAAAATCAGTGTACTATATCCCACGGTTTTGGGGGTGGGTCGAGGGTTCGGACGTGCTGTGGGTTGAAAATTGACTAGGGCGAGCCAGCGAGGTTGGGTGGACAAATGTTCAAAACAGCGTGAACGGGGCTTTTTTGAGCTAAATCGGTGAGCTATAGCCCATGGTTTTAGGGGTGGGCCTGATGTCCGAGCGTGCCGTATGTCAAAAATCGATCAAAACCTTCCAGGGAGGTTGGGGATTATCCCAGTCTAGTCCTTTTAATTTTTTGTGGCTATTTGGATTGACAAACTGGCAAAACAGCGCAAACGAGGTATTTTCGAGCCAAATCGGTGTGCTATAGCCCACGGTTTTGGGGATGGGCCAGGGTCAAAGCGTGCAGTGGGCTGAAAATTGATTGAGGCATGCCAGGGAGTTTAGGGATCATCCCAGTATTGTCCATTTAATTTTTCATGGCTATTTGGGTGGACAAATGGGCGAAATGGCATGAACAGGAAGTTTTTAGGCCAAATCGTTGTTCTATGGCCCATGGTTTTGGGGATGGCCCCGAGGTTCGAACGTGCTGTGGGCTAAAATTTGATCAGAGTAAGCCAGGAAGGTTGGGGATAATCCCAGTATGGTCCATTTAATATTTCATGTCCATTTGGATGGACAAACGGGTGAAACGGCGCGAACGGGGCATTTTTGGGAAAAGATCAGTGTGCTATAGCCCACAGTTTTAGGGGTGGGCCCGTGGTTTTGTGGGACAAAAATTGCCTGGGGCATGCCAGGGAGGTTGGGGATTGTCCTAATGTGGTCCGTATAATTTTTCAGGTCCATTTAGGTGGACCAATGGGCAAAACAGAACGAATGGGGTATTTTCGGGCCAAATCGGTGTGCTATAACACACAATTTTGGGGGTGGGCCCAAGTAGGGGCGTGTTGTGGGCTGAAAATTGACCGGGGGTGTACTAAGGAGGTTAGGAATCATCCCAGTGTGGTTCATTTAATTTTTCGTGGCCTTTTGTGTGGACAAACAAGCAAAACAATGCGAACGGGACATTTTTAGGCCTAATCGTTGTGCTATACCCCACGATTTTGGGGGTGGGATCGGGATCCAAGCGTGCTGTAGGTCAAAAATCAATTGGGGCCTTCCAGGAACTAAGGATCATCTCAGTGTGGTTCGTTTTATTTTTCGTGGCCTTTTGGGTGGACAAATGGGCAAAACGGCATGAATTTTGTGTTTTTGGGCCAATCGGTAAGCTATAGCCTATGGCTTTGGAGGAGGGCCAGGGTCCAGGCTTGTAGTGGATTGGAAAATGACCGGGGTATGCCAGGGGGGTTGAGGATCATCCCAGTGTATCCCATTTAATTTTTTGTGGCCATTTGGGTGGACAAACGGGCGAAACGGCGCAAATGGGACATTTTTGGGCTAAATCAGTGTGCTATAGCCAACGATTTTAGGGGTAGGCCCGGGGTCACAGCGTGCTTTGGGCCAAAAATTGATCTGGGCATGCCAGGGAGGTTGTGAATTGTCCCAGTGTGGTCCGTTTAATTTTTCATGGCCATTTGGGTGGAAAAACGGGTGAAATGGCATAAACAGAGAATTTTCAGGCCAAATCAGTGTGCTATAGCCCACCATTTTGGGAGTGGGCTCGGGGTCCAGGTGTGCTGTGGGCAAAAAATTGATCGGGGCATGCTAGGGAAGTTGAAGATCGTCCCAGTAAGATCCGTTTAATTTTTTGTGGCCATTTGGGTGGACAAATGGGAGAATCGAGCTATAGCCCATGTTTCTGAGGATGGGCCCAGGGTCTGATAGTGTTGTGAGCCAAATATTAACCGGGTCATGCCAGGGAGATTGTGGATAATCCTAGTATGGTCCGTTTAATTTTTTGTGACCATGTGGGTGAATAAACGGACGAAAC
>NC_061118.1:39528950-39626225 GCF_002878395.1 Capsicum annuum | reverse complement strand
CAAATTGGTGTGCTATAGCCCACGGATTTGGTGGTGGGCTTGGGGTTTGGGTGTGTAATGGGCCAAAAATCGACCGGGTCATGCCAGGGAGGTTGCGGATCATCCCAGCGTACTCCGTTTATATTTTTGTGGCTATTTGGATGGGAAAACAGGCAAAACAGCACGAACGGGGCATTTTTGATCAAAATCGGTGTGCAATAACCCACGGTTTTCGGGGTGGACCCGGGGTCCAGGCGTGCTGTAGGCCAAAAATCAACAGTGGCATGCCAAGGAGTTTATGGATCATTCCAGTGTAGTCCGTTTAACTTTTTTTGCCATTTGGGTGGACAAACGGGCAAAACGACGTGAATGGGGCATTTTCAGGCCAAATCGGTGTGCTATAGCCCATGGTTTTGGGGGTGGGCCCGGATTTCGGGCATACTCTGGGCTAAAAATTGACCTGAGCATGCCAGGGAGGTTGGGGATGATCCCATTCTGGTCTTTTTAACTTTTCGCGGCCATTTAGGTGGACAAACGGCCAAAACGGTGAGAATGGGGCATTTTCAAGCTAAATCGGTTTGGTATAGCCCACGATTTTAGGGTTGGGCCCAGGGTCCGGGCGTGCTCTAGGCCAAAAATCAATCGAGGTATGCCAGGGAGGTTGGGGATCCTCCCAGAGTGGTCCATTTAATTTTTCATGGCCATTTGGGTGGACAAATGGGCGAAACAGAGCAAACGATGCATTTTCGGGCCAAATCAGTGCGCTATTAAACACGATTTTAGGGGTGGACCAGGGTCTAGGCGTGTTGTGGGCCAAAAATCGATCGGGGAATGATAGGGAGATTGGGGATGATCCCAGTATGGTCCTTTTAATTTTTCATGGCCATTTAGGTTGATAAACGGGCGCACCGGGGCAAACGGTTCATTTTTGGGCTAAATCGACGTGCTCAAGCCCATCATTTTTAGGGTGGGCCCGAGGTCCAGGAGTGTTGTGGGCCAAATATCGATCGAGGCATGCCTGGGAGGTTATAGATCATCCCAGTGTGGTCAGTTTAATTTTTCGTGGCCATTTAGGTGGACAAACTGGCAAAACGACGCGTGTGAGGCATTTTTGGGCCAAATCAGTGAGCTATAGCCTACGGTTTTAGTGGTAGGCATAGGCTTTAGGCGTGTTGTGGGTCAAAAATCAATCGGAGCATCCCAGGGAGGTTAGGGATCATCCCAGTGTGGTCCGTTTAATTTTTCGTGGCTATTTTGGTGGACAAACGGGCAAAACGGCGCGAACAGACATTTTTGGGCCAAATCGGTGGCTGTAGCCCACGGTTTTGGGGATGGGCCTAGGGTCAAGGAGTGCTGTGGGCCAAAAATCAATCGGGGCATGTCAGAAAGGCTTGGGATCATCCCAGTAAGGTCTATTTAATTTTTTGTGGCCCTTTGGGTGGACATACGGGCAAAATAGTGTAAATGGAACGTTTTTAGACCAAATTGGTGTGCTATCGCCCACAGTTTTGGGGGTGCACCCGAGGTTCAAGCATGCTATGTTTTGAAAATCAACCAGGGCATTCTAAGGAGGTTGGCGATCGTCTCAGTGTGTTTTGCTTAATTTTTCGTGGGCATTTGGATGGACAATCGGCCAAAACGATGTGAACGGGGCATTTTTGAGAAAAATCAATCTGTTATAGCCCTCGGTTTTGGCATGGGCCAGGGGCGCGGGTGTGTTATGGGCCAAAAATCAACTGGGGCATGCCAGGGAGGTTGGGGATCATCCCAGTATGGTCCGTTCAATTTTTCATGGCCATTTGGGTGGATAAATAGGTGAATCGATACGAACGGGGCATTTTCGGGCCAAATCGGTGGGCTATAGCCCACTATTTTGGTGGTGGACTCAGGGTCCTATGTGCTGTGTGGCAAAAATCAGTTGGGGCATACCAGGGAGGTTAGGGATCATCCCAGTGTGATCTGTTTAATTTTTCGTGGCCATTTGGGTGGACAAACAGGCAAAAAAGTGCGAACGAGGCATTTTCAGGCAAAATTGGTGTTCCATAACTCACGATTTCGAGGGTGGGCCCGGGGTCGAGGCGTGCTGTAGGCCAAAAATTTACTGAGGCATGTCAGGGAGGTAGAGGATCATCCCAGTATAGTTCGTTTAATTCGTCGTGGCTATTTGGGTGGACAAATGGATAAAACAACATGAAAAGGGCATTTTTAGGCAAAATTGGTGTGTTATAGCCCACGGTTACGGGGGTGGGATTGGGGTCCAGGCGTGCATAGGCCGATAATCGACCGAGGCATGCCATGAAGGTTGGAGATTAAATTAGTGTGGTCTGTTTTATTTTTAGTTGCCATTTGGATGGACAAACATGGAAAACAGTGTGAACGGGGCATTTTTGAGCCATATCAGTGTGCTATAGCCTACGGTTTTAGGGGTGGGCCCGGAGTCCATGTGTGTTGTAGGTCAAAAATTGATTGAAGCTTTCCAGGGAGGTTAGGGATTATCCTAGTCTGGTTCGTTTAACTTTTTGTGGACATTTGGGTTGACAAACAGGCAAACCGGCATGAACAAGATGTTTTCAAGCCAAATCAGTGTGCTATAGCCTACAGTTTTGGTGGTGTACAAGGGTTCGAGCGAGCTGTAGGCTGAAAATCGATTGAGGCATGCCAGGGAGGTTGGGGATCATCCCAGTGTAGCTCATTTATTTTTTCGTGGCTATTTCGGTTAACAAATGGGTGAAACAGCACGAACCGAATATTTTTGGACCAAATCGGTGTTCTATAACCCATTATTTTTAGGGTGAGCCCAAGGTTCGAGCATACTGTAGGCCAAAAATTAACTGGGGTAAGCCAGGGAGGTTCTGGATCATCCCAGTTTAGTCTGTTTAATTTTTCATGGCCATTTGGATGGACAAATGGGTAAAACGGTAGGAATGAGGCATTTTCGGGAAAAAGTCGATGTGCTATAGCCTACGGTTTTGGGGGTGGGCCCGAGGTTCGGGCGTGCTGTGGGCCAAAAATCGATCGGGGCATGCTAGGGAGGTTGGGAATCATCCTAATATGGTCAGTTAAATTTTTGATGGCTATTTGGGTGGACAAATGGGCTAAATGACATGAACGGGGCATTTTTGATCCAAATCGGTGTGCTATAGCCCACAGTTTTAAGGGTGGGCCTGAGTTCGGGCGTGTTGTGGGCCAAATATTGACCAGGGTATCCCAGGGAGCTTAAGGATTGTCCAGTGTGTTTTGTTTAATTTTTCGTGGCCACTTGGGTGGACAAACGAGCGAAATGGCGCGAACGGTGTATTTTTAGGCCAAATCGTTATGCTATATCCCACGGTTTTGGGGTGGCCTAAGATCCACACGTATTGTAGGTGGAAAATCGATCAGGGCCTTCTAGGGAGGTTGGGGATCATCTCAGTGTGGTCCGTTTTATTTTTCGTGGCCATTTGGCTAGACAACCGAGCGAAACGGTGCGAACAGGGTGTTTTCAGGCTAAATCGGTAAGCTATAGCCCACGGCTTCGGGGGTGGGCCAGGGTCTGGGTGAACAATGGGCTAAAAATCAATTGGGGCATGCCAGAGAGGTTTAGGATAGTCCCATTGTGTCTTCTTTAATTTTTTGTGGCTATTTGGGTAAACAAATGGCCGAAACGGCATAAATGGGACGTTTTCAAGCAAAATTATTGTGCTATGGCTTACGATTTTGGGGGTAAGCTTGGGGTTAGGGCGTGTTGTGGGCTAAAAATTGATCGTGGCATGCCAGGGAGGTTGGGGATCATCTCAGTGTGGTCAGTTTAATTTTTTGTGGCCATTTGTGTGGACAAACGGGCGAAACGGCACGAAAGGGGCATTTTTGGGGAAATCGATGTGCTATAGCCCACAGTTTTGGGAGTGAGCCAGGGGTCCAAGCGTTCTGTGGACCAAAAATCGATCGAGGCGTGCCAAGGAGGTTTGGGATCGTCCCAGTATGGTTCATTTAATTTTTTTGTGGCCATTTGGGTGGACAAATGGGAGAAACGACGCGAACGGGTCATTTTTGGGTTAAATCAGTGTGCCATAGCCCATGGTTTTGGGGGTGGGACTAGGGTCTAGGCGTACTGTCATCCAAAAATCAACCGAGGCATGCCAGGGAGGTTGTGGATTATCCTTGTATGGTCCATCTAATTTTTGGTGGCTACTTGGGAAGACAAACGGATGAAACGACGTGAACAAGGAATTTTTGAGCCAAATCAGTGTGCTATAGCCCATGGTTTCGGGGGTGGGATTAGGTTCCGAAGGTGCTGTAGATGAAAAATCGATCGGTGCATGCCAGGGAGATTGGGGATCATCACAGTGTGATCCATTTAATTTTTTTGTGAACATTTGGGTGGACAAACGGGTAAATCGGCACAAACGGGGCATTTTTGGGCCAAATCGATGCGCTATAGCACACGGTTTCAGGGGTGGGCCAAGGGTACGGGCGTGCTGTGGGACAAAAGTCAATCGAGGCATGCTTGGGAGGTTGTGGATCATCCCAGTATGGTTCGTTTTATTTTTTATGGCCATTTGGGTGGATAAACTGGCAAAACGACGCGAATAGGGCATTTTTTGGTCAAATTGGTGTGCTATAACGCACGAATTTGGTGGTGGGCTTAGGGTTCAGGCGTGTAGTGGGCTAAAAATTGATCGGGCTATGCCAGGGAGGTTACGGATCATCCCAATGTACTTCGTTTATATTTTTGTGGCCATTTGGGTGGAAAAACAGGCGAAACAGCACGAACGGGGCATTTTCGATCCAAATCGGTGTGCTATAACCCACGGTTTTAAGGGTGGACCCTAGGTCCGAGCGTGCTGTAAGCCAAAAATCAACTATGGTATGCCAGGGAGGTTATGGATCATCCTAGTGTAGTCTGTTTAATTTTATTTTGCCATTTGGGTGGACAAATGGGCAAAACGACGTGAATGAGGCATTTTCAGGCCAAATCGGTATGCTATAACCCATGGTTTTGGGGGTGGGCCCGGGGTTCTGGCATACTCTAGGCTAAAAATCGATCAGAGCATGCCAGGGAGGTTGGGGATCATCCCAGTGTGATCTGTTTAATTTTTCGTGGTCATTTAGGTGGACAAACAGCCAAAACGATGCGAATGGGGCATTTTCAAGCTAAACCGGTTTGGTATAGCCCACGATTTTAGGGTTGGGCCTAGGGTCCGGGTGTGCTGTAGGCCCAAAATCGATCGAGGTATGCCAGGGAGGTTGGGGATCCTCCCAGAGTGGTTAGTTTAATTTTTTATGGCCATTTGGGTGGACAAATGGGCCAAACAAAGCAAACGATGCATTTTCAGGCCAAATCAGTGCGCTATTAAACACGATTTTAGGGGTGGACCGGGGTTCGGGCGTGTTGTGGGCCAAAAATCAACCGAGGAATGATAGGGAGATTGGGGATCGTCGCAGTGTGGAGCTTTTAATTTTTTGAGTCCATTTTGGAGGACAAACAGGTGAAACGGCGCGAACGGGGCATTTTCGGGCCAAATCAGTGTGCTGTAACCCACGGTTTTGGGTTTAGAGTTGGGGTTTGATTATGTTGTATGCAAAAAATTGATTGGGGCATGCCAGGGAGGTTGGTGGTCATCCCAGTGTTGTCCGTTTAATTTTTCGTGGCCATTTGTGTGGACAAACAGGGAAAACAGTGTGAACGGGGCATTTTCGGACCTAATCAGTGTGCTATAGCCCATGGTTTTGGGGGTAGTCCTGGGGTTTGGGCGTGATGTGGGCCAAAATATAATGGAGTAATGCCAGGGAGGTTGTGGATCATTCCACTATGATCCCTTTAATTTTTCGTGGTCATTTGGGTTGACAAACGGGAGAAACAACTTGAAAGGGGCATTTTCGAACCAAATTGGTGTGCTATAGCCTAAATTGGTATGCTATATCCTGGGATCCGGGAGTGCTATGTACCAAAAATTGATCAGGGAATGCCAGGGAGGTTGGGGATCATTCCAGTGTGGTCCTTTTAATTTTTAACGGCCATTTGGGTGGACAAACGAGCGAAACAACGCGAACGAGGCATTATCGGGCTAAATTGGTATGTTATAGCCCACGGTTTTGGGGTTGAGCCCTGGGTTCGGGCATGCTGGGGCGAAAAATTGATCGAGGCGTGATATGGAAGTTAATGATCATCCCAGGGTGGTCTATTTAATTTTTCGTAGCCATTTGGGTAGACAAACGGGCAAAACAGCGCGAAAGGGACATTTTCGAGCTAAATCGGTGTGCTATAGCCCATGTTTTTGGGGGTGGGCCTGAGGATCGTGAGTGCTATGGGCCTAAAATTGATCGGGGCTTGCCAGGGTGGTTGGGGATTGTCCCACTATGGTCCGATTAATTTTTGGTGGCCATTTGGGTGGACAAATGGGTGAAACAACTCGAACGAAGTATTTTCGTGCTAAATCGTTGTGCTATAGCCCATGGTTTCTGGGGTGTGCTCGGGGTTCGGGCGTTCTATGCACCGAAAATCGACCTAGACATGCCAGGTAGGTTTGGGATCATCCCAGTGTGGTCTATTTAATTTTTCGTGGCCATTTGCATGGACAAACGGGTAAAACAGCGCGAAAGGGGTAGCCCACGCTTTGGGGGTGGGCCCGGGGTCCAGGTGTGCTGTGGGAAAAAAATTAACCGGGCATACCATGGAGGTTGAGGATGATTCTAGTGTGGTTCGTTTAATTTTTCGTTGTTATTTGGGTGGGCAAACGGGCATAACGGCATGAACGGGGCATTTTTGGGCTAAATCGATGTGCTATAGCCCACGGTTTTGGGGGTGGTCCTAGGGTCCGGGCATGAAATGGGCCAAAAATTGAATGAGGCATGTATGGAGGTTAGGGATCGTCCCAGTATGGTCCGATTAATTTTTCGTGGCCCTTTGGGTGGACAAACAGGCAAAACAGCACGAACGGGGTATTTTCGTCTCAAATCAGTGTGCTATAGCCCACGATTTTGGGGTTGGTCCTGGGGTTCGAGCGTGCTGTGTGCCAAAATTAGACCGAGGCATTCTAGGGGGTGAGGATCATCCCAGTGTAATCCTTTTAAGGTTTCGTGGCAATTTAGGTGGACAAAAAGGCTAAACAACGTGAAGGAGGCATTTTTGGGGCAAATCTGTGTGCTATAGCCCATGGTTTCAGGGGTGGGCCTGGGGTCCGAGGGTGCTGTGGGCTGAAAATCGATCGAGGCATCCCTGGGAGGTTGGGGATAATCCTAGTGTGGTTCGTTTAATTTTTCGTGGCCATTTGGGCGAACAAATGGGCTAAACGGCATGAGCGAGGTATTTTCTAGCTAAATCATTGTGTTATAGCCCACGGTTTCGGGGTTGGTCCTGGGGACCTGGCGTGCTGTGGGCCGAACATTTATCGGGGCATACCAGGAAGGTTGGGGATCATCCCAGTATGGTCCATTTAATTTTTCATGTCCATTTGAATGGACAAACGGGCTAAACGATGCAAAAGGGGCATTTTCGGGCCAAATTCATGTGCTATATTAGATGGTTTTGGGGGTGGGCCCAGGGTCTAGGCGTCCTGTGGGCCGAAAATCGATCAGGGCGTGCTAGGGAAATTGAGGATCATCCCAGTGTGGTCCGTTTAATTCTTTGGGGCCATTTGGGTGGACAAACTGGAAAAACGGCATGAACGGGGAATTTTCAGGCCATATTAGTCTGCTATGGCCCACGGTTTTCAGGGTGGGCCCGAGGTCTAAGTTTGCTGTGGGTCTAAAATTGGTGGGGATGGACCAGAGAGGTTCGATATTATTCCAGTGTGGTCCATTTAATTTTTTATGGCAATTGGGGTAGACAAACGGGCAAAATAGCATGAACGATGCATTTTTGGTCTAAATTTATGTGCTATAGCCCATGGTTTCGGGGGTGGGCTTGGGGCCGAGGGTGCTGCTGGCCAAAAATCGACAAGGGCATGCTAGGGAAGTTGAAGATCGTCCTAGAATGGTTTGTTCAATTTTTCATGGCCATTTGGGTGGACAAACGGGCGAAACGGTACAAATGGGGCATTTTCAAGCCAAATCGGTGTGCTGTAGCCCACGATTTTGGGGTTGGTCCAGAGTCCGGGCATGCTGTAGGCTGAAAATCGACCGGGGCGTGCTAGGAAGATTGAGGATAGTCCCAGTGTGGTCTATTTAATTTTTCATGGCAATTTAGATGGACAAACGGGTGATACGGCGCGAACGGGGCATTTTCAGGCAAAATCGGTGTGCTATTGCCCACAATTTTGGGGGTGGGCCCAGGGTTCGGGCAAGCTATGGGCCAAAAATTGATCGGGGCATGCCAAGTAGGTTAGGGATCATCCCAGTGTGGTGGGTTTAATTTTTGGTGGCCATTTGGATGGATAAATATGCGAAACAGCGCGATCGGGACATTTTCAGGCATAATCAGTGTGCTATAACCCATGGTTTTGGGGGTGGGCCCAGGGTCTGAGTGTTCTGTAGGTCAAAAATCGGCCGGGGCCTTCCAGGGAGGTTGAGGACCATCCCATAGTGGTTCGTTTAATTTTTCATGGCCATTTGGGTGGACAAACGGGCAAAACAAAGTGAACGATGCATTTTCAGGCCAAATCAGTGTGCTATTGAACATGATTTTGGGGGTGGACCGGGGTCCGAGCGTGCTATGGGCTAAAAATCAATCGAGGAATGCTAGGGAGATTGGGGATCGTCCCAGTGTGGTGCTTTTAATTTTTTGTGGCCATTTTAGAGGACAAACGAGCAAAATGGCGTGAACAGGGCATTTTTGGGCCATATTATTGTGCTATAACCCACGATTTTGGGGGTGGGCTCGGGGTTCGGATATGTTGTGGGCCAAAAATTGACTGGGCATGCCAGAGAGGTTAGTGGTCATCCTAGTGTGGTCTATTTAATTTTTCGTGGCCATTTGAGTGGATAAACGGGTGTAACGGTCCGAACAGGGCATTTTTGAGCCTAGCCAGTGTGCTCTAGCCCACGATTTTAGGGGTGGGCCCTAGGTTCGGGCCTGACGTGGGCGAAAAATCGATCAAGGAATGCCAGGGAGGTTGTGGATCATCCCAGTATGCTTCGTCTAAATTTTTGTGGCCATTTGGGTGGACAAATAGGCAAAACGGCGTGAACGAACCATTTTTTGTCCAAATTGGTGTTCTAGAGTCCATAATTTCGGGGGTGGACCTAGGGTCCGGGGCATGCCAGGGAGGTTGGAGATCGTCGCACTGTGATCCATTTAATTTTTCATAGCCATTTGTGTGGAAATTGGCCGAAACGACGTGAAAGGGGCATTTTTGAACAAAGTCGATTTACTATAGCCCAAATTGGTGTGCTCTAGCCTGCGGTCCGAGAGTGTTGTGGGTCAAAAATTGACCGGGGAATGCCAAGGAGGTTGGGGATTATCCCAATGTGGTCCTTTTAATTTTTCGTGGCCATTTGGGTGGACAAATAGGTGAAACGATGTGAACAAGGCATTATCAAGCTAAATTGGTATGCTATAGTACACGGTTTTGGGGGTGAGCCCGGGGTCCGGGCATGCTGTGGGCCAAAAATTAACCAGGGTGTGCCAGGGAGGTAGAGGATCATCCCACAATGGTCCGTTTAATTTTTCATGGCCATTTGGGTGGACAAATGGCCAAAACGGCGCGAAAGGGGTATTTTTGGGCCAAATCGGTGTGCTATAGCCCACGGTTTAGGGGTGGGCCCGGGGTTCGGGCGTGCTATAGGCCAAAAATTGACCGGGCATGGCAGGGAGGTTGAGGGTCATTACAGTGGTGCTTGTTTAATTTTTCGTAGCTATTTGGGTGGGCAAACGAGCAAAACGGCACGAACGGGGCATTTTGGGGCTAAATCGATGTCCTATAGCCCACAATTTTGGGGCTAGTCCTAGGGTCCAGGTGTGCTGTCACGCCCCAAATCCTATTAAGGCGGACTGGCACCCGTTGCCGGTAAGGCTCGGGAGAACCAACCTGTAGCAATATATTACCTATGAACATTATAAGTTCCTTTCATACTAAACATGCCCTCAAAAGATAAATAGGACTAGCAAGCCAAAAGATATTATATGACTAGGCCGTTGGAGCCACAATGTCTACGATACGATACATGACCATACTATACTTTACGTAGTCTACAAGGCCTCTAGACAAGAAACATTATCTTATAAGGGTCGGGACAGGCCCCGCCTCATGATAAGATACTATACAATGTAAAAAGATATGATAAGACTCAAAGCCCCGAAGCAACCTGGAGCTCAGTGACTGCGGTTGATATCCTGTACTCTTACTAGGGAGGTTTATTAGCTTTTGTACCTGCAGCATGGTATGCAGGTCCCCCAAGAGGGACGTCAGTACGAAATAATGTACTGAATATGTAAGGCAACATGTACTATATATAAGATAAAAACTCAAATGAAACCATGTACTGCTGTAGGGTAAAAGACCACCTTTATGAATATTGTGGAGTCATGTATCTTATAACAATTATGTTACTTTACTCTAATTACTTGAATAATCTGTGCACAGCATGTAATACAAATGACCAGCTGATCAGTGGTAATTCTATATCAGGTTCGACCCATGCTAGGCTTTCCTTTCACCCCTGGGATACCCCCTGTAATACTGGGATTGACCCATGCTAGGTGATTCTTTCACCCCTGGGATACCACCCAACAGAAGCAACTGTATACATATATCTTCTTATTACTTTTGAGATGAATCTTTGGTGGTCGTAACATTTGAGCTATAAGACTATAAGCATGACAAATGACAAGTATGTGTCCATGTAACATCATATCATAATGAAAAGAGTGGGTTGTACAATTAGTGAAACATGTAGGACATAAACAACGTATGAACTTTATTTAGCTAAAAAGAATACTCATATGTCATGGTACCCAATGTATGTATGCAGCAGTGACAATGCTCGAATCTGGACACACAAGTACATGTTAAAGAGTGGAGTGGTTATGTCGAAGTTTGTAAAGATCTCTATGTGCCAATGAAGACTTTGGATTCCATGCCAAATAATAAGAGATCGAATAGCCTTACATACCTCGACATATCAACTTGTTTTTACGTCGAAATGACTTCTTTTCTTCCAACTATTTATCTACAATATCATGTTTTAAAGCTAGTATTAGCAGCTAATCAATGCATCTGGACAGCCCAATCTCACAAGACACAACACTTTGGCAACAAACGTATAACCATCAACTCAATGGTGTTATTCCGACTTTCTCAATTCTAACTGTATTCAACCAGCATACATTATCATATACATGATGTATACAGCCTATATTAGCTCTATAACATGCTGGCAACAGTCCATAACTACAACACATAACCATTTTACTAAACGCTCAACTAAGAAGCACAACATCTCGTCGTCTCCCTACATTTCGTCGTTAACAATTCATACTTGTCCCAACTTTGAACCAGATGCTCCCAACATACATATACATCAAATAAATCTTAACATAGTCACAAAATAGCTCAAAACGTAGGGGGAAACGTGAAACAACAGCCCCCTCAACAAAACAGTCCAATACCATTTTGGAAGCACATAAGATCATATAAGGATACTTGTTTCCAAAGAACTAGCAAAACAGTACAGCAACCTTGGCAACCATATACACACTATAACATGTTAATAACCTCAACTTTATATCATATTAAAGTCAAAAATCAGGGTAAGAATCGTTCCAAAGCCAAGAAAACCAAACAACAACTTTCAGGACACAAGCTGTCCAGAAATTCCTGCACAGTGAACCAGCCAACTTATCTTGTTTTCCATGGAAAATTCATATCAAATATATGGTTATTTTTACATACCTTAACTCCCAAGGTGTAGGTCTAATTCAAGAACTCAAAAAGTAGCCTTTGGTTGCCTTCCAAGGTGAAGAAATGCCAAGAGAAACTTAGAGAGAAAATCTGAAATTTTTGGTCTTTTGTTGATTAACCTAGGGAGCTCGGTTTTGGTCCCTTTTTAAGGAGACTTTAGACCGACTTTCTCCTTATATTTGCAGCTGATTAACTCAAATTGGTCAATGACTAATTTTCCCCTTTCACTTGGGCCTTTTGGATCTCTAAATCAATGGGCTTTAGTGGCCCATTTCCTTAATCTTTCTTGCACTTTGTTTGGGCCCAATTTTGTTAGTAGTGAATGAATGTAGTTGGGCCTATTATATAAAAATCTTGGGCTGAACATCTTGGCCCAATATAATGTTAAACCATTGGCTTAAATAGCCTCCCTAACTTGGGCTTCGTTTGTCACAAGACTTGGAAGGTTTCGGCGTTAAGCCTTGTCTTCGTTCCCCTTTCTTTTTACTAACGTCTAGACTTCAAGTGAGTTCACTTATGAATGAATTCTTCTCCCTCATGTATATATAATTTTTAAGCTAAGCACACAGGTGACTCACCTGCTAGCTTCCTAAGTTCCATAAGCATGTCAATGATTTTCTCCGTTTAAGGCCACAGTCTCTAAATAGACTTCCATATAGTGCCCCAATCTAACACTTGAACACTTGAAAAATTTTGGTAGTAATTAAATCAAGTCGTATGTCATTTTATGTGAACATTACTAGTACATGTAAAATGTGGGGTGTTACATGTGCTGTGGGCGAAAAATTGCATGAGTCATGTATGGAGGTTGAGGATCGTCCCAGTATGGTACGGTTAATTTTTCGTGGCCCTTTGGGTGGACAAACAGGCGAAGCAGCACGAACGGGGTATTTTTGTTCCAAATTAGTATGCTATAGCCCACGGTTTTGGGGTTGGGCCTGGGGTTCGAGCGTGCTATGTGCCAAAATTAGACCGAGGCATTCCAGGTTGGTGAGGATCATCTCAGTGTAGTCCGTTTAATTTTTCATGGCTATTTAGGGTGACAAAAGGGGTAAACGGCATGAACGAGGCATTTTTGGGGCAAATCTGTGTGCTATAGCCTATGGTTTCGAGGGTGGGCCTGGGGTCCGGGGGTGCTGTAGGCTGAAAAATCGATCGAGGCATCCCAGGGAGGTTGGGGATTATCCCAAAGTAATCCGTTCAATTTTTCGTGGCCATTTAGATGGACAAATCGGCTAAACGACGTGAACAAAGTATATTCGAGGTAAATCGATGTATAATAGCCCACGGTTTCAGGGTTGGACCTGGGGTCCTAGTGTGTTGTGGGCTGAAAATTGATCGGGGCATGCCAGGAAGGTTGGGGATCATCCCAGTATGGTCCATTAAATTTTTTGTATCCATTTGGGTGGACAAACGAGCTGAACGATGAAAATAGGGCATTTTTGGGCCAAATCGATGTACTATATTTGATGGTTTCGGGGGTGGGCCTAGTGTCCAGGCGTCCTGTGGGCCAAAAATTGATCAGGGTATGCCTGAGAAATTGGGTATCATCCCAGTGTGGTTCGTTTAATTCTTCGTGGCCAATTGGGTGGACAAACTCATAAAACAGCGCGAACGGGGAATTTTCAGGCCAAATCGGTCTTCTATGGCCCATGGTTTCGAGGGAGGGCCAGACGTCCAAGTGTGTCGTGGGTCTAAAATATGCCGGGATGTACCAGGGAGGTTTGAGATTATTCCAATATGGTCCATTTAATTTTTTATGGCCATTTGGGTAGACAAACGGGCAAAACGACGCGAATGGGGCATTTTTTGGTCAAATTGGTGTGCTATAGCGCACGAATTTAGTGGTGGGCTTGGGGTTCGGGCGTGTAGTGGGCTAAAAATTGATCGGGTCATGCCAGGGAGGTTGTGGATCATCCCAGTGTACTCCGTTTATATTTTTGTGGCCATTTTGGTGGAAAAACAGGTGAAACAGGCATTTTCGATCCAAATTGGTGTGCTATAACCCACAGTTTTAGGGGTGGACCCGAGGTCCGAGAGTGCTGTAAGTCAAAAATCAACTGTGGCATGCCAAGGAGGTTGTGAATCATCCCAGTGTAGTCCGTTTAATTTTATTTTGCCATTTGGGTGGACAAACGGGCAAAACGACGCGAATGGGGCATTTTCAGGCTAAATCGGTGTGCTATAGCCCATGGTTTTGGGGGTGGGCCCGGGGTTCGGGCGTACTCTAGGCTAAAAATCGATCGAAGCATGCCAGGGAGGTTGGGGATCATCCCAGTGTGATCTGTTTAATTTTTCGTGGTCATTTAGGTGGACAAACGGCCAAAACAACGCGAATGGTGCATTTTCAAGCTAAACCGGTTTGGTATAGCCTACGATTTTAGGGTTGGGCCCAGGGTCCGGGCGTGCTGTAGGCCCAAAATCGATCGAGGTATTCCAGGGAGGTTGGGGATCCTCCCAGAGTGGTCAGTTTAATTTTTTATGGCCATTTGGGTGGACAAATGGGCGAAACAGAGCAAACGATGCATTTTCGGGCCAAATCAGTGCGCTATTAAACACGATTTTAGGGGTGGACCGGGGTTCGGGCGTGTTGTGGGCCAAAAATAAACCGAGGAATGGTAGGGAAATTGGGGATAATCCCAGTGTGGAGATTATAATTTTTTGTGTCCATTTTGGCGGACTAACAGGTGAAACGGTGCGAACGGGGCATTTTTGGGCCAAATCAGTGTGCTATGGCCCATGGTTTTGGGGTTAGAGTCGGGTTTTGATTATGTTGTAAGCCAAAAATTGATCGAGGAATGCCAGGGAGGTTGGTGGTCATACCAGTGTGGTCCGTTTAATTTTTCGTGGCCATTTGTGTGGACAAATAGGCAAAACAGTGTGAACGGGGCATTTTCGGGCCTAATCGGTGTGCTATAGCCCATGGTTTTGGGGGTGGTCCTGGGGTTTGGGCGTGATGTGGGCCAAAATTTAATGGAGGAATGCCAGGGAGGTTGTGGATCATCCCAATATGGTCCGTTTAATTTTTCATGGCTATTTGGGGGAAAGAATAGGCAAAACGGTGTGAACGGTCCATTTTCGGTCCAAATCAGTGTGCTATATCCCAAATTTGTCTGAGTCATTCCAGGGAGGTTGGATATCATTCCACTGTGATCCTTTTAATTTTTCGTGGTCATTTGGGTGGACAAACGGGCGAAACGACTTGAAAGGGGCATTTTAGAACCAAATTGGTGTGCTATAGCCTGAATTGGTATGCTATAGCCTGGGGTCCGAGAGTGCTATGGGCCAAAAATTGATCGAGGAATGCCAGGGAGGTTGGGGATCATCCCACTGTGGTCCTTTTAATTTTTAACGGCCATTTGGGTGGACAAACGAGCGAAACAACGCGAATGAGGCATTATCGGGCTAAATCGGTATGTTATAGCCCACGATTTTGGGGGTGAGCCCTTGGTTCGGGCATGCTGGGGCAAAAAATTGATCGAGGTGTGCTACGGAGGTTAAGGATCATCTGAGCGTGGTCTATTTAATTTTTCATAGCCATTTGGGTAGACAAACGGGCAAAACAGCGCGAAAGGGACATTTTCGAGCTAAATTGGTGTGCTATAGCCCATGTTTTTGGGGGTGGGCCTGAGGATCGTGAGTGCTATGGGCCTAAAATTGATCGGGGCTTGCCAGGGTGGTTAGGGATTGTCCCACTATGGTCCGATTAATTTTTGGTGGCCATTTGGGTGGACAAATGGGTGAAACGACGTGAACGAAGTATTTTCGTTGTAAATCGTTGTGTTATAGCCCATGGTTTCTGGTGTGTGCTCGGGGTTCGGGCGTGCTATGCGCCGTAAATCAACCTAGGTATGCCAGGTAGGTTTGGATCATCCTAGTATGGTCTGTTTAATTTTTTGTGGCCATTTGCATGGACAAACGGGCAAAATGGCACGAAAGGGGCATTTTCGGGCTAAATCAGTGTGCTATAGCCCACGCTTTGGGGGTGGGCCCGGGGTCCAGGCGTACTGTGGGCAAAAAATTAATCGGGCATGCTAGGGAGGTTGAGGATCATTCCAGTGTGGTTCGTTTAATTTTTCGTGGCTATTTGGGTGGGCATACGGGCAAAACGGCATGAACGGGGCATTTTTGGTTTAAATCGATGTGCTATAGCCCACGGTTTTGGGGGTGGTCCTAGGATACGGGCGTGCTATGGGCCAAAAATCGAATGAGGCATGTATGGAGGTTAGGGATCGTCCCAGTATGGTCCGGTTAATTTTTCGTAGCCCTTTGGGTAGACAAACAGGCAAAACAGCACTAACGGGGTATTTTCATCCCAAATCATTGTGCTATAGCCCACGATTTTGGGGTTGGTCCTGGGGTTCGAGCGTGCTGTGTGCCAAAATTAGACTGAGGCATTCTGGGGGGGGTGAGGATCATTCCAGTGTAATCCGTTTAAGTTTTCGTGGCAATTTAGGTGGATAAAAGGGCTAAACAACGTGAATGAGGCATTTTTAGGGAAAATCTGTGTGCTATAGCCCATGGTTTCAGGGGTGGGCCTGGGGTCCGGGGGTGTTGTGGGCTGAAAAATCGATCGAGGCGTCCTAGGGAGGTTGGGGATCATCCTAGTGTGGTCCGTTCAATTTTTTGTGCCCATTTGGGTGGACAAATGGGCTAAACGGCATGAGCGAGGTATTTTCTAGCTAAATCATTGTGTTATAGCCCACAGTTTCGGGGTTGGTCCTGTGGCCCTGGCGTGCTATGGGCCGAAAATTGATCGGGGCATGCTAGGAAGGTTGGGAATTATCCCAGTATGGTCCGTTTAATTTTTCATGTCCATTTGAATGGACAAACGGGCTAAACGATGCAAAAAGGGCATTTTCGGGCCAAATTCATGTGTAATATTTGATGGTTTCGGTGGTGGGCCCAGGGTCCAGGCGTCCTGTGGGCCAAAAATCAATCAGGGTGTGCTAGGGAAATTGGGGATCATCCCAGTGTGGTCCATTTAATTATTTGGGGCCATTTCGGTGGACAAAATGGCAAAACGACACAAACGGGGAATTTTCAGGCCATATTGGTCTGCTATGGCCCACGGTTTAGATGGTGGCCTCGAGATGTAAGTGTGTTGTGGGTCTAAAATTGGTGGGGATGGACCAGGGAGGTTCGAGATTATTCCACTGTGGTCCATTTAATTTTTTATGGCCATTTAGGTAGACAAACGGGCAAAATAGCATGAACGATGCATTTTTGGGCCAAATTTGTGTGGTATAGCCCATGGTTTCGGGGGTGGGCCTGGGGCCGAAGGTGCTGCTGGTTAAAAATCGACAGGGGCATGCTAGGGAAGTTGAGGATCATCCTAGAATGGTCTGTTCAATTTTTCATGGCCATTTGGGTGGACAAACGGGCGAAACGGTACAAATGGGGCATTTTCAAGCCAAATCGGTGTGCTGTAGCCCACGGTTTTGGGGGTGGTCCAGAGTCCGGGCATGCTGTGGGCTGAAAATCGACTGGGGCATGCTAGGAAGATTGAGGATAGTCCCAGTGTGGTCTATTTAATTTTTCGTGGCAATTTAGGTGGACAAACGGGTGATACGGCGCGAACGAGGCATTTTCGGGCCAAATCGGTGTGCTATTACCCACAATTTTAGGGGTGGGCCCAGGGTTCGGGCAAGCTATGGGCCGAAAATTGGTCGGGGCATGCCAAGTAGGTTAGGGATCATCCCAGTGTGGTGGTTTTAATTTTTGGTGGCCATTTGGATGGAAAAATATGCGAAACAGCACGATCGGGACATTTTCAGGCAAAATCGGTGTACTATAGCCTATGGTTTTGGGGGTGGGCCCAGGGTCTGAGTGTTCTGTAGGTCAAAAATCAGCCTGGGCCTTCCAGGGAGGTTGAGGATCATCCCAGAGTGGTTCGTTTAATTTTCATGGCCATTTGGGTGGACAAACGGGCAAAACAAAGCGAACGATGCATTTTCAGGCCAAATCAGTGTTCTATTGAACATAATTTTGGGGGTGGATCGGGGTCCGGGTGTACTATGGGCTAAAAATCAATCGGGGAATGCTAGGGAGATTGGGGATCGTCCCAGTGTGGTGCTTTTAATTTTTTGTGGCCATTTTGGAGGACAAACGGGCAAAATGGCGCGAACAGGGAATTTTTGGGCCAAATTATTGTGCTATAACCCACGATTTTGGGGGTGGGCTCGGGGTTCGGATATGCTGTGGGCCAAAAATTGACTGGGGAATGCCAGGGAGGTTGGTGGTCATCCTAGTGTGGTCCATTTAATTTTTCGTGGCCATTTGAGTCGATAAACGGGTGAAATGATGAGAGCAGGGCATTTTTGAGCCGAGCCAGTGTGCTGTAGCCCACGGTTTCAGGGGTGGGCCTGAGGTTCGGGCCTACCGTGGGCCAAAAATCGATCAAGGAATGCCAAGGAGGTTGTGGATCTTCCCAGTATGCTTCATCTAAATTTTTGTGGCCATTTAGGTGGACAAATAGGCAAAACGGCGTGAACGAACCATTTTTTGTCCCAATTGGTGTGCTAGAGTCCATAATTTCGGGGGTGGACCTAGGGTCTTGGGTATGCCAGGGAGGTTGGAGATCATCCCACTGTGATCCATTTAACTTTTCATAGCCATTTGTGTGGAAATCAGCTGAAACGACGTGAAAGGGGCATTTTTTAACCAAGTCGATTTGCTATAGCCCAAATTGGTGTGCTCTAGCCTGCGGTCCGAGAGTGCTGTGGGTCAAAAATACACTGGGAAATGGCAAGGAGGTTGGGGATCATCCCAAAGTGGTCCTTTTAATTTTTCGTGGCCATTTGTATGGACAAATAGGCAAAACGATGCGAACAAGGCATTATCAAGCGAAATTGTTATGCTATAGTACACGATTTTGGGGGTGAGCCCGGGGTTTGGGCATGCTATGGGCCAAAAATTAACCAGGGTGTGCCAGGGAGGTTGGGGATCATCCCACCATGGTCCGTTTAATTTTTCTTGGCCATTTGGGTGGACAAACGGCCAAAACAGCGCGAAAGGGGTATTTTTGGGCCAAATTGGTGTGCTATAGCCCACAATTTGGGGGTCAGACCGGGATCCGGGCGTGCTACGGGCCAAAAATTGACCGGGCATGCCAAGGAGGTTGAGGGTCATTACAGTGGTGCTCGTTTAATTTTTTGTAGCTATTTGGGTGGGCAAACGAGGAAAACGGCGCGAACGGGACATTTTGGGGCTAAATCGATGTGCTAGCCCACAGTTTTGGGGTTGGTCCTAGGGTACGGGTGTGCTGTGGGCCAAAAATTGTATGAGCCATGTATGGAGGTTGGGGATCGTCCTAGTATGGTATGGTTAATTTTTCGTGGCCCTTTGGGTGGGCAAACAGGCGAAGCAGCACGAACGGGGTATTTTTGTTCCAAATTAGTGTGCTATAGCCCACGGTTTTGGGGTTGGGCCTGGGGTTCGAGCGTGCTGTGTGCCAAAATTAGACCGAGGCATTCCAGGTTGGTGAGGATCATCCCAGTGTAGTCCGTTTAATTTTTCATGGCAATTTAGGGTGACAAAAGGGCTAAACGACGTGAACGAGGCATTTTCGGGGAAAATCTGTGTGCTATAGCCTATGGTTTCGGGGGTGGGCCTGGGGTCCGGGGGTGCTGTGGGCTGAAAAATTGATCGAGGCGCCCCAGGGAGGTTGGGGATCATCCCAGAGTAATCCGTTCAATTTTTTGTGGCTATTTAGATGGACAAATGGGCTAAACGACGTGAACAAAGTATTTTCGAGGTAAATCGATGTGTTATAGCCCACAGTTTCAGGGTTGGACCTGGGGTCCTGGCGTGTTGTGGGCTGAAAATTGATCGGGGCATGCTAGGAAGGTTGGGGATCATCCCAGTATGGTCCATTAAATTTTTCGTGTCCATTTGGGTGGATAAATGGGCTGAACGATGAAAATGGGGCATTTTTGGGCCAAATTGATGTGCTATATTTGATGGTTTCGGGGGTGGGCCTAGTGTCCAGGCGTCCTGTGGGCCAAAAATTAATCAGGGCATGCCAGGGAGATTGGGTATCATCCCAGTGTGGTCCGTTTAATTCTTCGTGGCCAATTGGGTGGACAAACTGGCAAAACAGCACGAACGGGGCATTTTCAGGCCAAATCGGTCTTCTATGGCCCATGGTTTCGAGGGTTGGCCCAACGTCCAAGTGTGTCGTAGGTCTAAAATTGGCCAGGACGTACCAGGGAGGTTCGAGATTATTCCAGTGTGGTCCATTTAATTTTTTATGGCCATTTGGGTAGACGAATGGGCGAAATAGCATGAACAATGCATTTTCAGGCCAAATTTGTGTACTATAGCCCATGGTTTTGGGGGTGGGCCTGGGGTCCGGGGGTGCTGCTGGCCAAAAATCGACAGGGGCGTGCCAGGGAGGTTGAGGATCATCCTAGTCTGGTCCGTTCAATTTTTCATGGCCATTTGGGTGGACAAACGGGCGAAACAGCACTAACAGGGCATTTTCAAGACAAATCGGTGTGCTGTAGCCCACGGTTTTCGGGGTGGGCCTGAGGCCGAGCGTACTATGGGCTAAAAATTGAGCGGGGCATGCTAAAAAGATTGAGGATCATCCCAGTGTGGTCTATTTAATTTTTTGTGGTAATTTAGGAGGACAAACGGGTGATACGGCGCGAATGGGGTATTTTAGGGCCAAATCAGTGTGCTATAGCCCATGATTTTGGGGGTGGGCCCAGGGTTCGGGGAAGCTATGGGCTGAAAATTGATCGGAGCATGCCAAGTAGGCTGGGGATCATCCCAGTGTGGTGTGTTTAATTTTTGGTGGCTATTTGGATGGACAAACATGCGAAATAGCGTGATCGGGATATTTTGAGGCAAAATCGATGTGCTATAGCCCGTGGTTTTGGGGGTGGGCCAGGGTCTGAGTGTTCTGTAGGTCAAAAATTGATCGAGGCCTTCCAGGGTGGTTGAGGATCATCCCAGAATGGTTCGTTTAATTATTCATGGCCATTTGGGTAGACAAACGGGCGAAACGAAGCGAACGATGAATTTTTGAGCCAAATCAGTGTGCTATTGAACACGATTTTGGGGGTGGATCGGGGTTCGGGCGTGCTGTGGGCTAAAAATCAATCGGGGAATGCTAGGGAGATTCAGGATTATCCCTGTGTGGTGCTTTTAATTTTTAGTGGCCATTTTGGAGAACAAACGGGCAAAACGGCACGAACAGGGCATTTTCGGGCCAAATTAGTGTGCTATAACCCACAGTTTTGGGGGTGGGCTCGGGGTTCGAATATGCTATGGGCCAAAAATTTATCGGGGCATGCCAGGAAAGTTGATGGTCATCCTAGTGTGGTCCGTTTAATTTTTCATGACCATTTGGGTTGATAAACGGGTGAAATGGTGCGAATAGGGCATTTTCGAGCCTAGACGGTGTGCTATAGGCCATGGTTTCAGGGGTGGGCCTGAGGTTCGGGCCTGTTGTAGGTCTAAAATCGATCAAGGAATGCTAGGGAGGTTGTGGATCATCCCAGTATGCTCTGTCTAATTTTTTGTGGCCATTTGGGTGGACAAATAGGCAAAACGGCATAAACGGACCATTTTTTGTCCAAATTGGTTTGCTAGAGTCCACAATTTCGGGGGTGGGCCTAGGGTCCAGGGCATTCCATGGAGGTTGGAGATCGTCCCACTGTTATCCATTTAATTTTTCATAGCCATTTGTGTGAATATCGGGCAAAACGACGTGAAAGGGGCATTTTCAAACCAAGTCGGTGTGCTATAGCCCAAATTGGTATGTTCTAGCCTGGGGTCCGGGAGTGCTGTGGGCCAAAAATTGACCAACAAATGCCAAGGAGGTTAAGGATCATCCCAATGTGGTCCTTTTAATTTTTCGTGGCCATTTTGGTGGACAAATAGGCGAAACAATGCGAACAAGGCGTTATCGGGCTAAATCGGTATGCTATAGTACACGGTTTTGGGCTTGAGCCCAGGGTTTGGGTATACTGTGGGCCACAAATTAATCGGGGTGTGCCAGGGAGGTTGGGGATCATCCCACCGTTGTCTGTTTAATATTTCATGGCCATTTGGGTGGACACACGGGCAAAACGGCGTGAAAGGGGCATTTTCGGGCCAAATCGGTGTGCTGTAGACCACGGTTTGTGGGTGGGCCCGGGGTCTGGGCGTGCTGTGCGCCAAAAACTGATCGGGCATTCCAGCGAGGTTGAGGATCATTCCAGTGTGGTTCGTTTAACTTTTCATGGCTATTTGGGTGGGAAAACGGGCAAAACGTCACGAACGTGGCATTTTGGGGCTAAATCGATGTGCTATAGCCCACGGTTTTGGGGATGGGCCTAAGGTACGGGTGTGCTTTGGGCTGAAAATCGATCGAGGAATGCCACGGAAGTAGGGGATCATCCCAGTATGGTCCGGTTAATTTTTCATGGCCCTTTGGGTGGACAAACAGGCGAAACAGCACGAACGGGGTATTTTCGTTCCAAATCAGTGTGCTATAGCCTACAGTTTTGGGGTTGGTCCTGGGGTTCGAGCCTGCTGTGTGAAAAAATTAGATCGAGGCATGCCAGGGGGTTGAGAATCATCCCAGTGTAGTCCGTATAATTTTTTGTGGTAATTTAGGTGGACAAACGGGCTGAATGACGTGAACAGGGCATTTTTGCGGCAAATCTGTGTGCTATAGCCCATAGTTTCGGGGGTGGGCCTGGGGTTCAGGGGTGTTGTAGGCTGAAAAATCGATTAAGGCATCCCAGGGAGGTTGGGGATCATCCCAGTGTGGTCCGTTCAATTTTTTGTGGCCATTTGGGCGGACAAATGGGTTAAATTGTGTGAACAAGGTGTTTTTGAGCTAAATCGATGTACTATAGCTCACGGTTTTGGGGGTGGATCTGGGGTCCTGGCGTGCTGTGGGTCAAAAATTAACCGGGGCATGCCAGGAAGGTTGCGGATCATCCCAGTATGATCCATTTAATTTTTTGTGGCCATTTGGTTTGACAAACGGGCTAAACGATGTAAACGGGGCACTTTCGGGCCAAATCGATATGCTATATTCGATGGTTTCGGGGATGGGCCCAGGGTCCAGGCATCCTGTGGGTCAAAAATCAATCAGGGCGTGCCAAGGAGATTGGGGATCATCCCAGTGCGGTCCGTTTAATTCTTCATGGCCATTGGGTGAACAAACATGCTAAATGGCGCGAACGGGGCATTTTCGGGTTAAATTAGTCTGCTATAACCCACGGTTTCGAGGGTGGGCCCGAGGTCCAGGTGTACCGTGGGTCTAAAATTGACCAGGACATATCCGGGAGGTTTGAGATTATTCCAGTGTGGTCTATTTAATTTTTATGGCCTTTTGGGTAGATAAACGGGCGAAATAGCATGAACGAGACATTTTCGGGACACATTTATGTGCTATAGCCCATGGTTTCAGGGGTGGGCCCAGGGTTCGGGGGTGCTGCTGGCCAAAAATTGACAGGGGCATGCCAGGGAGGTTAAGGTTCGTCCTTCTCTGGTCCGTTCAATTTTTCATGGCCATTTGGGTGGATAAACCAGCGACATGGCACGAATAGGGCATTTTCAAGCCAAATCGGTGTGCTGTAGCCCACGGTTTTAGGGGTGGGCCCGAGTCCGGTCGTGCTGTAGGCAGAAAATCGATCGGGGTGTGCTAGAAAGTTTGGGGATCATCCCAGTGTGGTCTATTTAATTTTTCCTGGCCATTTAGGTTGACAAATGGGAGATACAGCGCAAACGGGGCATTTTCGGTCCAAATCGGTGTGCTATAGCCCATATTTTGGGGGTGGGCCCAGGGTTCGGGCAAGGTGTGGGCCAAAAATTGATCGGGCCATGCCAAGGAGGTTGGGGATCATCCCAGCGTGGTCTGTTTAATTTTTGGTGGTCATTTTGATGGACAAACGTCTAAAACGGCGCTATCAGGACATTTTTAGGCCAAATCGGTGTGGTATAGCCCATGGTTTTAGGGGTGGGCCCAGGGTTTGAGTGTTTTATAGGTCAAAAATCAATTGGGGCCTCCTAGGGAGGTTGGGGATCATCCAACTGTGGTCCATTCAATTTTTCGTGGCCATTTGGGTGGTCAAACAGGTAAAACGGCGCGAACAGGGTGTTTTCGGGCTAAATTGGTGCACTATAGCCCACACTTTTGGGGGTGGGATAGGGGTTCGGAAGTGCTGTGGGCCGAAAATCAACCGATGCATGCCAGGTAGGTTGGGGATTGTCGTAGTGTGGTTTGTTTAATTTTTCATGGATATTGGGTGGACAATCGGGAAAAACGACATGAATGGGGCATTTTCGTGCCAAATTGGTGTGCTATAGCCCATGATTTTGTGGGTGGGATCGGGGTTCGGGTGTGCTGTGGGCCAAAATTCGACCGGGGCATTCCAAGGAAATTATGGATCATCCCAGTATGGTCCGTTTAATTTTTCCTGGTCATTTGGGTGGATAAACGGGCGAAACGACGTGAATGGACCATTTTCGAGCCAAAACGGTGTGCTATAGCCAACGGATTCGGGGGTGGGCTCGAGATCGGGGCATGTTGTATGCTAAAGATTGATCAAGGCATATCGGGTAGGTTTGGGATCATCCCATAGTGGACCGTTTAATTTTTTATCGATATTTGGGTGGACAAATGGCTGAAACAGCACAAATAGGGCATTTTCGGGCCAAATCGGTGTGCTATAGCCCAAGGTTTTGGGGGTGGGCCCAGGGTTTGGGCGTGCTGTGGGCTAAAAATTGACCAGGGCATGCCAGGGATGTGATGGATCATCCCAGTATGGTCCGTTTAATTTTTCGTGGCCATTTGGATGGACAAACGAGCGAAACGATGCCTGCGGGGCATTTTTGGGTTAAATCGGTGTGCTATAGAATACAGTTTTAATGGTGGGCCCCAGGTTCAAGCGTGTTGTGGGTCAAAAATCAATCAAAGCATCCTAGGGAGGTTGGGGATCGTCTCAGTATGGTTCGTCTAATTTTTGTGGCTATTTAGGTGGCTAAATGGGCAAAACTGCGCGAACAGATCATTTTCAGGTAAAATAAGTGTGCTATTGCCCACGGTTTTGGGGGTGGACCTACGGTCCGGGAGTTATGTGGGCCAAAAATCAATTGGGGTATGCCAGGAAGGCTAGGGATCATCCCAGTGGGGTCTATTTAATTTTCTGTGGCCCTTTAGGTGGACAAACAGGCAAAAGAGCGTGAATGGGACATTTTTAGACCAAATTGGTGTGCTATAGCCCATGATGTTGGGGGTGGGACCGAGGTTCGAGCGTGCTGTGTGCCGAAAATTGACTGAGGCATTTTAGGGAGGCTATGGATCCTTCTAGTATGTTCCGCTTAATTTTTTATGGTCATTTGGATAGACAAACAGGCAAAATGGTGCGAACAGGGCATTTTTGGGAAAACTTGGTCTGTTATAGCCCACGGTTTTGGGGGTGAGCCCAGGATCTGGGTGTGCTATGGGCCAAAAATCGATCGGGGCATGCCAGGGAGGTTGAGGATCATCCTAGTATGGTCCGTTTAATTTTTCATGGCTATTTGGGTGGATAAATGGGCTAAATGGCATGAACGGGGAATTTTTGAGCAAAATCGGTGTGCTATAGCCCCCAGTTTTCGTGGTGGACCCAGGGTCCGATGTGTTGTGGGCTAAAAATTGACCGGGGCATGATAGGGAGGTTAGGGATCATCCTAGTGTGATCCGTTTAATTTTTTGTGGACATTTGGGTGGACAAACGAGCCAAAAAGCGCGAACGAGGCATTTGCGAACAAAATTGGTGAGCCAAAACTCATGATTTTGGGGGTGGGCCTAGGGTCAGGGTGTGTTATAGGCCGGAAAATGACTGAGGCATGTCAAATAGGTTGGGGATCATCCCAGTATGGTCATTTTAATTCTTCGTGGCTATTTGGGTAGACAAATGGGCAAAACAGCATGAACAGGGCATTTTTGGGCAAAATCAATGTGCTATAGCCCACGATTTCTGGGGTGGGCCTGGGGTCCAGGCGTGCGTAGGCCAATAATTGACCGAGGCATCCCATGGAGGTTAGGTATTATCCCAGTGTGGTCTATTTAATTTTTTGTGGCCATTTGGATGGACAAACGTGCAAAACGGCGCGAACGGGGCATTTTTGAGCCATATTGGTGTGCTATAGCCCACGATTTTGAGGGTGGTCCCACAGTTCAAGCGTGTTGTAGGTCAAAAATCGATCAGAGCCTTCCAGGGAGGTTGGAGATTATCCTAGTCTGGTTCGTTTAATTTTTCATGGTTATTTGGGTGGATAAACGGGCAAACCGGCGTGAACAGGGTGTTTTCGAACCAAATCGGTGTGCTGTAGCCCATGGTTTCGGGGGTGGGCTAGGGTCTGAGAGTGTAGTGGGCTGAAAATTGATCGGAGCATGCCAGGGAAGTTGGGGATCAGCCCAGTGTAGCCCATTTAATTTTTCGTGGCTATTTGAGTTAACAAATGGGCGAAACAGCACGAACGGGACATTTCTGGGCCAAATCGGTGGTCTATAGCCCACGATTTTTGGGGTGGGCCTGGGTTTTGATCGTACTGAGGGCTTAAAATTTATTGGGGTAAGCCAGGGAGGTTAGGGATCATCCTAATTTGGTCTGTCTAATTTTTCGTGGCTATTTTGATGTAAAAATGGGTGAAATGGCGCGAACGAGGTATTTTCGAGAAAAAAATCAGTGTGCTATAGCCTACAATTTTGGGGGTGGGATCGGAGTTCGGGTTTGCTGTGGGCTAATAATCGATCGGGGCATACCAGGGAGGTTAAGGATCATCCTAGTGTGGTTCGTTAAATTTTTTATGGCTATTTGGGTGGACAAACGGGCGAAAAAACATGAACAGAGAATTTGTGGGCTAAATCAGCGTGCTATAGCCCACAGTTTTGGGGGTGGGCCTGAGTTCGAGCGTGCTGTGGATGAAATATTGATCGGGGCATGCCAGAGAGGTTGGGGATCGTCCCAGTTTGTTTTGTTTAATTTTTTGTAGCCACTTGGGTTGACAAACGAGCAAAACGGTGCGAACGGTGTGTTTTTGTACCAAATCGGTATGCTATACCCCATGATTTTGGGGGTGGCCTGGGGTCTGAACGTGTTGTAGGTTGAAAATCGACTGAGGCCTTCCAGGGAGGTTGGGGATCATCTCAGTATGGTCCGTTTTATTTTTCGTAGCCATTTAGGTGGACAAACAGGCGAAATGGCATGAACGGGCTGTTTTCAGGCCAAATTAGTAAGCTATAGCCCACAGCTTCGGGGGTGGGCCAGGGTCTGAGCGTACAGTGGACTGAAAATCAACCGGAGCATGACAGGGAGGTTGGAGATCATCCCAGTATGGTCCATTTAATTTTTTGTGGCCATTTGGGTTGACAAATGGGCAAAACGGCGTGAATGGGGCATTTTCGAGCTAAATCGGTGTGTTATAGCCCATATTTTTAGGGTTAGGCACTGGGTTCGGGCGTGCTATAGGCCAAAAATTGACCGAGGTATGGCAGGAAGGTTGGGGATCCTTCCATAGTGGTCCGTTTAAATTTTTATGGCCATTTGGGGGGACAAACGGGCGAAACAAAGCAAACGATGCATTTTCGGGCCAAATCAATGTTCTATTGAACACGATTTTGGGGGTGGACCGGGGTCCGGACATGCTGTGGGCTAAAAATCAATTGGGGAATGCTAGGGAGATTGGGGATCATCCCAGTGTGGTGCTTTTAATTTTTTGTGGCCATTTTGGAGGGCAAACGGGCAAAACAACGCAAACAGGGCATTTTCGGGCCGAATTAGTGTGCTATAACCCACGGTTTTGGGGGTGGGCTCGGGGTTCAGGTATGCTGTGGGCCAAAAAATTATCGGGGCATGCCAGAGAGGTTAGTGGTCATCCCTGTGTAGTCCATTTATTTTTTAGTGGCCGTGGACAAATGGGTAAAACGGTACGAACGGAGCATTTTCGAGCCTAGCCGGTGTGCTATAGCCCATGATTTCAGGGGTGGGCCCGAGGTTTGGGATTTTTGTGGGCCAAAGATCGATTGGGGAAAGCCAGGAAGATTGTGTATCATCCCAGTATGGTCCGTCTAATTTTTCGTGGCCATTTGGGTGGACAAATAGGCAACACAGCGTGAACGGTCCATTTTTTGTCCGAATCGGTGTGCTAGAGTCCACAATTTCGGGGGTGGGCCTAGGGTCCGGGGCATGCCAGGAAGTTTAGAGATCATCCCACTGTAATTCGTTTAATTTTTTGTGGCCATTTGTGGGGACAATCGGGCGAAACAACGCGAAAGGGGCATTTTCAAAAAAAATGGTGTGCTATAACCCAAATTGGTGTGCTCTAGCCTGGGGTCTGGGAGTGCTGTGGGCCGAAAATTAATTGGGTAATGCCAAGGAGGTTGGGGATCATTCCAATGTGGTCCATTTAATTTTTCGTGGCCATTTGGGTAGAAAAGTAGGTGAAACGATGCGAACAAGGGGTTATCGGGCTAAATTAGTATGCTATAGTACACGGTTTTAGGGGTGAGCCCGGGGTTTAGGCATACTGTGAGCCAAAAATTGAACGGGGTGTGCCAGGGAGGTTGGGGATCTTCCCAGCATGGTCCGATTAATTTTTCATGGCCATTTGGGAGGACAAATGGGCAAAACAGAACGAAAGGGGCATTTTCGGGCCAAATTGGTGTGCTATAGCCCATGGTTTGGGGGTGGGCCCAGGGTCTGAGCGTGCTGTGAGCCAAAAATTAACCGGGGCATGCCATAGTGGTTGGGGGTTGTCCCACTATGGTTCGATTATTTTTTTGTGGCTATTTGGGTGGACAAACGAATGAAACGGCGTGAACGGAGTGTTTTTGTGCTAAATCGTTGTGCTATAGCCCACGGTTTCTGGGGTGGGCCCGGGGTTCGGGCGTGTTGTGAGCCAAAAATCGACCTAGGCATGCCAGACAGGTTGGGGATCATCCCAGTGTGGTCTGTTTATTTTTTGTGGCCATTTGGGTGGTCAAACGGGCTAAATGGCACGAATGGGGAAATTTCAAGCCAAATCTGTGTGCTATATAGACCACGGTTTTTTCATGCCAGGGAGGTTGGGGATCATCCCAGTGTGATCCGTTTAATTTTTTTGTGGACTTTTGGGTGGACAAACGGGAGAAATAGCACAAACGAGGAATTTTCAGGACAAATCGGTGTGCTATAGCCCACGGTTTTGAGGGTGGACCGGGGTCCAGGCATGCCGTGGGCCAAAAATTAAACAGGACATGCCATAGAGGTTCAAGATTATTCCAGCGTGGTCCATTTAATTTTTCATGGCCATTTAAGTGGACAAACTAGCGAAATAGCATGAACGAGGTATTTTTGGGCCACATTTGTGTGCTATAGCCTATGGTTTCGATGGTGGGCTCGGGGTTCGGGCATTCTGCTGGCTGAAAATCTACCGGGGCATGCCACGGAGGTAGAGAATCGTCATAGTCTGGTCCGTTCAATTTTTCATGGCCATTTGGGTGGACAAACGGGTTAAATGGCACGAACGGGGAATTTTCGAACCAAATCGGTGTGCTATAGCCAACGGTTTTGGGGGTGGCCCCTAGTTCGGGCGTGTTGTGGCACAAAAATTGACCGGGGTGTTCTAGGGAGATTGGGGATCATCCCTATGTGGTCTACTTATTTTTTTCGTGGCCATTTAGGTGGACAAACGGGTGATACGGCACAAACGGGGCATTTTCGGGCAAAATTGGTGTGCAATAGCACACGATTTTGGGGGTGGGCCCAGGGTTCAACCAAGCGTTGGGTTAAAAATTGACCGGGGTATGCCAAGGAGGTTAAGGATCATCTCAGTGTTGTCTGTTTAATTTTTGGTGGCTATTTTGATGGACAAATGTGCGAAACGGCGCAATCAGGGCATTTTCGGGCCAAATTGGTGTGCTATAGCCCATGGTTTTGGGGGTGGGCCTGGGTTACAAGTATGCTGCAGGTCGAAAATCAACCAGGGCCTTCTAGGGAAGTTGTGGATCATCCCAGTATGGTTCGTTTAATTTTCATGGCCATTTGGGTGGACAAACGGGCGAAACGACGCTAATGAGGCATTTTCGGGCTGAAATGGTGTGATATAGCCCACGGTTTTGGGGGTGGATTCGGGATATGGGCCTGTTGTATGCTTAAAATCTACAGGGCATGATTGGGAGGTTTCACATCATCCTAGAGTGGTTCGTTTAATTTTTTGTTGACATTTCGGTGGACAAAGGAGTGAAACGGTTAAAACGGGGCATTTTTGTGCAAAATCGGTGTGCTATAGCCTAAGGTTTTGGGGTGGGCCCAGGTTCTGGGTGTGTTGTGGGCTAAAAATTAATCGAGGCATGCTAGGGAGGTTGTGGATCATCCCACTATGGTCCATTTAATATTTCGTGGATATTTGGGTGGACAAACGGGTAAAACGATGCGAATGGGGCATTTTTGGTTTAAATCGGTGTGCTATATTGCCCACGGATTTGGGGCTGGTCATGGGGCTCAAGGACCGAGCATTCCTGGGAGGTTGGGGATCATCCCAGTGTGGTCCGTTTAATTTTTTGTGGCTATTTCGATGGACTAACGGGTAAAACGGTGATAACGGGGAATTTTCAGGTTAAATCGGTGTGCTATAGCCCATGATTTTGGGGGTGGGCACGGGGTCCGGGCTTTCTGTAGGCCAAAAATCAATTGGGACATGCCAGGGAGGTTGTGCATCATCCCAGTATGGTCCGTTTAATTTTTTGTGGCCATTTGGATGGACAAACGAGCGTAACGGCGAGAACAGGGCATTTTCTGGCCAAATCGATGTACTTTAGCCCACGATTTTGGGGTTGGGCCCAGGGTTCGGATGTGCTGTGGACTAAAAATCAACCAGGGTGTGCTAGGCAGGTTGGGGATCATCCCAGTATGCTTCGTTTAGTTTTTTGTGGCTATTTGTGTGGACAAACAAGCAAAACGGCATGAACGGGGCATTTTCGAGGCAAATCGATTGTTATAGCCCACAGTTTTTAGATTCGGGTCGGGTTTCGGGCGTGCTGTAGGCCAAAAATCAATCGGGGAATGCCAGGAGGTTGGGGATCATCCCCATGTTGTCCGTTTAATTTTTTGTGGAAATTTAGGTGGCGAAACGGGTGAAACAGGGCGAACGGGACATGTTTGGGCCAAATCAGTGTGCTATAGCCCATAATTTTGTGGGTGGATCGGGGTCCAGGCGTACTATGGGCCAAAAATTGACCGTAGAATGCCATAGAGGTAGGGGATCATCCCAGTGTGGTCCTTTTAATTTTTGTGGCTATTTGGGCAGATAAACGGGTGAAACAGCGCCTACAGGATGTTTTTTCGCCAAATCGATGTGCTATAGCCTGTGGTTTTAGGGGTGGTCCCTAGGTTTGGGCATGTTGTGGGCCAAAAATTGATCGAGGCATGCCAGAAAGGTTGTGGATCATCCCAGTGTAGACCGTTTAATTTTTCATGGCCATTTGGGTGGACAAACGGAAGAGACAATGTGAATGGGGAATTTTTGGGCCAAATCGGTGTGCTATAACCCATGGTTTGGGGGTGGGCACGGGGTTCGGGCGTGTTGTGGGCTAAAAATCAACTGGCGCATGCAAGGGAGGTTGGGGATCGTCCCAGTATGGTCCGTTTGATTTTTTGTAGACTTTTGGGTGGATAAACGGGCAAAATGGTGTGAACGGGGAAATTTTAGGCCAAATTAATTTGCTATAGCCCACGGTTTTGGGGGGTGGGCTCGGGGTCCGGCCGTGCTGTGGGCTAAAGGTCGATCGGGGCATCGAGGGAGGTTGTGGATCATCCTAGTATGGTCCGTTTAATTTTTTGTGGCCATTTGGGTGGACAAATGGGCGAAATGGCGTGAACGGGACATTTTTGAGTTAAATCGATGTTTTATAGCCCACGAATTTAGGGGCGGGCTCGGGTTTCGGGTGTGCTGTGTGCAAAAAATCAACTGGGGCATGGCAGGGAGGTTGGGGATCATTCCAGTATGGTCCGGTTAATTTTTCGTGGCTATTTGGGTGGACAAACGGGTGAACCGAGGTAAAAGGGGAATTTTTGGCCCAAATCGGCGTGCTATAGCCCATGGTTTTGGGTGAGGACTCGGGGTCCAGTCGTGTTGTTGCCCAAAAATCAACCGGGGTATGCTAGAGAGGTTATGGATCATCCCAGTGTGGTCCGTTTGGGTGGACAAACGGGCGAAACATCGCGTACGGGGCATTTTAAAATCAAATCAGTGTGCTATAGCCCACGGTTTTAGTGGTGGGCCCAGGGTTTGGGCATGCTATGGGTTAAAAATCAATTGGAGCATCCCAGGGAGGTTGGGATCATCTCAGTGTGGTCCTTCTAATTTTTTGTGGCTATTTAGGTTAATAAATGGGCCAAAGGGTGCGAACAAGGTATTTTTGAGCCAAATCGGTGTATTATAGCCCACGGTTTTGAGGGTAGGCCCAAGGTCTGGTCATGCTGTGGGCTGAAAAATTACTGGGGCATTTCGAGAAGGTTGGGGATCATCCTAGTATGGTCCATTTAATTTTCTGTGGCCATATGGGTGGACAAATGGGTGAAACGACGCGAATGGGGCATATTTGGACCAAATCGGTGTGCTATAGCCCACGATTTTTAGGGTGGGCCCGTGGTTTGGGCGTATTGTAGGCCAAAAATAACCTGTGGCATGCCAGGGAGTTTGGGTGTTTTCCCAGTGTGTTCCGTTTAATTTTTCGTTGCTATTTGGGAGGACAAACAGGCAAAATGGCACGAACGAAGCATTTTTGGCCTAATTGATATGCAATAGCTCATTGTTTTGGGGGTGGGCCTGGGGTTCGGGCGTGCTATGGGACTTAAATCAACCAGGCATCTCAGGGAGGTTGGAGATTATCCCAGTGGCCTATTTAATTTTTCGTGTCTATTTAGGTGGACAAACGGATCAAACAGTTCGAATTAGGCATTTTCGGGCCAAATCGTATGCTATGGCCTAGGGTATTGAGGGTGGTCTCGGGGTCCGAGCATGATGTGGGTCAAAAATTGATCGGGGCGTGCGAGGGAGGTTGGGGATCATCCCACTATGGTTTGTTTAATTTTTCGTGGACATTTGGGTGGACAAATGGGCAAAACAGTATGAATGGGGCATTTTCAGGAAAAATTGGTGTGCACTAGCCCACGGTTTTGAGGGTTGGCCTATGGTTTGGGCGTGCTATGGGCCAAAAATCGGCCGAACATGCCAGGTAGTTGGGGGTCATCCCAGTGTGGTCCGATTAATTTTTCGTGGCCATTTGGGTAGACAAACGGGCAAAACAGCGTGAATGGGGTACTTTTAGGTTAAATCGGTGTTCTATAGCCAACGGTTTCATGGGTGGGCCTAGGGTTTGGGCATGTTGTTTGCCAAACATGTAACGAGGTGTGCCAGGGAGATTGAGGATCATCCCAAAGTGGTCTGTTTAATTTTTCATATCCACTTGGGTGGACAAACGGGCTAAACGACGCGAACGAGGCATTTTCGGGCAAAATTGATGTGCTATAGCCGATGGTTTTGGGGGTGGACTCAGGTTACAGCGTGCAGTGGGCAAAAAAAAATCGGGGCATGCCAGGGAGGTTAGGGATCATCCCAATGTGGCCGGTTTAATTTTTCATAGCTATTAGGGTGGACAAACGGGAGAAACGGTGAGAACGGGGCATTTTTAGGCCAAATCGGTGTGCTATAACCTACGATTTCGGGGTTGGTCCTGGCGTTAGGGCGTACTGTAAGGCAAAAATCTATTGTGGCGTGCCAGTGAGATTGGGGATCATTCTAGTGTGGTCCGTTTAATTTCTTGTGGCCATTTGGATGAACAAACGGGCGAACCGGCACGAACGGGGCATTTTCGAGAAAAATCAATTTGCTATTGCCCACGATTTCAGGGTGGGCCTGGGGATCAGGCGGGATGTGGCCCAAAAATTGACCGAGTTGTGCCAAGGAGTTTGGGGATCGTCCCTGTGTGGTTTGTTTAATTTTTCGTGGCTATTTAGGTTGACAAACAGGGCGAACGGGGCATTTTCCGGCTAAATCAATGTGCTATAGCCCACATTTTGGGGGTGGGCCAGGGGTCCGAGTGTGGTATAGGCCGAAAATTGACCGAGGCCATCCAAGGAGGTTGGGGATCATCCCTCTATTGCCCGTTTAATTTTTTGTGGCCATTTCGGTGGACAAACAGGTAAAACTATGCAAACAGGGTGTTTTCGGGCCAAATTGATGTGCTTAGCCTACGGTTTTGGGGGTGGGCTCAGTTTCCAGGCATGCAGTGGTCTAAAAATCGATCGGGGCATTCCAGAAGGTTATGATCAACCCAGTGTAGCCCGTTAAATTTTTCTTTGCTATTAGGGTGGATAAACGGGTAAAACGACATGAACGGGACATTTTCGGGCCAAATCGATGTACTAAATCCTACGCTTTTGGGGGTGGTCCCAGCGTAAGGGCGTGCTGTGGGCCAAAAAACTATCCGTGCTGTGGGCCAAAAAACTATCGAGGCATGCCAGGGAGGTTGGGGATCGTCCCAGTATGGTCCATTTAATTTTTCGTGGTCTTTGGGTGGACAATGATTTCAGGGGTGAGCCTGGGGTCCGAGTGTACTGTGGGTAGAAAATTGATCGGAGCGTGCCAGGGAGGTTGGGGATCGTCCTTGTGTGGTCCGTTTAAATTTTTTTGGCCATTTAGGTGGACAAATAGGTGAAACGGCGTGAACGGGGCATTTTTGAGCTAAATCAGTGTTCTATAGCCCACGGTTTTTGGGGTGGACCGAGGTTCGGGCGTGCTGTGGGTCGAAAATCAATCGGGGCTTGTCGGGGAGGTTGGGTATCATCCCAGCATGGTTCATTTAATTTTTCATGGCCATTTGGGTGGACAAACAGGCAAAATGACATGTACGAGGCATATTTTAGCCAAATCGATGTGTAAGAGCCTACGATTTTGGGGGTGGGCCCAGGTTCCGAGCGTGCTATGGGCTAAAAATCAACTGGGGCCTGTCAGTTAGGTTGGGAATCATCCCAGTGTGGTCCGTTTAATTTTTTGTGTCCATTTGTGTAGACAAATGGGTGAAACAGCATGAAAGGGGCTTTTTGGGGCAAAATCAATGTTTTATAGCCCACGGTTTTGAGGGTGGGCCCGAGTTTTGGGTGTGCTGTATGGCAAAATTAGACCAGAGTGTGACAGGGAGGTTGGGGATCATTCCAGTGTGGTCCGTTTAATTTTTCATGACTAATTGGAAGGATAAACGGGCAAAATAGCGCAAATGAGGCATTTTTGGGCCAAGTCGGTGTGTTATGGCCCAAGGTATCGAGGGTGGGCCTGGGGTCTGGGTATGTTGTAGGCCAAAAATCATCAGTGGCATGCCAGGGAGTTTGGGGATCATCCCACTATGGTTCGTTTAAATTTTTATGTCCATTTGTGTGGATAAACGGGCGAAACGACATGAATGGGGTATTTTCGAGCAAAATCAGTTTCCTATAGCCCACGGTTTTATGGGTGGGCTCAGGGTGTGGGCGTACTGTCGGCTAAAGATCGATCGGGGTGTGCCAGGGAGGTTAGGAACAATCCTAGCGTGATCTGTTTAATTTTTTGTGCCCATTTGGGTGGACAAATGGGGTGAACGGGGCATTTTTGGGACAAATCAGTGTGGCATAGCCCATGCTTTCGAGGGTGGGCCCGGGGTCCGAGCTTACTGTAGGCCAAAATCGACCGGAGCCTTCCAAGGAGGTTGGGGATCATCCCAGTGTTGTCAGTTTAAACATTCGTTGCCATTTGGGTTGACAAACGGGTGAAACAGCATGAATGATGCATTTTGGGGAAAAATCGATGTGCTATAGCCCACAGTTTTGGGGGTGGGCCCAGGGTTCGAGCGTGCTGTAGGCCAAACATCGACCAAGGCTTGCTAGGAGGTTCGGTATTATCTCAATGTGGTTCATTTAATTTTTCGTGGTTAATTGGGTGGACTAATGGGCAAAACGGCGCGAACGGGGAATTTTTAGGCGAAAATTGGTGTTTTATGGCCTACGATTTTGTGGGTGGGCCCGAGGTCTGGGCGTGCTGTGGGCCAAAAATTGATCGGGGAGTGTCAGGGAGGTTGGGGATCATATCAATCTGGTCCTTTTAACTTTTTGTGGCCGTTTGGATGGACAAACGGGTGAAATAGAGCAAACAGGGCATTTTTAGGACAAATCGGTGAGCTATAGCTTACGGTTTTGATGGTGGGCCCAAGGTCCGGGCATATTGTTGGCTAAACATCAATCGAGGTATGCCAGGGAGGTTGTGGATCATTCCTGTGTTGTAATTCTAATTTTTCATGGACATTTGGGTGGACAAACAGTTGAAATAGCACGAACAAGGCATTTTCAGGCAAAATCGGCATGCTATTGCCTGGGGTATCGAGGGTGGGCCCGAGGTCCGGGCATGCTGTGGGCCAAAAATTGACTGGGGCATGACAGGGAGTTTGGGGATCATCCCACTTTAGTCCGATTAATATTTTGAGGCCATTTGGGTGGACAAATGGGCAAAACGGCGCAAATGGGGCATTTTCGGGCAAAATCAGTAGGCTATGGCCCACGGTTTTGGAGGTGGGGTTAGTGTCCGGGCGCGCTGTCAGCCAACAATAAACTTGGGTGTGCTAGGGAGGTTGGGGATTATCCCAGTGTGGTCTGTTTAATTTTTTGTGGGCATTTGGGTGGACAAACGGGGAGAACGGGCATATTTGGACCAAATCAGTGTGCTATAACCCACGGTTTTGGGGATGGGCTTGGGGACCGAGCGTACTGTAGGTTAAAAATTGATTGGGGCCTTTCAAGGTAGTTGGGTATCATCCCAGTGTGGTCCGTTTAATTTTTCATGGCCATTTGGCTAGACAAACGAGAGAAACGGTGCGAACGAGGTATTTTCGGGTGAAATCGGAGTGCAATAGCCCACGATTTCGGGGGTGGGCTATGGGTGCAAGCGTGCGTTGGATTGAAAATAGACCGGGGCATGCCAGGGAGGTTGGGTATCGTCTCACTGTGGCCTGTTTAATTTTACGTGGCCATTTGGGTCGGCAAACAGGAGAAATGTCGCGAACAGGGCATTTTTGGGCCATATCAGAATGTTATAGCCCACCCTTTTGGGGTGGACTCGGGGTCAGGGCGTTCTGTGGGTGAAAAATCGATCGGGGCGTGCCATGGAGGTTGGGAATTTTTGGACCAAATCGCTGTGCTATAGCCTAGGGTTTCGGGGCTGGGCACGATGTATGGGCGTGCTGTGGACCAAAAAACTATCGAGGCATGCCAGAGAGGTTGGGTATCGTCCTAGTGTAGTATATTTAATTTTTTGTGGCCATTTGGGTGGACAAACGGGCAAAACGGCATGAACGGGGCATTTTCGGGCCAAATCAGTGTGCTATTGCACACGGTTTCGAGGGTGGGCCTGGGTCCAAGCGTGTTGTGGGAAGAAAATTGATCGGGGCCTACCAGGGAGGTTGGAGATCATCCCAGTATGGCCCATTTAATTTTTCGTGGCCATTTAGGTGGACAAACGGGCGTACGACATGAATGGGGCGTTTGCGGGCCAAATTGGTATTATATAGCTAACAATTTCGTGGGTGGTTGGACCGAGAATGTTGTGGACCAAAAATCAATCGGGGCGTGCTAGGAGGTTATGGATTGTCCCAGTGTGGTCCGTTAAATTTCTTGTGGCCATTTGGGTTGACAAACGGGTGAAACGGCGAGAATGAAGTGTTTTTGGGCTAAATCGGTGTCCTATAGCCCACGATTTTGGGGTTGGGCCCAAGTTCTGGGCTTGCTGTTGGCCAATAATTGACTAGGGTGTGCCAGGGATATTGGCGATAAGACTAGTGTGGTCCGTTTAATTTTTCTTGGTAATTTTAGTGGATAAACGGTCAAAACGGCGCGAATGAGGCATTTTAAGGCCAAATTGGTGAGCTATAACCCACGGTTTAGGGGGTGGCCTCGGGTTTTCGGTGTGTTGTGGGCCAAATATCGATCGGGGCATGCTAGGGAGGTTGGGGATCATCCCAATGTGGTCTGTTTAATTTTTTGTGGCTATTTGGGTGGATAAACTGGTGAAATAGCATGAACGGGGTATTTTCGGGATAAATCGATGTATTATAGCCCACGATTTTGAGGGTGGGCCCAGGGTTCGGGCCTGTTGTGGGCCAAAAATTGATTGTGGAGTGCTAGGGAAGTTGTGGATCGTCCCAATGTGGTCCTATTAATTTTTCGTGGCCATTTGAAAGGACAAACGAGCGAAACAGCGCGAACAGGGCATTTTAGGGCCATATCGGTATGCAATAACCCACGGTATCAAAGGTGCGCCCGAGGAGGTTGGGGATCGTCCGAGTATGATCCATTTAGTTTTTTGTGGCCATTTGCGTAGACAAACGGGCGGACGGCGTGAACGGGATATTTTCGAGCCAAATTGGTGTTATATAGCCCACGATTTTGGGGGTGGTTGGACCAGGAGTGCTGTAGGCCAAAAATCAACCGAAGCATGCCAGGGAGGTTGTGGATCTTCCCATTGTGGTCCGTTAATTTTTTTGTGGCCATTTGGGTGGACAAACAGGTGAAATAGCGTGAACGGGGTGTTTTCGAGCTAAATCAGTGTGCTATAGCCCACCGTTTTGGGGTGGGATCGGGGTCCGGGCATACTGGGAGTCAAAAATTAACCGGGGCATGTAAGGGAGGTTAGGGATAGTCCCAGTGTGGTATGTTTAATTTTTTGTGGCCATTTGGGAGGACAAACGAGCGAAAAGTGGCAAACGGGGTATTTTTGGGCAAAATTTGTGTGCTATAGCCCATGGTTTCGGAGGTGGGCTCGAGGTTTGGGCATGCTGTGGGCCAAACATCGAATAGAGCATGCCAGTGAGATTGAGGATCGTCCTAGTGTGGTTCGTTTAATTTTTCATGGCCATTTGTGGACAAACGGGCAAAACAGCGCGAATGGGGCATTTTTTTGCCAAATCGGTGTGCTATAGCCCACAATTTTAAGGGTGAGCCTGGGGTTTAGGCGTTCTATAGGCCAAAAATTGATCAGGGCATGTCGGGGAGGTTGGGAATGATCCCAATATGGTCCGTTTAATTTTTCGTGGACATTTGGGTGGACAAACTGTTCAAACGGCGCGAACGGGGTATTTTTAGGCCAAATCGGTGTGTTATAGCCCATGATTATAGTGGTGAGCCTGGGGTCCGGGCATGCTCTGGGCCAAAAATCTACTGGGACATGCCAGGGAGGTTAGGGATAGTCACAGTGTGGTCCGTTTAATTTTTAGTGTCCATTTGGATGGACAAATGAGCGAAACGGCACGAACGGGACATTTTTGGACCAAATCGATGTGCTATAGCCCACGGTTTTGGGGGTGGGCTCGGGGTTCGGGTATGGTGTGGGCCAAAAATTGACCGAGGATTGCCAGGGAGTTTGAGGATCATCCCAGTGTGATCCATTTAAATTTTTGTGGCCATTTGGGTGGACAAATGGGCGAAACAACGCGAATGGGGTGTTTTTGGGCTAAATCGGTGTACTATAGCCCATGGTTTTGGGGGTGAGCTCAGGGTCTGTGCGTGCAGTGTGATGAAAATCGACCGGGGTATGTCAGGGAGGTTAGGGATCCTCCCAATATAGCTCGTTTAATTTTTCATGGCTATTTGGGTGGACAAATGGGCGAAACGGCGTGAACGGGGCATTTTCAAGCCAAATCAGTGTACTATAGTCTAGGGTATCGAGGGTGGGACGGGTATTTGGGCATGATGTGGGCGAAAAATCTATCGAGGCATGTCCAGGAGGTTGGGGATCATCCCAGCATGGTTCGTTTAATTTTTTGTGGCCATTTGTGTGGACAAACGGGCAAAATGGTATGAACGGGGCTTTTTCAGGCCAAATCGGTGTGCTATAGCCCACGGTTTTGGGGGTGGGCCTGGGGTTCGGGCATGCAGTGTGCCAAAAATTGATCAGGGAATACCAGGGAGGTTGAGGATCATCCCAGTGTGGTCCGATTTATTTTTGTGGCCATTTGGGCGGACAAACGGGCAAAACGGGGCGGACGAAGCATTTTTCGCCTAATCGGTGTGCTATATAGCCCACAATTTTAGGGGTAGGATCAGGGTTTAAGCATGTAGTGGGTTAAACATCGACCGAGGCATGTCAGGGAGGTTGTGGATCATCCTAGTGTGGTTCATTTAATTTTTCATGGCCATTTGGGTGGACAAACGGGCGAAACGGCACTAACGGGGCATTTTTGGGCTAAATCGGTGTGCTATAGCCCACAGTTTTGGAGGTGGGCTAGAGGTATAGATGTTCTGTAGGCCAAACATCAACCAAGGCTTGCTAGGGAGGTTCGGTATTATCTCAATGTGGTTCTTTTAATTTTTCGTGGCTAATTGGGTGGACTAACAGGCAAAACAACGCGAACAGGGCATTTTTAGGCCATTTGGGTGGACAAATGGGGCAAACAGGGCATTTTCGAGCCAAATTGGAGTATTATAGCCCACGTTTTTGGGGGTGGGCCTGGGGTCCAAGTGTGTTTTAGGCCAAAAATCAAATGGGGCCTCTCAGGGATGTTGGGGATCATCTCAGTGTGGTCTTTTTAATTTTTTGTGGCCATTTGGGTTGATAAACGGGCGAAACTGTGCGAACGGTAAGTATTCGAGAAAAATCGGTGTGCTATAGCCCATGATTTTGGGGGTGGGCTCAGGGTCCGGGCGTGCAATGGGATGAAAATCAACTGGGACATGCCAGGGAGGTTGGGGATCGTCCTTGTGTGACCTATTTAATTTTTATAGCCATTTGGGTGTCCAAACGGGCTAATCAGAGCGAACGAGGCATTTTGGGGCCAAATCGGTGTGCTATGGTCCAGGGTATCGAGGATGGGCATGGGGTCCGGGCGTGATGTGGGCAAAAAATTAATTGAGGCATGCTAAGGAGGTTGGGTATCATCCCACTGTGGTCATTTGGGTGGTCAAACGGGCAAATCGGCGGGAACGGGGCATTTTTAGACAATGTTATTATGCTATTACCCACAGTTTTGGGGGTAGGCCCGGGGTTCGGACCGAGGTGTACAAGGGATATTGGGGATCATCCCAGTGTGGTCCGATTAATTTTTTATGGCCATTTGAGTGGACAAACGGGCAAAATAGCACAAATGGGGCGTTTTTGTGCTATATCGATTTCTATAGGCCACGGTTTCTGGGGTGGGCCCGGAGTCCGCGAGTGCTCTGGGCCAAAAATCGACTGAGGCGTGCCAGGGAGATGAGGATCATCCTAGTGTGGTCCGTTTAATTTTTTTGTGGCCATTTAGGCAGACAAACAGGCTAAATAGCGCGAACGGGGCATTTAAGGGAAAATTTGATGTGCTACAGCCCACGGTTTTGGGGGTCGACCAGGGGTCCGGGTGTGCTGTGGGCAAAAAATTGATCGAGCATGCCAGGGAGGTTGGGGATTATCCCAATGTGGTCCGTTTAATATTTTATGGCCATTTGGGAGGTCAAATGAGTGAAACGGCGTGAACGGGGCATTTTTAGGCTAAATCGATGTACTATAGCCCACGGTTTTGGGGGTGGTTACGGGGTTCGAGCGTTCTGTGGGTGAAAAATCAACCGGGGCGTGCCAGGGAGGCTAGGAATCATCCTAGCATGGTCCATTTAATTTTTCGTGGCCATTTGGATTGACAAACAAGCGAAACAGCGCGAAAGGGCCAAATCGGTGTGCTATAGCCCACGACTTTGGGTGTGGGCCAGGGGTCCGAGCGTGCTGTGGGCTGAAAATCAATCGAGATGCGCCAGGGAGATAAGGGATCATCCTAGTGTGATTCATTTAATTTTTTGAGGCCATTTGGGTGGAAAAATAGTGAAACAAAGAGAACGACGTATTTTTGGGCCACATCGATGTGCTATGGCCCAAGGTATCGAGGGTGGGACCGGGGTCCGGGCATGCAGTGGGCTGAAAATTGACCGAGGCATGCCAGGGCATTGGGGATTATCCCGCTGTGGTCCCATAAATTTTTCATGTACATTTGGGTGGACAAACAGGCGAAACGGCGCGAACGGAGCATTTTCGGGCAAAATCAGTTTGCTATAGCCCACGGTTTCGGAGGTGGGCCTGAGGTTCGAGTGTGTTTTGGGCTAAAAATCAATCGGGGTATGCTAGGAAGATTGGGGATCGTCTGTGTATGGTCTGTTTAATTTGTTGTGGCTATTTGGGTGGACAAATGGGGCAAACAGGGCATTTTTGAGCCAAATCGGAGTATTATAGCCCACGTTTTTGGGGGTGGGCCTGGGGTCCAAGTGTGTTGTAGGCCAAAAATCAAATGGGGCCTCCCAGGGATGTTGGGGATCATCTCAGTGTGGTCTGTTTAATTTTTTGTGGCCATTTGGGTTGACAAACGGGCGAAACGCTGCGAACAGGAAGTATTCGGGCAAAATCGGTGTGCTGTAGCCCATAATTTTAGGGGTGGGCTCAGGGTCCGGGCGTGCAATGGGATGAAAATCGACTGGGACATTCCAGGGAGGTTGGGGATCGTCCTTGTGTGACCTATTTAATTTTTATGTCCATTTGGGTGTCCAAACAGGCTAATCAGAGCGAACGAGGCATTTTGAGGCCAAATCGGTGTGCTATGGTCCAGGGTATCGAGGGTGGGCATGCGGTCCGGGAGTGCTGTGGGCCAAAAATTGATCGAGGCATGCTAAGGAGGTTGGGGATCATCCCACTGTGGTCATTTGGGTGGACAAACGGGCAAATCGACGCGAACGGGGCATTTTCAGACAATGTTATTATGCTATTACCCACAGTTTTGGGGGTAGGTCCGGGGTTCCGTGCTGTGGGTCGAAAATGGACCGAGGCGTACAAGGGATGTTGGGGATCATCCCAGTGTGGCCCGATTAATTTTTTATGGCCATTTGAGTGGACAAACGGGCAAAATAGCACAAACGGGCCGTTTTCGTACTATATCAATTTGTATAGGCCACGGTTTCTGGGGCGGGCCGAATTCCGCGTGTGCTCTGGGCCAAAAATCGACTGAGCTGTGCCAGGGAGATAAGGATCATCCCAGTGTGGTCCGTTTAATTTTTTGTTGCCATTTGGGCAGACAAACAGGCTAAACAGTGCAAACGGGGCATTTAAGGGCAAATTTGATGTGCTACAGCCCACGGTTTTAGGGGTGGACCAGGGGTCCGGGTGTGCTGTGCGCAGAAAATTGATCGGGCATGCCAGGGAAGTTGGGGATTATCCTAATATGGTCCATTTAATTTTTTATGGCCATTTCGGAGGTCAAACGAGTGAAACGGTGTGAACGGGGCATTTTTAGGTTAAATCGGTGTACTATAGCCCACGGTTTTGGGGGTGTTTCCAGGGTTCGAGCGTGCTGTGGGTGAAAAATCAACTGGGCTTACCAGGGAGGTTAGGAATCATCCCAGCATGGTCCATTTAATTTTTTGTGGCCATTTGGGTTGACAAACGGGCGAAACGGCGCAAAAGGGCCAAATCGGTGTGCGATAGCCCATGACTTTGGGTGTGGGCCAGGGGTCCGAGCGTGCTGTGGGCTGAAAATCAATCGAGGCACGCCAGGGAGGTAGGGGATCATCCTAGTGTGATTCATTTAAGTTTTCGAGGCCATTTGGGTGGAAAAATAGTGAAACAAAGAGAACGACGTATTTTTGGGCCACATCGATGTGCTATGGCCCAAGGTATCGACGGTGGGCCCGGGGTCTGGGCATGCAGTAGGCTGAAAATTGATCGAGGCATTCCAGGGCATTGGGGATTATCCTGCTGTGGTCCCATAAATTTTTCATGTCCATTTGGGTGGACAAACAGGCGAAACGGCACGAACGGAGCATTTTCAGGCAAAATCAATTTGCTATAGCCCACGATTCAGAGGTGGGCCTGAGGTTCGGGCGTTTTGTGGGCAAAAAATCAACCGGGGTGTGCTAGGAAGGTTGGGGATCATCCATGTATGGTCTGTTTAATTTGTTGTGGCCATTTGGATGGACAAATGGGGCAAACAGGGCATTTTCGGGCCAAATCGGAGTATTATAGCCCACGTTTTTGGGGGTGGGCCTAGGGTCCAAGTGTGTTGCAGGCCAAAAATCAAATGGGGCCTCCTAGAGATGTTGGGGATCATCTCAGTGTGGTTCGATTAATTTTTCATGGCTATTTGGGTGGACAAACGGGCGAAACGGTGCTAACGGGAACTATTCGGGCAAAATCAGTGTACTATAGCCCATACTTTTGGGGGTGGGCTCAGGGTCCGGGTGTGCAATGGGATGAAAATCGACTGGGACATGCTAGGGAGGTTGGGGATCGTCCTTGTGTGACCTATTTAATTTTTGTGGCCATTTAGGTTGACAAATGGGCAAAACGGTGCAAATTGGACATTTTCGAGCTAAATAAGTGTGCTCTAGCCTACGGTTTTGGAGGTGGACCCGAGGTCTGGGTGTGATGTGGGTTAAAAATTTACCGGGGTGTGCCAGGGAGGTTAAGGATCATCTCAGCATGGTCCATTTAATTTTTCGTGGCCATTTTAGTGGACAAACGAGTGACACAGTGTGAATGGGGCATTTTTGGGCCAAATCGATGTTCTATAGCTCATGGCTTTGGGTGTGAGCCTGAGGTTCAGGAGTGTTATGGCCCAAAAATCGACCAGTGCTTGCCAAGGAGTATGTGGATCATCCCAGTATGGTCCGTTTAATTTTTTGTGGCCATTTGTGTCGACAAACGGGCAAAACTGCACGAACTGGGCATTTTTAGGCTAAATCGGTGTGTTATGGCCCACGTATTTGGGGATGGGCCCAGGGTTAGGGTGTGTTTTGTGCCAAAAATTGACCGGCGCATGCTAGAGAGGTTAGGGATCATCCCAGTGTGGTCCATTTAATATTCGTGGCTATTTGAGAGGACAAATAGGCGAAACGTGAATGGGGCATTTTCAAGCCACATCGGTGTGCTATAGCCCATTGTTTTGGGGTGGGCCGGGGTTACGGGCATGCTGTTTATCTAAAATCGACCAGGGCATGCCAGGGAAGTTGGGGATCATCCTAGTGTGATTCGTTTAATTTTTTGTGGCCATCTGGGTGGATAAACGGGCGGAACAGCACGAACGGGGTATTTTCAAGCATAATCGAGGGTGGGCCTGGGGTCCGGGTATGCTGTAGGCCAAAAATAATCTGTGGCATGCCAGGAGTTTGGGGATCATCTCACTGTGGTTCGATTAAATTTTTATGTCCATTTATATGGATAAACGGGCGAAACAACGTGTATGGGGTATTTTCAAGCAAAATCAGTTTCCTATAGCCCACGGTTTCGTGGGTGGGCTCAGGGTGTGGGCGTACTGTGGGCTGAAAATAGATCAAGGTGTGCCAGGGAGGTTAGGGATCATCCCAGTGTGGTCTGTTTAATTTTTTGTGGCCATTTGGGTGGACAAATGGGGTGAACGGGGCATTTTTGGGACAAATCGGTGTGGTATAGACCATGCTTTCGAGGGTGGTCTTGGGTCCAAGCGTACTGTATGCCAAAATTGATCAGAGCCTTCCAAGGAGGTTGGGGATCATCCCAGTGTTGTCAGTTTAAACTTTCGTTGCCATTTGGGTTGAGAAACGGGCGAAACGGCACGAATGATGCATTTTGGGAAAAAATCGATATGCTATAGCCCACAGTTTTGGGGGTGGGCCCAGGGTTCAAGCGTGCTGTAGGCCAAACATCGACCAAGGCTTGCTAGGGAGGTTCGGTATTATCTCAGTGTGGTTCATTTAATTTTTCGTGGCTAATTGGGTGGACTAACGGGCAAAACGGCGCGAACGGGAAATTTTTAGGCCAAAATTTGTGTTCTGTAGCCCACGATTTTGTGGGTGGGCCCAAGGTCTGGGTGAGCTGTGGTCCAAAATTTGATCGAGGAGTGTCAGGGAGGTTGGGGATCATATCAATCTGGTCCTTTTAATTTTTTGTGGCCATTTGGATGGACAAATGAGTGAAATAGCACAAACGGGGCATTTTTAGGCCAAACCGATGTGCTATAGCTTGCAGTTTTGATGGTGGGCCTAAGGTCCGGGCATACTGTTGGCTAAACATCAATCGAGGTATGCCAGGGAGGTTGTGGATCATTCCTGTGTGGTTCGTCTAATTTTTCATGGCCATTTGGGTGGACCAACTGTTGAAATAGCGCGAACGAGGCATTTTCAGGCAAAATCGGTATGCTATTGCCGGGGGTATCGAGGGTGGGTCCGAGGTCTGGGCATGCTGTGGGCAAAAAATTGACTAGGGCATACCAGGGAGTTAGGGGATCATCCCACTGTGTTCCGATTAATATTTCGAGGCCATTTGGGTGGACAAATGGGTGAAACGGCGAAAATGGGGCATTTTCGGGCAAATTCAGTGGGCTATGGCCCACGATTTCGGAGGTGGGGTTAGGGTCCGGGCGCGATGTGAGGCAACAATCAACCTGGGTGTGCCAGGAGGGTTGAGGATCATGCCAGTGTGATCTATTTAATTTTTCGTGGCCATTTGGGTGGACAAACGGGGAGAACGGGGCATATTTGGACCAAATCAGTGTACTATAACCCACGATTTTGGGGGTGGGCTCTGGGACCGAGCGTACTGTAGGTTAAAAATTGATCTGGGCCTTTCAAGGTGGTTGGGTATCATCCCAATGTGGTCCGTTTAATTTTTCATGGCCATTTGGCTGGACAAACAAGAGAAACGGTGCGAACGAGGTATTTTCGGGCGAAATCGAAGTGCAATAGCCAATAATTTTGGGGGTGGGCTGTGGGTGCAGGCGTGCGGTGGGTTGAAAATATACCGGGGCATGCTAGGGAGGTTGGGTATTGTCCCACTGTGGCCTGTTTAATTTTACGTGGCCATTTGGGTTGGCAAACAGGAGAAATGGTGCGAACGGGGCATTTTTGGGCCAAATCAGTGTGTTATAGCCCACCCTTTTGGGGGTGGACTCGAGGTCAGGGCGTGCTGTGGGTGAAAAATCGATCGGGGCATGCCATGGAGGTTGACAATATTTGGACCAAATCGTTGTGCTATAGCTTAGGGTTTCGGGGCTGGGCACGACGTCTGGGCGTGCTGTGGGCCAAAAAACTATTGAGGCCTGCCAGAGAGGTGTGGTATCATCCTAGTGTGGTCTATTTAATTTTTTGTGGCCATTTGGGTGGACAAACGGGCAAAACGACATGAACGGGGCATTTTCGGGCCAAATCGGTGTGCTATAGCACACGATTTCGAGGGTGGGCCTGGGTCTGAGCGTGTTGTAGGATGAAAATTGATCGGGGCCTACCAGGGAGGTTGTGGATCATCCCAGTATGCCCTATTTAATTTTTCATGGCCATTTAGGTAGACAAATGGGCATACGTCGCGAATAGGGCGTTTACAGGCCAAATTGGTGTTATATAGCTCACGATTTCAGGGGTGGTTGGACCGAGAGTGCTGTGGACCAAAAATCAACCGGGGCATTCCAGGAGGTTATGGATCATCCCAGTATGGTCCGTTAAATTTCTTGTGGCCATTTGGGTTGACAAACAGGCGAAACGACGAGAATGAAGTGTTTTTAGGCTAAATTGGTGTCCCATAGCCCACGGTTTTGGGGTTGGCCCCAAGTTCTGGGCTTGCTGTTGGCCAATAATTGACTAGGGTATGCCAGGGATGTTGGCGATCAGACTATTGTGGTCCGTTTAATTTTTCTTGGCTATTTTAGTGGAGAAACGATCAAAACAGCGCGAATGAGGCATTTTAAGGCCAAATTGGTTAGCTATAGCCCACGGTTTTGGGGGTGGCCTCGGGTTCTGGGCGTGTTGTGGGCCAAAAATCGATCAAGGCATGCCAGGGAGGTTGGGGATCATCCCAATGTGGTCCGTTTAATTTTCTGTGGCTATTTGGGTGGATAAACTGGTGAAACGGCACGAACGGGGTATTTTCGGAATAAATCGATGTATTATAGCCCACGATTTTGGGGATGGGCCCGGGGTTCGGGCCTGTTGTGGGCCAAAAATTAACTGTGGAGAACCAGGGAAGTTGGGGATCATCCCAATGTGGTCCTATTAATTTTTTGTGGCCATTTGAAAGGCCAAACGAGAGAAACGACGCGAACAGGGCATTTTATGGCCAAATCGGTATGCAACAACCCACGGTATCAGGGGTGCGCCCGAGGAAGTTGGGGATCCTCCTAGTATGATCCATTTAGTTTTTTGTGGTCATTTGGGTGGAAAAATGGGCGGACGGTGTGAACGTGACGTTTACGAGCCAAATTGGTGTTATACAGCCCACGACTTTGGGGGTGGTTGGACCGAGAGTGCTGTGGGCCAAAAATCAACCGAGGCGTGCCAGGGAGGTTGTGGATCTTCCCAGTGTGGTCTGTTAATTTTTTTGTGGACATTTGGGTGGACAAATAGGTGAAATAGCGCGAACGGGGTGTTTTCGGGCTAAATCAGTGTGTTATAGCCCACCGTTTCGGGGGTGGGATATGGGTCCGGGCATACTGAGGGTCAAAAATTGATCGGGGCATGTAAGGGAGGTTAGGGAAAGTCGCAGTATGGTCCATTTAATTTTTTGTGGCCATTTGGGAGGACAAACAAGCGAAAAGTGGCAAACGGGGTATTTTTTGGAAAAATCTGTGTGCTATAGCCCATAGTTTTATAGGTGGGCTCGGGGTTTGGGAATGCTGTGGGAAAAACATCGAACGGAGCGTGCCAGTGAGATTGTGGATCGTCCTAGTATGGTTCGTTTAATTTTTCGTGGCCATTTGTGGACAAACTGGCAAAGTAGCGCGAATGTGGTATTTTCTTGCCAAATCGGTGTGCTATAGCCGACGATTTTAGGGGTGAGCCTGGGGTTCGGGCGTTCTATGGGCCAAAAATTGATGGAGGCATGTCGGGGTGGTTGGGGATGATCCCAGTATGGTCCGTTTAATTTTTTGTGGTCATTTGGGTGGACAAACTATTCAAGCGGTGCGAACGGGGTATTTTTAGGCCAAATCGGTGTGCTATAGCCCATCATTATAGGGGTGAGCCCGGGGTCCGGGTATGCTGTGGGCCAAAAATCTACCGGGGCATGAAAGGGAGGTTAGGGATTGTCCCAGTGTGGTCCGTTTAATTTTTAGTGGCCATTTGGATGGACAAATGAGCGAAACGGCACGAACGGGGCATTTTTGGGCAAAATCGATGTGCTATAGCCCATGGTTTTGGGGGTGGGCTCGGGGTTCGGGTATGGTGTGGGCCAAAAATTGACCGAGGATTTCCAGGGAGTTTGAGGATCATCCCAGTGTGATCCATTTAAATTTCCGTGGCCATTTGGGTGGACAAACGGGCGAAACAGCGTGAACAGGGTGTTTTTGGGCTAAATCGGTGTACTATAGCCCATGGTTTTGAGGGTCTGTGCGTGCAGTGCAATGAAAATTGACCAGGGCATGTCAGGGAGGTTAGGGATCATCCCAATCTATCCCGTTTAATTCTTCATGGCTATTTGGGTGGACAAATGGGCGAAACGGCATGAACGGGGCATTTTCGAGCCAAATCAGTGTACTATTGTCTAGGGTTTTGGTGGTGGGACCGGCATCCGGGAGTGATGTAGGCCAAAAATCTATCGAGGCATGTCAGGGAGGTTGGGGATCATCCCAGCATGGTCCGTTTAATTTTTTGTGGCCATTTGTGTGGACAAACCGGCAAAACAGTACGAACGGGGCTTTTTCAGGCCAAATCGGTGAGCTATAGCCGATGATTTAAAGGGTAGGGCTAGGGTCCGGGCATGCTATAGGACGAAAATTGACCGGGGTATGCCAAGGAGGTTGGGGATCATTCCAGTATGATCTGTTTAATTTTTCATGGCCGTTTGTGTGGACAAACGGGCGGACGGCACGAACGGGGCATTTACGGGCCAAATCTGTGTTATATAGCCCATGCTTTTAGGGGTGGTTGGTCTGGGAGTGCTATGGGCTAAAAATCGACCGGGGCATGCCAGGGAGGTTGTGGATCGCCCCAGTATGGTCCGTTAAATTTTTTAGGGCCATTTGGGTGGACAAACGGGCGAAATAGTGCGAACGGGGTATCTTCGGGCTAAATTGGTGTGCTATAGCCCACGGTTTTGGGAGAGGGCCAAAGTTCTAGGCCTGATGTAGGCCAAAAATCGGTCGTGGCATGCCAGGGAGGTTGGGGATCATTCTAGTGTGGTTCGTTTAATTTTTCGTGGCCATTTGGGTGGACAAACAGGAAAATTAGCGCGGACGGGGCATTTTCAGGACAAATTGGTGTGCTATAGCCCATGGTTTTGCAGGTGAACCCGAGATCCGGGTGTGCTGTAGGCCTAAAATCTGTCGGGGCATACTAGGGAGGTTGGGGTTTATCCCAATATGGTCCGTTTAATTTTTTGAAGCTATTAAGATTGACAAACGGGCAAAACGGCGCGAACGAGACATTTTCAGGCCAAATCAGTGTGCTATAATCTAGGGTTTCGGGGGTGGGACCGGCGTCTGGGCATGCTGTTGGCCAAAAATCTATTGAGGCATGCCAGGGAGGTTGGGGATCGTCCTAGTGTGGTCCGTTTAATTTTTTTTGGCCATTTGTGTGCACAAACGGGCGAAACGGTAGGAACAGGGCTTTTTCAAGTCAAATCGATGTGCAATAGCCCATGGTTATAAGGGTAGGGCCAGGGTCCGGATGTGCTATGGGCCCAAAATTGACCAGGGCATGCCAAGGGGGTTGGGGATTATTGTCGTCTGGTCCGTTTAATTTTTCATGGCCATTTGTGTGGACAAATGGGCGGACGGCGCAAACGGGGCATTTACGGGCCAAATTTGTGTTAAATAGCCCACGATTTTGGGGGTGGTTGGTCCGGGAGTGTTGTGGGCTAAAAATTGACCAGGGCATGCCAGAGAGGTTGTGGATCATCCCAGTGTGGTCCGTTAAATTTTTTGTGGCCATTTGGGTGGACAAACGGGCAAAACTATGCGAATGGGGTGTTTTTGGGCTAAATTGGTGTGCTATAGCCCACGGTTTTGGGAGTGGGCCAAAGTTCTAGGCGTGTTGTGGGCCAAAAATCGACCGTGGCATGCCAGGGACGTTTGGTATCATCCTAGTGTGGTCCGTTTAATTATTTGGGGCCATTTTGGTGGACAAACGGGAAAATCAGTGCGAACGAGCCATTTTCAGGCCAAATTGGTGTTTTATAGCCCATGGTTTTGGGGGTGGGCCCGAGTTCCAGGTGTATTGTGGGCTAAATATCGGCCAAGGCATACCAGGGAGGTTGGGGTTTATCCCAGTGTGGTCTGTTTAATTTTTCGAGGCTATTTAGATGGACAAACAGGTAAAACGGTGCGAACGGGGCATTTTTGAGCCAAATCGATGTGCTATAGCCCATAATTTTAGGGGTGGGCCTGGGATTCGGGCATGTAGTTGGCCAAAAATTGATCGGGGAATACCAGGGAGGTTGAGGATCATCCCAGTGTGGTCTGTTTTATTTTTGTGGCCATTTGGGTGGATAAACGGGCGAAACGGGGGGGACGATGCATACTTCGCCTAATCAATGTGCTTTATAGCCCATGATTTTCGGGGTAGGCTCAGCGTTCGGGCATGTAATGGGATAAACATCAACCGAGGCATGTCAGGGAGGTTGTGGATCACCCTAGTGTGGTTCATTTAATTTTTCATGGCCATTTGGGTGGACAAACAGGCAAAACGGCACGAACGGGGCATTTTTGGGCCAAATCGGTGTGCTATAGCCCACGGTTTTGGGGGTGGGCCAGAGGTCTGGGCGTGCTGTAGGCCAAACATCGACCAAGGCTTGCTACGGAGGTTCGGTATTATCTCAATATGGTTCTTTTAATTTTTCGTGGCTAATTGGGTGGACTAACAGGCAAAACGGCACAAACGGGGCATTTTTAGGCCAAAATTGGTGTTCTATAGCTCATGATTTAGTGGGTGGGCCCGAGGTCTGGGCCTGCTGTGGGCAAAAAATTGATCGGGGAGTGCCAGGGAGGTTGGGGATCATATCAATCTGTTCCTTTTAATTCTTTATGGCCGTTTGGATGGACAAACGGGTGAAATAGTGCAAACGGGGCATTTTTAGGCCAAATCAGTGTGGTATAGCTTACGGTTTTGAGGGTGGGCCTAAGTTTCGGGTATACTATAGGCTAAACATCAATCGAGGTATGCCAGGGAGGTTGTGGATCATTCCTGTGTGGTTCGTTTAATTTTTCATGGCCATTTGGGTGGGCAAATGGTCGAAATAGCATGAACGAGGTATTTTCAGGCCAAATCTGTATGCTATTGCGTGGGGTATCGAGGGTGGACCCGAGGTCCGGGCATGCTGTGGGCAAAAATTTTTCATGGCCATTTGAAAGGACAAACGGGCGAAATGGGGCGAACAGGGCATTTTAGAGCCAAATCGATATGCAATAACCCATGGTTTCAGGGGTGGGCCCGAGGAGGTTGGGGATCGTCCTAGTATGATCCGTTTACTTTTTTGTGGCCATTTGGATGGACAAACGGCGGACGGAGTGAACAGGATGTTTACAGGCCAAATTGGTGTTATATATAGCCCACGATTTTGGGGATGGTTGGACCGGGAGTGCTGTGGGCGAAAAATCAATTGGGGCGTGCCAAGGAGGTTGTGGATCTACCCAGTGTGCTACGTTAATTTTTTTGTGGCCATTTGGGTGGACAAACAGGTGAAATGAGCAAACGGGGTGTTATCGGGCTAAATCAGTGTGCTATGGCCCACCGTTTCGAGGGTGGGATCGGGGTCCGGGTATGCTGTGGGTCAAAAATTGACCAGGGCATGTAAGGGAGGTTAGGGATAGTCCCAGCGTGGTCCGTTTAATTTCTTGTGGTAATTTGGCAGGACAAACGAACGAAACGGGGCATTTTTTGGCAAAATCTGTATGCTATAGCCGATGGTTTCGGAGGTGGGCTTGGGTTTTGGGCATGTTGTGTGCCAATCATAGATCGGAGCATGCCAGTGAGATTGGGGATCGTCCTAGTATGGTTCGTTTAATTTTTCGTGGCCATTTGGGGACAAACGGGCAAAACAGGGCGAATGGGGCATTTTCTTGCCAAATCGGTGTGCTATAGCCCACGATTTTAGGGGTGAGCCTGGGGTTCGGGCGTTCTATGGTCCAAAAATTGATTGAGGTGTGTCGGGGAGGTTGGGGATAATCCCAGTATGGTTCATTTAATTTTTCGTGGCCATTTGGATGGACAAACGGTCCAAATGGCGCGAACGGGGTATTTTTGGGCCAAATCGGTGTGCTATAGCCCACGATTATGGGGGTGAGCCCAGGGTCCGGGCATGCTGTGGGCCAAAAATTGACCGAGGCATGCCAGGGAGGTTAGGAATAGTCCTAGTGTGGTCCGTTTAATTTTTAGTGGCCATTCGGATGGACAAATGAGCGAAACGCCACAAACGGGATATTTTTGGGCCAAATCGATGTGCTATAGCAAACGATTTCGGGGGTGGGCTCGGGGTTCGGGTATGGTGTGGGACAAAAATTGACCGAGGACTTCCAGGAAGTTTGAGGATCATCCCAGTGTGATCCATTTAAATTTTCGTGGCCATTTGGGTGTACAAACAGGCGGAACAGCTCGAACGGGGTATTTTTGGGCTAAATCGGTGTGCTAAAGCCCATGGTTTTGGGGGTGAGCTCAGGATCCGTGCGTGCAGTACGATGAAAATCGATTGGTGTATGCTAGGGAGGTGAGGGATCGTCCCAACATCGCCCAATTAATTTTTCATGGCTATTTGGGTGGAGAAATGGGCGAACCTACGCGAACATGGCATTTTTGGGCCAAATCAGTGTACTATAGTCTAGGGTTTCGGGAGTAGGACCGGCGTTCGGGCGTGATATGGGCCAAAAATCTATCGAGGCATGTCAGGGAGGTTGGGGATCATCCCAGCGTGGTCCGTTTAATTTTTTGCGGCCATTTGTATGGACAAACGGGCAAAACGGTACGAACGGGGCATTTTCAGGCCAAATCGGTGTGCTATAGCCCATGGTTCAAAGGGTAGGGCCAGGGTCCGGGCGTGCTATAGGCTGTAAATTAACCAGGGCATGCCAAGGAGGTTGGGGATCGTTCCAGTATGGTCTGCTTAATTTTTCATGGCCGTTTGTATGGACAAACGGGTAGACGGCACGAACGGGGCGTTTATGGGCCAAATCTGTATTATATATCCCACGCTTTTGAGGGTGGTTGGTCTGGGAGTGCTATGGGCTTAAAATTGACTGAGGCGTGCCAAAGAGGTTGTGGATCGTTTCAGTGTGGTCCGTTAAATTTTTTATGGCCATTTGGGTGGACAAATGGGCGAAACAGTACGAACGGGGTGTTTTCGGGCTAAATCGCTGTGCTATAGCCCACAGTTTTGGGAGTGGGCAAAAAGTCTAGGCATTCTGTGGGCCAAAAATCGACCGTGGCATGCCAGGAAGGTTGGGGATCATCCTAATGTGGTTCGTTTAATTTTTCCTGGACATTTGAGTGGACAAACGGGAAAATCAACGTGAACGGGGCATTTTCAGGCTAAATTGGTGTGCTATAGCCCATGGTTTTGGGGGTGCGCCCGAGTTTCGGGCGTGCTGTGGGGCCAAAATCGATCGAGGCATACTAGGGAGGTTGGGGTTCATCCCAGTGTGGTCCGTTTAATTTTTCGAGGCCATTTAGATTGACAAATAGGCAAAATGGAGTGAACAGGACATTTTCGAGGCAAATCAGTGTGCTATAGTCTAGGGTTTCGGGGTTGGGATAGGCGTCCGGGCATGCTGTGGGCCAAAAGTCTATCGAGGCATGCCAGTGAGGTTGGGGATCATCCCAGTGTGGTCCGTTTAAATTTTTTTTTGCCATTTGTGTAGACAAACGGGTAAAACGGTACGAACGGAGCTTTTTCAGACCAAATCGGTGTGCAATAGCCCATGGTTTTAAGGGTAGGGCCAGGGTCCGGGCGTGCTATAGGCCGAAAATTGACCTGGGCATGCCAAGGGGGTTGGAGATTATTCCAGTATGCTCGACTTTATTTTTCATCCTAGGGAGGTTGAGGATCATCCCAGTATGGTCCATTTTATTTTTGTGGCCTTTTGAGTGGATAAACGGGTGAAACAGGGCAGACGACGCATTTTTTGGCCTGATCGATGTGCTATATAGCCCACAATTTTGGGGGTAGGGTCGGGGTTCAGGCAAGTAGTGGGCTAAACATCGACCGAGGCATTTGGCTGGATAAACGGGCAAAACAGCATGAACGGGGCATTTTTCGGCCAAATCGGTGTGCTATAGCCCACGGTTTTAGGGGTGGGCCCGAGTTATGGGTGTGTTGTGGGCCAAAAATTAATCGAGGTATACCAGGGAGGTTGGGGATCATCCCAATATGGTCCGTTTAATTTTTCGTGGCCATTTTGGTGGACAAACAGGCGGAACAACGCAAACGAGGTATTTTTGGGCCAAAACAGTGTGCTATAGGCAACAAATTTAGGGGTGGGCCTGGGGTCCGGGTGTATTGTGGGCCAAAAATCGATTGGGGCATGCTCGGGAGGTTGGTGATCGTCCCAGTGTGGTTCGTTTAATTTTTTGTAGCCATTTGGGTTGACAAATGGGCAAAACGGCGTGAACGGGACATTTTCGAGCCAAATTGGTGTTCTATACCCCACGGTTTTGGGGGTAGGCCCGAGGTACGAGCGTGCTGTATGCCTAACATCGACCAGGGTGAGTCAGGGAGGTTGTGGATTATGCCTATGTGGTTTGTTTAATTTTTTCTGGCCATTTGGGTGTACAAACGGTTGAAACAGCGCGAACTAGGCATTTTCGAGCCAAATCGATATGCTATTGCCCAGGGTATCGAGGGTGCACCGAGGTCCAGATGTGCTGTGGGCCAAAAAATAATCGGGGTGTGCCATGGAGGTTGGGGATCGTCCCAGTGTGGTCTATATAATTTTTTGTGGCCATTTGGGTGGACAAACGGGGTGAACGGGGTGTATTTTGGCCAAATTGGTGTGCTATAGCCTACGATTTTGGGGGTGGGCTCAGGGTTGGGGCTTGCAGTGGGATGAAAATCGATCGGGGCGTGCCAGGGCGGTTAGGTATCATCCCACTGTGGCCTGTTTAATTTTTTGTGGCCATTTGGGTGGACAAACGGGCAAAACGGCGCAAATGGGGCATTTTAGGGCCAAATCGGTGCTCTATAGCCCACGGTATTTTGGGTGGGCTCGGGGTCAGGGCGTGCTGTGTGCCAAAAATCAATCGAGGCATGCCAGGGAGGTTGGGGATCATCCCAGTATGGTCCGTTTTGTTTTTCGTGGCTATTTAGGAGGACAAACGGATGAAATGACAGGAACGAGGCATTTTCAAGCCAAATCAGTGTGCTATAGCCCATGGTTTTGGGGGTGGGATTAGGATTCGGGTGTTCTGTATGCCAAAAATCGATAGAGGCATGCCAGAGAGGTTGGGGATTATCCCAGTGTGTGCTAAAAATTGATCGAGACATGCCAGGGAGGTTATGGATCATCCCAATGTGGTCTGTTTAATTCTTTGTGGTCATTTTGTGGACAAACGGGCGAAAAGGCGCGAACAAGGCATTTTTGGGACAAATCAGTGTGCTGTACCCCATGGTTTATGGCATGGGCCCAGGGTTCGGGCGTGCTATGGGACAAAAATGGACCAGCGCGTGCCAGGGAGGTTCGAGATCATCCCAGTGTGGTTCATTTAATTTTTCATGGCCATTTGGGTGGACAAACGAGCAAAACGGCATGAACGGGGCACTTTCAGTCCAAATCAGTGTGCTATAGCCCTCGAATTTGGGGGTGGGCCCATGGTATGGGCGTGCTGTAGGCTAAAACTTGACCGTGGCATGCCAAAGAGGTTGGGGATCATCCCTGTGTGGTTCGTTTAATTTTTTGTGGGCATTTTGGTGGACAAACGGGCGAAATGGCGAAAGCGAGGTATTTTCAGGACAAATCGGTGTGCTATAGCGCACGGTTTTGGGGGTGGGCCCCAGTCCAGGCTTGTTGTGAGCCAAAAATCGACCAGGGTATGCCATGGAGATTGAGGATCATCCCAGTATGGTCCGTTTAATTTTTAGTGTCCATTTGGGTGGACAAACAGGTGAAACGGCATGAATGAGGCTTTTTTGGACCAAATCGATGTGTTATGGCCCACGGTTTTAGGGGTGGGCCCGTGGTCTGGGTGTGTTATGGGCCATAAATTGATCGGGTGTGTCGGCTAGATTGGGGATCATCCTGGTGTGGTTTGTTTAATTTTTTGTGGCCATTTGGGAGGACAAACGAGTGAAACAGCGTGAACGGAGCATTTTAGGGACAAATCCTTGTTCTATAGCCCACGATTTTGGGAGTGGGCTCGGAGTTCGGGCATGCTATCGGCTGAATATCGACCTGGGAGAGGCAGGGAGGTTGGGGATCATCCCAACGTTGTCCTTTTAATTCTTAGTGGCCATTTGGATGGACAAACATGCGAAACAGCACGAACGGAGCATTTTTGGGCCAAATTGGTGTGCTATAGCCCACGATTTTAGGGTGGGCCTAGGGTTTGGGCATGCTGTGTACTAAGAATTAACGGGGCATGCCAGGGAGGTAGGCGATCATCCCAGTGTGGTCTGTTTAAATTTTCGTGGCCATTTGGGTGGACAAACGAGCAAAATGACGTGAACGTGGCATTTTCAGGCAAAATCGATGTGCTATAGCCCACGGTTTTAGGGGTGGACCCGGGGTCCGAGCGTGCTGTAAGGAAAAAACTAACCGGACATGCCAAAGAGGTTTGGGTTCATCTCAGTGTGGTCCGTTTAATTTTTCGTGGCCAATTATGTGGACAAACGGGACAAATGGCACAAATAGGGCATTTTTACGCCAAAATCAGTGTTCTATAGCCCACAGTTTCGGAGGTGGGCTCGGGGACTGGGCATGCTGTAAGCTAAAAATAGACCGGGGAGTGCTAGGGAGGTTGGGGATCATATCAATGTGGTATTTTTAATTTTTGTGGCCATTTGGATGGACAAACGGGCAAAATAGAACGAACAGGGCATTTTTTGGCCAAAATGGTGTGCTATAGACCATGGTTTAGGAGTGAACCCGGGTTTGGGCATGCTGTGGGCTAAAAATTGATTGAAGCGTGCCAATGGCGTTGAGGATCCTCCCAATATGGTCCGTTTAATTTTTCGTTGCCATTTGGGTGGACAAACGAGCAAAATAGCACGAACGGATCATTTTTGGGCCAAATTGGTGAGCCATCGACCACGGTTTCAGAGTTGGACGCGAGTTCCGAGTGTGCTGTAGGCCAAACATCGATCGGGGCATGCCAGGGAGGTTGTGGATTAACCCTGTATGGTTCGTTTAATTTTTCGTGGCCAGTTTGGTGGACAAACAGGCAGAATGGCTTGAATGAGGTATTTTTTGGCCAAATCGATGAGCTATAGCCCATGGTTTTGAGGGAGGGCTCGGGATCCGGGCATGCTGTTGGTCGAAAATCTATCGGGGCGTGTCAGGGAGGTTGGGGATTGTCCCAGTGTAGTCCGTTTAATTTTTCGTGGCCATTAGGGTGGACAAACGGGCAAAATGGCATAAATAGGGTATTTTCGAGTCAACTCAGTGTGCTATAGCATATGATTTTAGGGGTGGGACTAGGCGTGCTGCAGGCAAAAATTTGATCGGGGCATGCTGGGGGGTTGAAGATCGTCCCAGTATGGTTCTTTTAATTTTTCATGGCCATTTAGGTGGACAAACGGGTGAAATGGCACGAATGGGGCATTTTCGAGCCAAATTGGTTTGCTATATCCCAGGGTTTTGGGAGTGGACCAGAGGTGTGGGTGTGCTATGGGCCAAAAATCGACCAAGGCGTGATAGGGAGTTTGGGGATCAGTCCAGTATGGTCCGTTTAATTTTTTGTGGCTATTTGGTTGGACAAACAGGCGAAATAGTGTTAACGAGGTATTTTTGGGATAAATCGGTGTACTATAGGCCACGGATTTGGGGGTGGGCTCGGGGTTTGGGCCATCTGTGGGCCAAAAACAAACAAGGGTATGCCATGGAGGTTGGGGATCATCCCAGTATGGTCTATTTAATATTTTGTGGCCATTTAGGCTGACAAATGGGGCATTTTTGGTCCAAATCGATGTGCTATAGCCCGGGCGTGCCGTGGGCCAAAAATTGACTGAGGCATGCCAGGCGAGGTTGGGAATCATTCCAGTGTGGTCTGGTTAATTTTTTGTCTCCATTTGGGCGGACAAATGGGTGAAATGGCGCAAATGAGTAATTTTTGGGTTAAATTGGAATGCTATAGCCTAAGGTTTTAGGGGTGGGCCCAAAGTTTGGGCGTGCTGTAGGGGCCGAAAATCAATTAAGGCATGCCAGGGAGGTTGGGGATCATCCCAGTATGGTCCGTTTTATTTTTTGTGGCCATTAGGGGGACAAACAAACTAAACGGCGTGTACGGAGCATTTTCGGGCAAAATCGATGTGCAATAGCCTAGGTTTAGGGGTGGGTACGGGGTCCGAGCGTGCTGTGGGAGAAAAATTGATCGGAGCATGCCAGGGAGGTTGGGGATCCTCCCACTGTGGTCCATTTGATTTTTTTGTGGCCATTTGGGTTGACAAATTGACGAAATGGCGTGAACAGGGCATTTTTGGGCGTGCTGTGGGCCAAAAATCAACCCCGACATGCCAGGGAGGTTAGAGATCATCCCAGTATGATCCGTTCAATTTTTTATGGTTATTTGGGTTTCCAAACGGGCTAATCAGAGCGAATGAGGCATTTTGGAGCCAAATCGGTGTGCTATGGTCTAGGGTATCGAGGGTGGGCATGGGGTCCGGGCGTACTCTGGGCCAAAAATTGATCGAGGCATGCTAAGGAGGTTGGGAATCATCCCACTGTGGTCATTTGGGTGGATAAATGGGCAAATCGGCACGAATAGGGCATTTTCAGACAATGTCATTATCCTATTACCCACAGTTTTGGGGGTAGGCCCGGGGTTCGAGCGCGCTATGGGCTGAAAATGGACTGAGGCATACCAGGGATGTTGGGGATCATCCCAGTGTGGTCCGATTAATTTTTTGTGGCCATTTGGGTGGAAAAACAGGCAAAATGGCACAAACGGGGCGTTTTCGTGCTATATCGATTTCTATAGGACACGGTTTCTGGGGTTGGCCCGGAGTCCGTGCGTGCTCTGGGCCAAAAATCGACTGAGGCATGCCAGGGAGAAGAGGATCATCCCAGTGTGGTCCGTTTAATCTTTTGTGGCCATTTGGACAGACAAAAGGGCTAAACGGCGCGAACGGGGCATTTAAGGGCAAATTTGATGTGCTGCAGCCCATGGTTTTGGGGGTGGCCCGAGGGTCCGGGTGTGCTGTGGGTAGAAAATTGATTGGGGCATGCCAGGGAGGTTGGGGATTATCCCAATGTGGTCCGTTTAATTTTTTATGGCCATTTGGGAGGACAAACGAGTGAAACGGCATGAACGGGGCATTTTTAGGCTAAATCGGTGTACTATAGCCCACAGTTTTGGGGGTGGTTCCGGGGTTCGAGCGTGCTGTGGGTGAACAATCAATAGGGGCATGCCAGGGAGGTTAGGAATTATCCCAGCATGGCCCGTTTAATTTCTCATATCCATTTGGGTTTACAAATGGGCGAAACGGCGCTAAAGGGTTATGTTTAGGCCAAATCGGTGTGCTATAGCCCACGACTTTGGGTGTGGGCTAGGGGGCCGAGCGTGTTGTCGGCTGAAAATCAATTGAGGCATGCCAGGGAGGTAGGGTATCATCCCACTGTGATTCATTTAATTTTTTGAGGCCATTTGGGTGGAAAATGGTGAAACAACGAGAACAACCTATTTTTGGGCCACATCGATGTGTTATGGCCCGAGGTATCGAGGGTGGGCCTGGTGTCCAGGCATGCAGTGGGCCGAAAATCGATCGGGGCATGCCAGGGCATTGGGGATTATCCCACTGTGGTCCTATAAATTTTTCATGTCCATTTGGGTGGACAAACAGATAAAACGACGCGAACGGAGCATTTTCGGGCAAAATTAGTTTGCTATAGCCCACGGTTTCGGAGGTGGGCTAAGGTTCGGGCGTGTTGTGGGCCAAAAATTGATAGGGGTGTGACAGGAAGGTTGGGGATCATCCATGTATGGTCTATTTAATTTATTGTGGCCATTTAGGTGGACAAATGGGGCAAACAGGGCATTTTCGGACCAAATCGGAGTATTATAGCCCACGTTTTTGGGGGTACGCCTGGGGTCCAAGCGTGTTGTAGGCCAAAAATCAAACAGGGCCTCCCAAGGGTGTTGGGGATCATCTCAGTGTGGTCCGTTTAATTTTTCGTGGCCATTTGAGTGGACAAACGGGCAAAATGGTTCGAACTGGAAGTATTCGGGCAAAATCGGTGTGCTCTAGCCCATGATTTTGGGGGTGGGCTCAGGGTCCGGGAGTGAAATGGGATGAAAATTGACTGGGACATACCATGGAGGTTGGGGATCGTCCTTGTGTGACCTGTTTAATTTTTGTGGCCATTTGGGTTGATAAACGGTGCAAATTTGGCATTTTTTAGCTAAATCAGTGTGCTCTAGCCCACGGATTTGGGGGTGGCCAGAGGTCTGGGTGTGATGTGGGCTAAAAATTGATCGGGGTGTGCCAGGGAGGTTGAGGATCATCCCAGCGTGGTCTATTTAATTTTTCGTGGCCATTTTGGTGGACAAACGGGCGAAACAGCGTGAATGGGGCATTTTTGGGCCAAAACGGTGTTCTATAGCTCATGGCTTTGGGGTTGAGCTCGAAGTTCCGGAGTGCTGTGGCCCAAAAATCAACCAGTGCTTGCCAGGGAGTTTATGGATCATGCCAGTGTTGTCCTTTTAATTTTTTGTGGCCATTTGTATCGACAAACGGGAAAAATGGTACGTACTGGGTATTTTTGGGCTAAATCGGTGTGTTATGGCCCACGATTTGGGGGTGGGCCCAAGTTCAGGGTGTACTCTGGACCAAAAATTGACCGGCGCGTGGCATAGAGGTTAGGGATCATCCCAGTGTGGTCCATTTAATATTCATAGCTATTTGGGAGGACAAATGGGTGAAACGCGAACGGGGCATTTTCAGGCCAAATCGGTGTGCTATAGCCTACTGTTTTGGGGTGGGCCGGGGTTACGGGCGTGCAGTTTACCTAAAATTGACCAGGGCATGCCATGGAAGTTGAGGATCATCCTAGTGTGATCCGTTTAATTTTTTGTATCCATCTGGGTGGATAAACGGGCGGAACAGCGCAAACGGGGCATTTTCAACCATAATTGGTGTGCTATAGCCCACGATTTTGGGGGTAGGCCCAGGGTTCGGGCATGTTGTGGGCCAAAAATTAAGTGGGGTATGCCATGGAGGTCGAAGATTATCCTAGGATGGTTCGTTTAATATTTCGTGGCAATTTGGATGGACAAACAGATGAAATGGTGTGAATGGGGCTTTGTGAGGTAGGCTTGGGGTTCGGAGGTGGGCCTGGGGTCCGGGCGTGCTATGGGCCAAACATCGATAGGGGGAATTCCAGGGAGGTTGTGAATCATCCCAGTGTGGTTTGTTTAATTTTTTGTTGCCATTTAAGTGGACAAATGGGAGAAACGCCTCGAACGGGATATTTTAGGGCCAAATCATTGTGCTATAGCACACGGTTTTGGGGGTGGGATCAGGGTCCGATCGTGATGTGGGATTAAAATCGATCGGGGCATGACAAAGAGGTTAGGGATCATCCCAGTGTGGTTCGTTTAATTTTTTGTGGCCATTTGGGTAGACAAACGGGCGAAACGGCATGAACGGGGCATTTTCGAGCCAAATCAATGTGTTATAGCCCACAGTTTTGGGGGTGGGCTCGAGGTTTGATCGTGCTGTGAGTTGAAAATCCACCGAGGCATGCTAGGGATGTTAGAGATCATCCCAGTGTGGTCCGTTTAATTTTTTGTTGTCATTTAGGTAGACAAACGGGTGAAATAGCACGAATGGGGCATTTTCAGGCCAAATTGGTGTAGCCTTTGGTTTTGGGGGTGGGCATGAGGTTAGGAAATGCTGTGGGATAAAAATCAACTAGGACGGTCCAGGAAAGTTGGGGATCATCCCACTGTGGACCGATTAATTTGTCGTGGCCATTTGGGTGGACAAACAGGCGAAACGATGCGAACGGGGTATTTTTGAGAAAAATTAGTTTGCTAAAGCCGGGGTGTTCCAGGGAGGTTGGGGATCATACTTGTGTGGTCTATTTAATATTTTGTGGCTATTTGGGTGGATAAACGGGGTGAACGGGGCATTTACGGGCCAAATCAGAATGCTATAGCCCAAGCTTTTGGGGGTGGGCTCGGGGTTCGAGCGTACTATTGGCTGAAAATTGATCGGGGCCTTCCAGGGAGGTTACGGATCATCTTAGTGTGCTTCGTTTAATTTTTTGTGCCCATTTGGGCGTACAAACAGGCAAAACGACATGAACGAGGAGTTTTTGGGCTAAATCGGTGTGCTATATCCCGTGATTTTGGGGGTAGGCTCAAGGTCTGGGCGTGCAGTGGGCTGAAAATCGATGAGGCATGCCAGGGAGGTTGGGGATCTTCCCAGTGTGGTCCAATTAATTTTTCATCGCTATTTGGATGGGCAAACGGGCGAAACGGCGCGAACGGGGAATTTTTAGGCCAAATTAGTGTGCTATAGACCACGGTTTTGGGGGTGGGCTGGGTCCGATCGTGCTGTGAGTCAAAAATTGATTGGGTCATGCCAGGGAGGTTTAGGATCATCCCAGTATTGTCCGTTAAATTTTTCGTAGTCATTTGGGAGGATAAACAGGTGAAATGGCATGAACGGGGCTTTTTCGTGCTAAATCGATGAGCTGTAGCTCACGGTTTTGGGGGTGAGCCCGGGGTTCACTCGTGTTGTGGGTCGAAAATCAACTGGGGCATGTCAGGGAGGATGTGGATCGTCCTAATATGATATGTTTAATTTTTCATCGCCATTTGGGTGGACAAATGGGCAGATCAGCGCAAATGTGGCATTTTCGGTCGAAATCAGTGTACTATTGCCTACGGTATCGAAGGTGGGCCAGGGGTCCGGGCATGCTATGGGATAAAAATCAATCGAGGCATCCCAGGAAAGTTGGAGATCATCCCACTGCGGTCCGTTTATTTTTTTTGTGGCCATTTGGGGTGAAAAAGGAGTGAAATGGCGCGAATAGGACATTTTTAAGCAAAATAAGATTGCTATAGCCCACGATTTTAGGGGTGGACCCAGGGTCTGGGTGTATTGTGGGCCAAAAATTAATCGGGGTATTCCTAGGAGGTTGGAGATCGTCCCAGTGTGGTTTGTTTAATTTTTTGTGGTCATTTGGATGGACAAACGGGATGAACGGGGCATTTTCGGGCCAAATCGATGTGCTATAGCCCACACTTTTGGGGTTGGGCCCGGGGTCCAAGGAGGTTGGGGATCATCCCAGTGTTGTTCGTTTAATTTTTCATGGCTATGTGGGTGGATAAACGGGCGAAACGGCGCAAACGAGGTTGTTTTCATGCCAAATCGGTGTGCTATTGCCACAGTTTAGGGGGTACGCTTAGGGTTCGGGCGTGTAGTGGGCTAAAAATCAACCGGGGCATGTCAGGGAGGTTAGGGATCATCCTAGTGTGCCCTTTTTAATTTTTTGTGGCTATTTGGGTGGACAAACGGGGGAAACAGTGCAAACGAGGCATTTTATGGGCTAAATCGATTTACTATAACCAAGGGTTTTGAGATTCGGCCTGGTGTCATGGCGTGCTGTGGGCCAAAAATCAATCGAGGCGTGCCTGGGAGGTTGGGGATCACCCTAGTGTAATTCACTTAATTTTTCGTGGCCATTCGGGTGGACAAATGGGCAAAACGGCACGAACGGGGCTTTTTTGGGCCAAATCGGTGTGCTATAGTCGATGGTTTTAGGGGTGGGCCTGGCGTCCAGGCGTGCTGTGGGATGAAAATCAACCGGGGCATGCCAGGGAGTTTGGGGATCATCTCAGTATGGTCCACTTAATTTTTCCTGGCCATTTGGGTGGACAAACGGGCGGAACAATGCGAACAGGATGTTTACGTACCAAATCGGTGTTATATAGCCCACGATTTTAGGGGTGGTTGGTCTAAGAGTGTTGTGGGCCAAAATATGATCGGTGCATTTTTTGTTTGCTATAGCCCACAGTTTCATGGGTGGGCCTGGGTTCGACCGTGCTATAAGCCGAAAATTGACTTGGGCATGCCAGGGAAGTTGGGGATCATCCCAGTGTGGTCCACTTAATTTTTTGTGGCCATTTGGGTGGACAAACGGGAAAACCGGCGCGAATGGGGCATTTTCAGCCCAAATCGGTATGCTATAGCCCACGATTTTGGGGATGGGCCCTGGGTTCGGGCATGCTGTGGGGCGAAAATCAACCGAGGCATGCCTGGGAGGTTAGATATCATCCCAGGATGGTTCGTTTAATTTTTCGTAGCTATTTGGTTGAACAAACAGGTGAAACGGCATGAATGGGGCATTTTTAGGACAAATCAGTGCGCTATAGCCCATGGTTTCGTGAGTGGGCCAGAGGTCCGAGCGTGCTGTGGGCTAAAAATTTACCGGGGTGTACCAGGGAGGTTGGGGATCATCCCAGTGTGATCCGTTTAATTTTTTGTGGAAATTTGAGTGGACAAACGGGTTAAACAACACGAACGAGATATTTTAGGGCTAAATTGGTGTGTTAAGGCCCAAGGTATCGATGGTATGCCCAGGGTTCGGGCATGTTGTGGGCCGAAAATTAACTGGGGCATGCCAGGGAAGTTTGGGATCGTCCCATTGTGTTCCGATTAATTTTTTGTGGCCATTTGGGTGGACAAACGGGCAAAATAGTGTGAATGGGGCATTTTTGGGCAAAATCAGTTGGCTATAGCCCACGGCTTTGGGGGTGGGCCCGGGGTCCGGGCTTCTTGTGGGCCAAAAATTGATCGGGGTGTGCCAGGGAGGTTGGGGATCATCCCCGTGTGGTTTGTTTAATTTGGTGTGTCCATTTGGGTAGACAAATGAGGCATTTTAGAACCAAATCGGAGTGTTGTAGCCCACGCTTTTGGGGGTGGGCCCGGGGTTCGAGCGTACTATAGGCCAAAAATTGACCGGGGTCTTCCAGGGGGGTTGGAGATCATCCTAGTGTGGTCCATTAAATTTTTTGTGGCTATTTATGTGGACAAATAGGAGAAACGACACGAATGGAGAGTTTTCGGGCTAAATCGGTGTGCTATAGCCAATGATTTTAGGGGTGGGCTCGCGGTCCGGTCATGCTGTGGGATAAAAATTAATCGTGGCATGCCAGGGAGGTTGCGGATCATCCCAGTGTGGTTGGTTTCATTTTTTGTTGCCATTTGTATGGATAAATTCTCAAAATAAGTATGCTATGGACCACGATTATAGAGGTGGGCCCAGGGTCCGTGCGTGCTGTGGGCCAAAAATGGACCGAGGAATGCCAAGGAGGTTAAGGATCATCCCAGTGTGGTCCGTTTAATTTTTTGTGGCTATTTGGGAGGACAAACGGGTGAAACAGCTCTAACAGGGCATTTTCAAGCCAAATCGATGTGCTATAACCCACGATTTTGGGGGTAGGCCCGGGATTTGGGCGTGTTGTGGGCCTAAAATCTATCGGGGCATGACAGGAAGGTTGCAGATCATCCCAGTGTGATCCATTTAATTTTTTTCGCCATTTGGGTAGACAAATAGATGAAACAGCACGAACGGGGCATTTTCGGGCACAATCGGTGTGCTATAACCCATGATTTTAGGGGTGGGCCCAGGGTCCAGGCGTGTTGTGGGTCAAAAATTATCCTTGAAATGTCAATGAGGTTGGGGATCATCTCAATATGGTCCTTTTAACTTTTTTGTGGCCATTTGGATGGACAAACGGGCTAAACGGCATGAACGGAGCATTTTTGGAGCAAATCGATGAGCTATAACCTACGATTTCGGGGGCGAAATAGGATTTGGGCATGCAGTTGGCCAAAAATTGATGGGGTTATGCCAGGGAGGTTGATAATCTCCCATTGTTGTCCATTTAACTTTTCGTGGCCATTTGAGTGGACAAACGGGAGAAACGATGCAAACGAGGCATTTTCGGACCAAATTGGTATGCTAATTCCAATGGTTTCAGGGGTACGCCCGGGGTTCGGGCATGCTGTGGGCCAAACATCAATCGAGGCCTGCCAGGGAGGTTATGGAACATCCCTTTGTGGTTCGTTTTATTTTTCATGGCCATTTGAGTGGACAAATAAGCGAAAGGGGGCATTTTTGGGGCAAATCAGCACGGTTTTGGGGATGGGCCTAGGGTTCATGTGTGTCGTGGGACGAAAATCAATTGGGACATATTGAAGAGGTTGGGAATTATCCCAGTGTGGTTCGTTTAATTTTTCATGGCCATTTGGGTGGACGAACAGGTGAAACAGTATGAATGGGGCATTTTTAGGCTAAATCGGTGTACTATATACCACAGTTTAGGGGATGGGCCCGGGGTCCGATCGTTCTGTGGAAAAAAAATTAATCAGGGCATGCCAGGAAGGTTAGGGATCGTCCCAGTGTGGTCCGTTTAATTTTTTGTGGCCATTTAGCTGCACAAACGGGTGAAACGGCACGAACAGGGCATTTTCAGGTAAAATTAGTTTGCTATAGCCTTCGGTTTTGGGGGTGGGCCCTAGTTTCAGGTGTGATGTGGGCTAAAAATTGACCGAAGTGTGCCAGGGTGGTTAAGGATCATCCCAAAGTGGTCTGTTTAATTTTTGGTGGCCATTTATGTGGACAAACGGGCTGAACGGCGCGAATTGAGCATTTTTAGGAAAAATTAATGTGCTATAGCCCACGGTTTCGGGGGTGGGCCTAGGGTTTGGGCGTGCTGTGGGTATAAAATTGATTGGGGCATGCCAGGGGGTTAGGGATCGTCCCAGTGTGGTCCGTTTAATTTTTTATGGCCATTTGGGTGGACAAACATTCCAAAAGGCACGAATGGGGTATTTTCGGGCCAAATAGGTGTGCTATAGCCCATGATTTGTGGGGTGGGCTAGGTTTCAGGTATGTTGTGGGTCAAAAATCACCAGGGCATGCCAAGGAGGTTGGATATCATCCCGGCATGGTCCGTTTAATTTTTCATGGCCATTTGCGTGGACCCAGGTTCTGAGCTTGTTGTGGGCTAAAATTCATCCGGGTCGTGCCAGGAAGTTGGAGATCGTCCCAGTGTGGTTCGTTTAATTTTTTGTGGCCATTTGGCTGGACAAATGGGTAAAATAGCGCGAACGAGGCATTTTCATGATAAATCAGTGTGCTATGGACTGAGGTATCGAGGGTGGGCCCAGGGTTCGGGCGTGCTGTGTGCCAACAATCAATCGGGGCGTGCCAAAGAGGTTTGGAGATCGTCCCACTATGGTCCGTTTAATTTTTATGGCCATTTGACAGGACAAACGGTCAATACGGCGCGAACGGGGCATTTTTAGAAAAAATCAGTTTGCTATAGCCCACAGTTTTAGGGGTGGGCTTGAGGTTCGGGCATGCTGTGGGCCAAAAATTGATCGGGGTATGGCAGGGTGGTTGGGGATCGTCCCAATGTTGTCTATTTAATTTTTCGTAACCATGTGGGTTGACAAACGGGGCATTTTCGAGCCAAATTTGTGTGCTATAGCCCACGCTTTTGGGGGTGGGCTTAGGGTCTGGGCATGCAGTGGGCTGCAAATCGATCGGGGCATGCCAGGGAGGTTACGGTTCATCCCAGTATGGCGCGTTTAATTTTTCATGGCTATTTGGGTGGACAAACGGGCTAAACGATGCAAACGGGGAGTTTTCAGGCTAAATCGGTGTGCTATAGCCTACGATATGAGGGGTGGGCCCAGCTTCAGGGCGTGTTGTGGGTGAAAAATCTATCGAGGCATGCCAGGGAGGTTAGGAATTGCCCCTATATAGTCCATTTATTTTTTCATGGCCATTTGGGTGTACAAATGGGCGAAAGGACACGAATGGGGCATTTTCGGGACAAATTAGAGTTCTATAGCCCATGGTTTTGGGGGTGGGAGCGGGGTTCGGAAATGCTGTGGGCTGAAAATCAACCAGGGTATTCTAGTGAGGTTGTGGATCATCCCAGTGTGGTCCGTTTAAATTTTTAGGGCTATTTGGGTGGGAAAATTACTAAAACGACGCGAACAGGGTATTTTCGAGCTAAATCTGTGAGCTATAGCCCACGAATTCGTGGGTGGGCCCAGGTTCCAGGCGTGTTATAGGACAAAAATTGATCGGGGCATGCCAGGAGGTTGGGGATTGTCTCAGTGTGATCCGTTTAATTTTTTAGGGCCATTTGGGTGGACAAACGGGCAAAACAGCACTAATGAGGCATTTTTGGGCTAAATCGGTGCACTATAGCCCATGATTTTTGGGGTTGGGCTCGAGGTCCAGGTGTGTTGTGGGCTGAAAATTGACCGGGGAGTGCCAAGGAGGTCTGGGATCGTCCCAATGAGGTCCTTTTAATTTTTTGTGGCTATTTAGACGGAAAAACGGGCGAAACGGCGCGAATGGGGCATTTTCGAGCCTAATTGGTGTGCTATAGCCCACGATTTTGGGGGTGGTCCCAGGGTTCTGGCATGTTGTGGGCTGAAATCGGGACATGCCAGGGAAGTTGTGAATTGTACCAGTGTGGTCCGTTTAATTTTTTGTGGCCATTTGGGTAGAAAAATGAGCGAAACAGCATGAACGGAGCATTTTTGGGCCAAATCAAAAAGTTATAGCCCATGGCTTTGGGGGTGGGCCTGAGGTCCGATCATGTTGTGAGCGAAAAATCAATCGGGCATTTAGGTGGAGAAACGGGCAAAATGGCATGAAAGGGCCTTTTTCGGGTCAAATCGGTGTGCTATAGCCCACGGTTTTAGGAGTGGGCCCAGGGTTCGGGCATGCTGTGGTCCTAAAATCAACCAAGGCGTGCCAGGGAAGTTAGGGATCGTCTCATTATGGTTCGATTAATTTTTCGTTGCTATTTGGGTGGACAAACGGGAGAAACGGCGTGAATGGGGCATTTTTAGGCTAAATCGGTGTGCTATAACCCATGATTTTATGTGTGGACTTGGGGTTCGGACATGCAATGGACTGAAAAATCGATCGGGGTATGCCAGGGAGGTTGAGAATTGTCCCAATATGGTCTGTTTAATTTTTAGTGGCTATTTGGGTGGACAAACGGGCGAAACAACGCAAATGGGGTATTTTTGGGCCAACTTGGAAAGCTATAGCCCACAGTTTTGGGGGTGCGCCCAGGTTCAAGCGTGCTGTGGGCCAAACATCGATCGGCGCATGCCAGGGAGGTTATGGATTGTCCCAGTGTGGTTCATTTAATTTTTCGTGGCCATTCTGGTCGACTAACGGGCAAAACAACGCGAACGGAGAATTTTCAAGCCAATTCAGTGTTTTATAGCCATAGGTTTTGGAGGTGGGATCGAGATATGGGCGTGCTGTGGTCCAAAAATTGATTAAAGCATATCGAGGTGGTTGGGTATCATCCCAGTGTGGTCCGTTTAATTTTTTATGGCCATTTGGGTGGACAAACGGGCAAAACGGCCTGAACATGGCATTTTCAAGCCAAATCGATGTGCTATAGCCCATGATTATTGGGGTGGGTCTGGGGTTCGCGCGAGCTGTGGGCTGAAAATTGACCGGGGTGTGCTAGGGAGGTAGGGATTGTCCCAGTGTAGTCCGTTTAATTTTTCGTGGCCATTTGGATGGACAAACAGGCGAAACGACGCGGGCGGGGCATTTTCGGGCCAAATCTATGTGCTATAGCCCACGAATATTGAGGTGGTCCTGGGGTTCGGGGGAGCTGTAGGCTAAAAATCGATCGTGACGTGCTTGGGAGGTTGGGTATCATCCCAGTATGGTCCGTTTAATTTTTCATGGCCATTTGGGTAGACAAACGGGCAAAATAGCGCGAATGGGGCATTTTTAGGCTAAATCAATGTGCTATATCCCACGGTTTTTGGGGTGGCCACGGTGTACGAGCATGTTGTTGGCCGAAAATTGATCGAGGCTTGCCAGGGAGGTTAGGGATCATCCCAGTGTGGTCCGTTTAATTTTATGTGGCTATTTGGGTGGACAAACGGGCAAAATGGTGCGAATGGGGCATTTTCAGGAAAAATCGGTGTGCTATTGCCCATGGTTTTGGGGTTGTTCCAGGGTTCGGGCATACTGTGGGCCAAAAATTGACCAAAACATGTCGAGGAGGATGGGGATCATCCCAGTGTAGTCCGATTAATTTTTCATGGCCATTTGGGTGGAAAGACGGTCAAAACAGTGTGAACTGGGCATTTTCAGGCCAAATTGGTGTGCTATAGCCCACTAGGGTCTGTTTAATTTTTGTGGCCATTTGGGAGGATAAACGGTCGAAACAGCACGAACAGGCCATCTTCTGCCAAAATTAGTTTGCCATAGCCCACGGTTTTGGGGATGGGCCGGGGGTCCGGGCGTGCTGTGGGTTAAAAATTGATTGGGGTTTCCCAGGGCGGTTGGGGATACTTTCAGTGCGGTCTATTTAATTTATCGTGGCCATTTGGCTAGACAAACGGGGTGAATGGGGCATTTTCGGGCCAAATTGGTGTCCTATGGCCCACGCTTTTGGGAGTGTGCCAGGGAGGTTGGGGATCATCACGGTATTGTCCGTTTAATTTTTTGTGGCCATTTGGGTGGACAAACGGGCAAAACGGTGCGAACGGGGTATTTTCGGGCCAATTGGTGTTCTATAGAGTACGGTTTTCTGGGTAGGCTTAGGGACCGATCATGCAGTGGGATGAAAATCGATCGGCGCATTCCGGGGAAGTTAGGTATCCTCCCAGTATGGCCCATTTAATTTTTCATGGCTATTTGGGTGGACAAACGGGTAAAACAGCGCAAACGGAGTATTTTCGGGCGAATCGGTGTGCTATAGGCTACGATTTTGGGGGTGGTCCCAGCGTCCGGGCGTGCTTTGGGCCAAAATTCTATCAAAGCTTGCCAGGAAGGATGGGTATCATCCTAGTGTGGTCTGTTTAATTTTTTGTGGCCATTTGGGTAGACAAACAGGCAAAACAACACGAACGGGACTTTTTCGGGCCAAATCGATGTGCTATAGTCCACGGTTTCGGGGGTGGGCCCATCTTTCGGGCGTGCTATGGGAAAAAAATTGACCGAGGCATACAAGGGTGGTTGGGGATGATATAGGTATGGTTCGTTTAATTTTTCATGGCCATTTGGGTCGACAAATGAGTGAAACGGTACAAACGTGGCATTTTTGGGCCAAATCGGTGTGTTATAGGCCACGGTTTTGAGGGTGGTTGGTCCGGGGGTTTTGTGGTCCAAAAATTGATTGGGGCATGCTAGGGAGGATGTGGATCATTCTAGTGTGGTCCATTTAATTTTTGGTGGCCATTTGGGTGGACAAACGGACGAAACATCGCGAACGGGGCATTTTCATGCTAAATTGGTATCCTATAGTCCATGGTTTTGGGGGTGGGCCCAGGTTTCGGGTGTGCTATGAGCCAAAAGTCAAATGTGGTGTGCCAGGGAGGTTGGGGATCATCCCAGTGTGGTCCATTTAATTTTTTGTGGCCATTTAGGCGGACAACGGGCGAAACGACGCGAACAAGGCATTTTTGGGCCAAATCGGAGTACTATCGCCCACGATTTTGGGGGTGACCCCAAGTTTCAAGCGTTCTATGGGCCAAAAATCTACCAGGGCATGTTAGGGAGGTGGAGGATCATCCTAGTGTGGTCCGTTTATTTTTTTGTGGCCATTTGGGTGGACAAACGGGTGAAACGGCGCGAACAAGGCTTTTTCATGAAAAATCAGTTTGCAATAGCCCACGGTTTCTGGGGTGGGCTCGGTGTTCGGGCATGCTGTAGACCAATAATAGACTGGGGTGTGCTAGGGAGATTGGGGATTGTCCCAGTATGGTCTGTTTTATTTTTTGTGGCCATTTGGGTGGACAAACGGGGCAAACGGGGTATTTTTGGGTCAATTTGGTGTGCTATAGCCTACGTTTTTGGGGGTTGGCCCAGGTTCCAAGCGTTCTGTACGCCAAAAATTAGTCGAGGCCTTAGAAGGAGGTTGGGGATTATCCCAGTGTTGTCCGTTTAATTTTTCATAGCCATTTGGGTGGACAATCAAGCGTAATGGCGTGAACAGGTTATTTTTGAAATAAATCGGAGTGCTATTGCCTAGGGTTTTGGGGGTGGGCCCAGTGTCAGGGTGTGCTGTGGGCCAAAAATCTTTCGAGGCGTGCCAGGGAGGTTGGGGATCATCTCAGTATGGTTTGTTTAATTTTTCGAGGGCATTTGGTTGGACAATTGGGCAAAACGGCACGAACGGGGCTTTTGGGACCAAATTTGGGTGCTATAGCCCATGGTTTCAGGGGTGGCCCCGAGGTCTGGGCGTGTTGTTGGTCAAAAATTGACCGAGGCATGCCAGGGAGGTTGGTGATCATTCTAGTATAGTCCATTTAGTTTTTCGCGGCTATTTCAGTGGACAAACGGGGGGAACGGCGCTAATGGGGTGATTATGGGCCAAATCAGTGTTATATAGCCAGCGGTTTTGGGGGTCGTTGGTCCAGGAGTTCTGTGGGCTAAAAATTAAAAAGGGCGTGCTAGGTAGGTTGGGGATCAATCCAGTTTGATTCGTTTAATTTGTTGTGTCCATTTGGTTGGACAAACGGGCGAAACAGAGCGAACGAGGCATTTTTGGGCTAAATTAGTGTGCTATGGCCCAGGGTATCGAGGATGGGCCTGCTGTCCGAGCGTGCTTTGGGACAAAAATCGATTGAGGCATGCCAGGGAGGTTGGGGATCATCCCAGTATGGTCCGTTTAATTTTTGGTGGCAATTTGAGTGGACAAATGGGTTAAACAATGTGAATGAGGCATTTTCGGGCTAAATCGGTGTGCTATGGCCCAAGGTATAGAGGGTATGCCCAGGGTTCGGGCATGTTATGGGCTGAAAATTGACCAGGGCTTGCCAAGGTAGTTTGGGATCATCCCACTAATTTTTCATGGCCATTTGGGAGGACAAACGGGCGAAATAGTGCGAATTGGGCATTTTTGGGCAAAATCAGTTGGCTATAGCCCACGGTTTTGGGTTGGGCCCGGGGTTCAGGCATCCTGTGGGCAAAAAATTAATCAGGGTGTGCCAGGGAGGTTGGGGATCATCCTTGTGTGGTTTCTTTAATTTGGCATGGCCATTTGGGTAGACAAACGAGGCATTTTTGAGCCAAATCGGAGTGTTGTGGCCCACGCTTTTGGGGGTGGGCTCGGGGTTCAAGCGTACTGTAGGCCAAAAATTGACCGGGGTCTTCCAAGGAGGTTGGGGATCATCCCAGTGTGGTCCATTAAATTTTCGTAGCCATTTAGGTGGACAAATAAGACAAACGGCACGAATGGAGAGTTTTCGGGCCAAATCGGTGTGCTATAGCCAACGATTTTAGGGGTGGGCTCGCGGTTCGATTGTGCGGTGAGCTAAAAATTGACCGGGGTATGCTAGGGAGCTTGGGGATTGTCCGAGTGTGGCCCATTTAATTTTTCGCGGCCATTTGGGAGGACAAAAGGCTAAAACGGTGCGAATGGGGTGTTTTTGGGACAAATTTGTGTGCTATAGCCCCTGATTTTGGGGGTGGGCCCGATGTTCGGGAGTGCTGTGGGATAAAAATTGATCGTGGAATGCCGGGGACATTACGGACCATCCTAGTATGTTCGGTTTAATTTTTTGTTGCCATTTGTGTGGACAAATTGGCAAAACGGCGTGAACTGGGCATTTTTGGGCTAAATCGGTGTATTATGGCCCACGATTATGGAGGTGGGCCTAGGGTCCGTGTGTGTTGTGGGCTAAAAATCGATCGAGGAATGCCAAGGAGGTTAAGGATCATCCCAGTGTGGTCCGTTTAATTTTTTATGGCTATTTGGGAGGACAAACGGGTGAAATAGCTAACAGAGCATTTTCAGGCCAAATCGATGTTATAACCCACGGTTTTAGGGGTAGGCCCGGGTTTTAGGCATTCTGTTGGCCTAAAATCGATCGGTGCATGCCAGGGAAGTTGGGGATCATCCTAGTGTGAACTATTTAATTTTTTATGGCCATTTGGGTGTACAAATAGGAAAAACAGCACGAACGGGGCATTTTTTAGCACAATCGATATGATATAACCCATGATTTTGGGGGTGGGCCCAGGGTCCAGGTCTGTTGTAGGTCAAAAATTGTCCGGGGAGTGTCAAGGAGGTTGGGGATCATCTCAATATGGTCCTTTTAATTTTTGTGTCCATTTGAATGGACAAACGGGCAAAACGGCATGAACGGGGCATTTTTGGGGAAAATCAGTGAGCTATAGCCCATAGTTTCGGGGGAGAACCTAGGCTTTGGGCATGCAGCTGGCCACAAATTGATGGGGGCATGCCAGGGAGGTTGAGAATCATCCCATTGTTGTCCATTTAACTTTTCATGTCCATTTGAGTGGACAAACGGGAGAAACGATGCAAACGAGGCATTTTTGGGCCAAATTGGTACGCTATTGCCAATGGTTTCGGGGGTAGGCCTAGGGTTCGGGCGTGCTGTGGGCCAAACATTGATCGGGGCCTTATAGAGAGGTTGTGGAACATGCAATTGTAGTTCATTTTATTTTTCATGGCCATTTGAGTGGACAAACGAGCGAAACAGGGCATTTTTGGGGCAAATCGGCACAGTTTTGGGGGTGGGCCTGGGGTTCAGGCGTGCTGTGGGCTGAAAATTGATCAGGGCGCACCAAAGAGGTTGGGAATTGTCCCTGTGTGGTTCGTTTAATTTTTCATGCCCATTTGGGTGGACGAACAGGTGATACGGCATGAATGGGACATTTTTGGGCTAAATCGGTGTGCTATATACCACAGTTTGGGGATGGGCCCGGGGTCCAATCGTTTTGTGGGACAAAAATTGATCGGGGTATGCCAGGGAAGTTAAGGATCATCCCAGTGTGTTCTGTTTAATTTTTCATGGCCATTTGTCTGGACAAACGGGCGAAACGGCACGAACAGGGCATTTTTGGGCAAAATTAGTTTGCTATAGCCTTCGGTTTTGGGGGTGGGCCCTAGGTTTGGGCGTGCTGTGGGCTCAAAATCGATTGAAGTGTGCCAGGGAGGTTGAGGATCATCCCAAAGTTGTCTGTTTAATTTTTTTGTGGCCATTTATGTGGACAAATTGGCTGAACGGCGCGAATTGAGCATTTTCAGGAAAAATTAAGGCGCTATAGCCCACGATTTCGGGGGTAGGCCTAGGGTTTGGGTGTGCTGTGGGTAGAAAATTGATTGGGGCACTCCAGACAGATTGGGGATTGTGCCAGTGTGGTCCGTTTAATTTTTTATGGCCATTTGGGTGGACAAACATTCCAAAAGGCGCGAATGGGGCATTTTCGGGCCAAATAGGTGTGCTATAGCCCATGATTTGTGGGGTGGGCTGGGATTCGGGTATGCAGTGGATCAAAAATCAACTAGGTCATGCCAAGGAGGTTGGGTATCATCCCGGCTTGGTCCGTTTAATTTTTCATGGCTATTTGCATGGACAAACGGGCAAAATGATGTGAATGGGGCATTTTTAGGCAAATCAATATGCTATAGCCGACGATTTCAGGGGTGGACCCGGGGTCCGAGCTTGTTGTGGGCTAAAATTCTTTTGGATCGTGCCAGGAAGTTGGAGATCATCCAAGTGTGGTCCGTTTAATTTTCTGTGGCCATTTGGGTGGACAAACGGGCAAAATAGCGTGATCGAGGTATTTTCAGGATAAATCAGTGTGCTATGTACTAGGGTATCAAGGGTGGGCCCGGGTTTCGGGCGTGCTGTGGGCCAATAATCAATCGGGGCATGCCAAGGAGGTTTGAAGATCATCCCACTGTGGTTCGTTTAATTTTTTGTGGCCATTTGGTAGGACAAACGGTCAAAACGGTGCTAACGGGGCATTTTCGGGCAAAATCAGTTTGCTATAGCCTACAGTTTTAGGGGTGGGCCCGGGGATCGGGCATACTGTCGGTCAAAAATTGATTGGGGTTTGCCAGGGAGGTTGGGGATCGTCCCAATATGGTCTATTTAATTTTTTGTGACCATGTGGGTGGAAAAATGGGGCATTTTAGGGCTAAATTTATGTGCTATAACCCACGCTTTTGGGGTGGGCTCAGGGTCCGGGCATGCAATGGGCTGCAAATCGATCGGTGCATTCCAGGGAGGTTAGGGTTCATTTTAGTGTGGCCCATTTAATTTTTCATGGCTATTTGGATGGACAAACGGGCTAAACGATGCAAACGGGGAGTTTTCAAGCTAAATCGGTGTACTATAGCCTACGATATCAGGGGTGGGCCCGGCGTCAGGACATGTTGTGGTCAAAAAATCTATTGAGGCATGCCAGCGAGGTTTGGGATTGCCCCTGTATGGTCCGTTTATTTTTTCATGGCCATTTGGGTGTACAAATGGGCGTAACGACATGAATGGGGCATTTTCGGGACAAATGAGAGTTCTATAGTCCACAGTTTTGGGGGTGGGCCTAGGGTCCGGAAGTGTTTTGGGCTGAAAAACAACCAGGGTATGCTAGTGAGGTTGAGGATCATCCCAGTATGGTCTGTTTAATTTTTCATGGCTATTTGGGTGGACAAACGGGCTGAACGGTGCGAATAAGGCATTTTTAGGGCCAAATCAGTGTGCTATAGCCCATAGTTTTAGGGGTGGTTGGTCCGATAGTGCTGTAGGCCAAAAATCAACCGGGGCGTGCAAGGGATGTTTTGGATCATCAAGTGTGGTCCGTTTAATTCTTTAGGACCAGTTGGGTGGAAATATGGGTGAAACGACGCGAACAGTGTATTTTTGAGCTAAATTAGTGTGCTATAGGCCACGGATTTGTGGGTGGGCCCAGGTTTCGGGCTTGATGTAGGCCAAAAATTGATCAGGGCATGCCAGGGAGGTTGGGGATTATCCCATTGTGATCCGTTTAATTTTTTAGGGCCATTTGGGTGGACAAACATGCGAAACAGCACGAGTGGGGCATTTTTGGGCTAAATCGGTGTGCTATAGCCCCCGATTTTTGGGGGTGGGCTCAAGGTCCGGGCATGCTGTGGGTTGAAAATCAACCGGGAAGTACCAAGGAGGTTGAGGATCGTCCCAATGTGGTCCTTTTAATTTTCTATGGCTATTTGGACGAAAAACTGGGCGAAACAGAGCGAATGGGGCATTTTCGAGCCTAAATGGTGTGCTATAGCCCACGATTTTGGGGGTCGGCCCAGGGTTCGGGCATGTTGTGGGCTGAAATCGAGGCATTACAGGGAGGTTGCTAATTGTTCCGGTGTGGTCCGTTTATTTTTTCGTGGCTATTTAGGTAGAAAAATGAGCGAAACGACGTGAACGGGGGTGGGCCCGGGTTCTGATCGTGCTGTGAGCCAAAAATTGACCGAGGCATGCCAGTGAGGTTGGGAATCATCCCCGTGTGATTCGTTTAATTTTTTGTGGCCATTTGGGTGGACAAACGGGCAAAATGGCACGAAAGGGGCATTTTCGGGCCAAATCGGTGTGCTATAGCCCACGATTTTAGGAGTGGGCCTGGGTTTTGGGCATGCTGTGGTCCTAAAATCGACCAAGGCGTGCCAGGGAAGTTGGGGCTCATTCCACTATGGTCCGATTAATTTTTCGTTGCCATTTAGGTGGACAAACAGGTGAAACGACGTGAATGGGGCATTTTTGGGCTAAGTCGATGTGCTATAACCCCCGATTTTTTATGTGGACCTGGGGTTCGGACATGCTGTGGACTGAAAAATAGATCAGGGTATGCCAGGGATGTTGAGGATCGTCCCAATATGGTCCATTTAATTTTTAGTAGCTATTTGGGTGGACAAACGGGCGAAACAACGCAAGTGGGGCATTTTTAGGCAAACTTGGAAAGCTATAGTCCACGATTTTGTGGGTGGGCCCGGGTCCGAGCGTGCTGTGGGTCAAACATCAATTGCCGCATGCCAGGGAGGTTATAGATTATTGCAGTGTGGTTCTTTTAATTTTTTGTGGCCATTTGGGTGGACTAACGGGCAAAACAACGCGAACGGAGCATTTACAAGCCAATTCAGTGTTTTATAGCCAAAGGTTTTGGAGGTGGACTCGAGGTATGGGCGTGCTGTGGGCCAAAAATTAATTAAAGCGTATCGGGGTGGTTGGGGATCATCCCAGTATGGTCTGTTTATTTTATTGTGGCCATTTGGGTGGACAAACGGGTGAGACGGACTGAACATGGCATTTTCAAGCCAAATCGATGTGCTATAGCCCACGATTATTGGGGTAGGTCTGGGGTTCGGGAGAGCTGTGGGCTGAAAATTGACCAGGGAGTGCTAGGGAGGTGGGGATCATCCCAGTGTAGTCCTTTTAATTTTTCATGGCCATTTGGATGGACAAACGAGCGAAACGACGCGGGCGGGGCATTTTCGGGCCAAATTGATGAGCTATAGCCCAAATAATTGGGGTGGGCCTGGGGTATGGGCGAGCTTTGGGCTAAAAATCGAACGTGACATGATTGGGAGGCTGGGTATCATCCCAGCATGATCCGTTTAATTTTTCATGGCCATATGGGTGCACAAACGGGCAAAATGGCGCAAATGGGGCATTTTTGGGCTAAATCAGTGTGCTATATCCCACGGTTTTTGGGGTGTCCTCAGTGTTCGAGCATGTTGTGGGTCGAAAATTGATCGAGGCATGCCAGGGGGGTTAAGAATCATCCCAGTGTAGTCCGTTTAATTTTTCGTGGCCATTTGGGTGGACAAACAGGCAAACGGTGCGAATGGGGCATTTTTAGTAAAAAAAGGTGTGTTATTGGCCATGGTTTTGGGGGTGAGCCCAGGGTCTGGGCATGCTGTGGGCCAAAAATTGACCGAGACATGTCGGGGAGGATGGGGATCGTCCCAGTGTGGTCCGATTAATTTTTCATGGCCATTTGGGTGGACAAACGGTCAAAACTGTGTGAACTGGGCATTATCAGGCCAAATCGGTGTGCTATAGCCCATAATTTCAGGGGTGGGCCCGGGGTCCGGATGTGCTGTGGGCCAAAAATTGACCGAGGCGTGCCATGGAGGTTGAGGATCATCCCAAAGTTGTCCATTTAATTTTTCATTGCCATTTGGGTGGACAAACGGGCTAATCGGCGTGAATAGGGCATTTTCAGGCAAAAATGATGTGTTATAGCCTATAGTTTTGGGGTGGGCTCAGGGTTCGGGCGTTATGTGGGTAGAAAATTGATTGGCTTATGCCAGGGAGGTTGGGGATCATCCCAGAATGGTACGTTTAATTTTTTATGGCCATTTGAGTGTACAAACGGGCGAAACGGGGCGAACGGGGAAGTTTTAGGTCAAATCGATGGGCAAGAGCCTATGATTTCGGGGGTGAGCCAGGGGTCCGAGTGTTAGGTGGGCCAAAAATTGATTGGGGTGTGCCAGGGAGTTTGGGATCATCCCAATTTGGACCATTTAATTTTTCATGGCCATTTGGGTGGACGAATGGGCAAAATAGAGCGAACGAAGCATTTTTGGGCCAAATCGGTGGGCTGTGACCCAGGGTATTAAGGGTGGGCCCGTGGTTCGGGAATGTTGTGTCACAAAAACTGACCGGGGCATACCAGGGAGGTTGGGGATCATTCCACTGGGGTCTGTTTAATTTTTGTGGCCATTTGGGAGGACAAACGGTCAAAACGGCACGAACGGGCCATTTTCTAGCAAAATCAATTTGCTATAGCCCACGGTTTTGGGGATGGGCCGGGTGTCCGGGCGTTCTGTGGGTTAAAAATTGACCGATGTTTCCCAGGGCGGTTGGAGATATTTTCATTGTAGTCTATTTAATTTTTCGTGGCCATTTGGCTAGACAAACGGGGTGAGTGGGGCATTTTCGGGCCAAATCGGTGTCCTATAGCCCACGCTTTCGGGAGTGTGCCAGGGAAGTTGGAGATTATCACAGTATTTTCTGTTTAATTTTTTGTGGCCATTTGGGTGGACAAACGGGAAAAACGGTGCGAACAAGGTATGTTCGGGCCAATTGGTGTTCTATAGAGAACGGTTTTTGGGGTAGGATCAGGGACCGGTCGTGCAGTGGGATGAAAATCAATCGGGGTATGCCAGGGAAGTTAGGTATCCTCCTAGTATGGCCCATTTAGTTTTTCATGGCTATTTGGGTGGACAAACGGGCGAAACAGCGCAAACGGGGTATTTTCGGGCGAAATCGGTGTGCTATAGGCTATGGTTTTGGGGGTGGTCCCAGTGTCAGGGCGTGCTTTGGGAGGTAGGAATCGTCCCAGTGTAGTTCGTTTAATTTTTTGTGGCCATTTGGATAGACAACTTGGCGAAACGACGCGGGCGAGGCAATTTTAGGCCAAATCGGTGTGCTATAGCGCACGATTATTTGGGTGGGCCTGGGGTTCGGCCGAGATGTGGGCTATAAATTGATCGTGACGTACTTGGGAGGTTAGGTATCATCCCAGCATAGTCCGTTTAATTTTTCATGGCCTTTTGGGAGAACAAACGGGCAAAATGGCGCGAATGGGGCATTTTTGGGCTAAATCAGTGTACTATATCCCACGATTTTTAGGGTGGCCTCAGTGTCCTAGCATGTTGTGGGCCGAAAATAGATCGAGGTATGCCAGGGAGGTTAGGGATCATCCCAGTGTGTTCCGTTTAATTTTTCGTGGCCATTTGGGTGGACAAACAGGTAAAATGGTGAGAATGGAGCATTTTTAGGAAAAATCGATGTGCTATTGCCCATGGTTTTGGGGGTGAGCCCAGGGTCTGGGCATGCCGTGGGCCAAAAATTGACCGAGACATTTCGGGGAGGATGGGGATCATCCCAGTGTGGTCCAATTAATATTTCATGGCCATTTGGGTGGACAAATGGTCAAAACGGTGTGAACTGGGCATTTTCAGGCCAAATCGGTGTGCTATAGCTCATAATTTCAGGGGTGGGCCTGGGCTCCGGGCATGCTGTGGGCCAAAAATTGACCGAGGCATGTCATGGAGGTTGAGGATCATCCCAAAGTTTTCCATTTAATTTTTTGTTTCCATTTGGGTGGACAAACGGGCTAATCGGCATGAATAGGGCATTTTTGGGCAAAAATAAAGTGCTATAGCCTATAGTTTTGGGGGTGGGCTAGGGGTTCAGGCGTGCTGTGGGTAGAAAATCAATCGGGGGTTTCCAGGGAGGTTGGGGATCATCCCAGTATGATTCGTTTAATTTTTTATGGCTATTTGGGTGTACAAACGGGCGAAACGGGGCAGATGGGGCATTTTTAGGTCAAATCGATTGGCAAGAGCCTATGATTTCGGGGGTGAGCACGGGGTCCAAGCGTTCTATGGGCCAAAAATTGATTGGGGCATACCAGGGAGTTTGGGATCATCCCAATTTAGACCATTTAATTTTTCGTGGCCATTTGGGTGGACGAACGGGCGAAACAGCGCGAACGAAGCATTTTTGGGCCAAATCTGTGGGCTGTGACCCAGGGCATTAAGGGTGGGGCTGCGCTTCATGCATGTTATGGGACAAAAATCGACCGGGGCATGCCAGGGAGGTTGGGGATCATCCCACTGGGGTCTATTTAATATTTGTGGCCATTTGGGAGGACAAACGGTCGAAACGGCACGAACGGTCCATTTTCTGGCAAAATCAAGTTGCTATAGCCCACGGTTTTGGGGATGGGCCGGGTGTCCGGGCGTTCTGTAGGTTAAAAATTCATCGGGGTTTCCCAGGGCAGTCGGAGATATTTTCAGTGTGGTTTGTTTAATTTTTCGTGGCCATTTGGCTAGACAAACGGGGTGAATGGGACGTTTTCGGGCCAAATCGGTGTCCTATAGCCCACGCTTTTGGGAGTGTGCCAGGGGGTTTAGGGATCATCACAGTATTGTCCGTTTAATTTTTTTCTGGCCATTTGGGTGGACAAACGGGCAAAACGGCACGAACGGGGTGTTTTTATGCTAAATTGGTGTCCTGTAGTCCATGATTTTGGGTGTGGGCCCAGGTTTTGGGGTTTGCAAGGGAGTTTTGGGATCGTCTCAGTCTAGTCCGTTTAATTTTTTGTGGCGATTTAGGCGGACAACGGGCGAAACGGCGCGAACGGGGCATTTTTGGTCCAATTCGGAGTGCTATAGCCCACGATTTTGGGGGTGCGCCCGGGTTCCGAGCGTGCTGTGGGCCAAAAATCTATCGGGGCATGCTAGGGTGGTTGGGGATCATCCTAGTGTGGTTCGTTTAATTTTTTGTGTCTATTTGGGTGGACAAACGGGTGAAACGGCACGAACGAGGCATTTTCATGAAAATTAGTTTGTAATAGTCCACAGTTTTTGGGGTGGGCCCGGGGTTTGGGCATGCTATGGGCCAATAATTGACCGAGTTGTGCTAGGGAGGTTGGGGATTGTCCCAATGTGGTCTGTTTAATTTTTCGTGGCCATTTGGGTTGATTCGAGAGTGCTGTAGGCTAAAAATTGATCGGGGCATGCCAGGGAGGTTGTAGATCATCTCAGTTTGGTCCGTTTAATTTCTTGGAGCCATTTGGGTGGACAAACGGGCAAAAAACATGCGAACGGGGTGGTTAGGGCTAAATCAATGTGCTATAGCCCACGGTTTTGTGGGTGGGCCCAGGTTTTGGGCGTGTTGTGGGCCAAACATTGATCAGGGCATGCCAAGAAAGTTGTGGATCATCTCAGTATGGTCCGTTTAATTTTTTGGGACCATTTGGGTGGACAAACGGGCGGAAAAGACGCGAATGGGATGTTTTTGGGTTAAATTGATGTGCTATAGCCCACGGTTTTAGGGGTGGGCCCAGTTTTCGGGCGTGTTGTGGGCCAAAAATTGAGCGAGGCATGCCAGGGAAGTTGGAGATCGTCCCAGTATGGTACGTTTAATTTTTCAGGGCTATTTGGGTGGGCAAACGGGTGAAACAGTGTGAAAGGGGCATTTTTCTGCCAAATCGGTGTGCTATAGCTCATGATTTTGGGGGTGGATCCAAGGTCGGAACGTGCTGTGCGCCAAAAATCAACCGGGGAGTGCCAACGAGGTTGGGGATCATCCTAATGTGGTCCTTTAAATTTTTTGTGGCCATTTTGATGGGCAAAGGGGTGAAACTGCACGAACGGGGCATTTTTGGTCTAAATCGGTGTGCTATAGCCCATGGTTTTGTGGGTGGGCCCAAGGTTTGAGCATGTTGTGGGCAGAATATCGATCTGGGCATGCCAGGGGGATTGAGTATCGTCCCATTTTGGTCCGTTTAATTTTTTGTGGCTATATGGGAGGACAAATGAGCGAAACGGCGCAAACATGGAATTTTTGAGCCAAATTGGAAAGCTATAGCGCACAGTTTCGGTGGTGGGCTCGGGATCTGAGTTTGCTGTGGGCAAAACATCGACCAGTATGGTTTGTTAAATTTTTTGTGGCTATTTGGGTGGACAAACGGGCAAAACGGCTAGAACGGGGCATTTTTTAGCCAAATTGGTGTGCTATAGTCCACGATTTTGGGGATGGGCTCGGGGTCTGGTCGTGCTGTAGGCCAAAACTCGACCGGGGCATACCAGGGAGGTGGGGATCGTCCCAGTGTGGTCCGTTTAATTTTTTTGTGGACATTTGAGATGACAAATGGGCAAAAGATGCGAACGGGGCATTTTTGAGCTAAATCAGTGTGCTATAGCCCATGATATTGGGGGTGGGCCCGAGGTTCCGGGTATGTTGTGGTTCAAAAATTGACAGAGACGTTCCAGGAGGTTGGAGATCATCCCAGTATGGTCCGATTAATTTTTTGTGGCCATTTGAGAGGACAAACGGGCAAAACAGCGCGAATGGGGCATTTTTGGGTTAAATCGGTGAGCTACAGCCCATGATTTTAAGGGTGGGCTCGGGGTCCGGGCGTGCTGTGGGTCAAAAATAAACCAAGGCGATCCAGGGAGTTGAGGATCATCCCAGGGTGGTCCGTTTAATTTTTCGTAGCCATTTGGGTGGACAAACGGGCTAATCAATGCAAATGGGGTATTTTGGGGCAAAATTGATGTGCTATAGCCCACGGTTTCAGGGAAGGGCCGGGTGTCCAGGTGTGTTATGGGTAGAAAATCGATCGAGGAATGCCAGGGAGGTTGGGAATCGGTCCAATGTAGTTCATTTAATTTTTAGTGGCTATTTTTGTAGACAAACGGGCGAACCGGCGGGAACGGGGAATTTTAGGGCCAAATCGGTGTGCTATATCCCACGGTTTTAGGGGTGGGCTGGGATTTAGGCGTGTTGTGGGTCAAAAATCAACTAGGGCATGCCAAGAAGGTTAGGGATCATCTTAGTGTTGTCCGTTTAATTTTTTGTGGCCATTTAGGTGGACAAACGAGCGAAACAACGCGAACGGGTTGTTTTCAAGATAAATCGGTATGCCATAGCCCACGGTACTAGGGGTGGACTCAGGCTTCGGGCGTGCTGTGACCCAAAAATTGACCGAGGTATGCCAGGGAGGTTGGGGATCATCTCAGTATGGTCCGTTTAATTTTTCGTGGGCATTTAGGTGGACAAATGGGCGAAACGGCACGAATGGGGTATTTTGGGACCAAATCGGTTTGCTATAGCCCACGATTTTGGGGGTGGGTCCGGGGTCGTAGAATGCTGTGGGCCGAAAATCGATTGAGGAGTACAAACAAGGTTGGGGATCATCCTAATATGGTCCTTTTAATTTTTTGTGTCCATTTAGATGGACAAACGGGCAAAGCGGCATGAACGGGGAATTTTTGGGCCAAATTGGTGTGCTATAGCCTACGGTTTTGGGGGTAGGCCCGGGGTTCGTACATGCTGTGGGTTGAAAAATTGATTAGGGTATGCCAGAGAGGTTGAGAATCATCCCAGTATGGTCCATTTAATTTTTAGTGGCCATTTGGGTGGACAAATGGAAGAAACGGTACGAACGGGGCAATTTTGGGCCAAATTGGAAAGCTATAGCCCACAGTTTTGGGGGTGGTTGGTCCAGGAGGCCTGTGGGCCAAAAATTGATCGTGGCATGCTAAGGAGGTTGTGGATCATTCCAGTGTGGTCCGTTTAATTTTCTGTGGCAATTTGGGTGGACAAACGGGCAAAACGGCACGAACGAGGTATTTTTTGGCTAAATCGATGAGCTATAGTCCACGGTGTTGAGGGTGGGCCCAGGTTTTGGGCGTGCTACGGGCCAAAAATTGAACGGGTTGTGCCAGGGAGGTAGGGGATCATCCCAGTATGGTCCATTTAATTTTTTATGGCCATTTAGGCGGATAACGGGCAAAATAACGCGAACTGGGCATTTTTTGGCTAAATCGGAGTACTATTGCTCACTGTTTTGGGGGTTGGCCTGGGTTCCAAGCGTGCTGCGGGCCAAAAATTAACCAGGGCTTGCCAAGGAGGATAAGATCATCCCAGTATGGTCCGTTTAATTTTTTGTGGCCATTTGGTAGACAAACGGGCTAAACGACGCGAATGGGGAATTTTTGGGCCAAATTGGTATCCTATAGCCCACAATTTTCATGGTGGGCCCGGGGTCGTGGAGTGCTGTAGGCTGAAAATCGATTGAGGAGTGCTAACGAGGTTGGGGATCATCCCAATGTGGTCCTTTTAATTTTTTGTGTCCATTTAGACGGACAAATGGGCAAAACGGCATGAACGGGGAATATTTAGGCTAAATTGGTCTGCTATAGCCCACGGTTTTAGGGGTGGGCCCGGTGTTCATACATGTTGTTGGCTGAAAATTTGATTGGGGTATGCCAGAGAGGTTGAGAATCATCCCAGTGTGGTCCGTTTAATTTTTAGTGGCCATTTTGGTGGACAAACGGAAGAAACGGTACTAACGGGGCAATTTTAGGCCAAATTGGAAAGCTATAGTCCACGGTTTTGGGGAGGTTGGTCCGGGACTGTTTTTGGCCAAAAATTGATCGTGGCATGCCAAGGAGGTTGTGGATCATTCCAGTGTGGTCCGTTTAATTTTTTGTGGCAATTTGGGTGAACAAACGGGAAAAACGGCACGAACGAGGTATTTTTGGGCTAAATCGGTGAACTATAGTCCACGATTTTGAGGGTGGGCCTAGGTTTTGGGCTTGCTACATGCCGAAAATCGAATGGCGTGTGCCAGGAAGGTTGGGGATCATCCCAGTATGGTCCATTTAATTTTTTATGGCCATTTAGGCGAACAACGGGCAAAATGGCGCAAACTGGGCATTTTTTGGCCAAATCGGAGTGCTATAGCCCACTGTTTTGGGGGTTGGCCTGGGTTCCAGGCGTGCTGCGGGCCAAAAATTGACCGAGGCTTGGCAAGGAGGTTGGTATCATCCCAGTATGGTCCGTTTAATTTTTTGTGGCCATTTGGTGGACAAACTGGCAAAACGATGCAAACGTGGAATTTTGGGGCCAAATCGGTGTGCTATAGCGCATGATTTTTAGGGTGGGCCCAGAGTTCGGGCGATTTGTGGGCCAAAAATCGATCGTGGCATGCTTGGGAAGCTGGGTATCGTCCCACCACGGTCCATTTAATTTTTTGTGGCCATTTCGGTGTACAAACGGGCAAAATGGGATAAACAGGGCATTTTTGGGCTAAATCAGTGTGCTAGATCCCACGATTTTAGGGGTGGGCTCGGTGTCAGCGTGCTGTGGGCTAAAAATTAACCCAGGCATGCCAGGGAGGTTGGGGATTATCCCAATGTGGTCCGTTTAGTTTTTTGTGGCTATTTAGGTGGACAAACAGGCAAAACGGGGCGAATGGGGCATTTTCAGGAAAAATCGGTGTGCAATTGCCCATGGTTTCGAGGGTGGGCCCAAGGTTCGGACGCGCTGTGGGCCGAAAATTGACCGAGACATGTCGGGGAGGTTGGGGATCATCCCAGTGTGGTCCGATTAATTTTTTATGGCCATTTGGGTGGACAAATGGTCAAAACGGCATGAACTGGCAATTTTCGAGCTAAATCGGTGTTCTATAGCCCACGTTTTCAGGGGTGGGCCCGGGGTTCGGGTGTGCTATGGGCCAAAAATTTACCGAGGTGTGCCAAGGAGGTTGAGGATCGTCCCAAAGTGGTCCATTTAATTTTTCGTAGCCATTTGGGTGGACAAATGGGCTACTCGACACGAACGGGGTATTTTCGAGCACAATTGATGTGCTATAGCCCACGGTTTCAGGGGTGGGCCAGAGGTCCGGGCATGCTGTGGGTAGAAAATCGATCGGGGCATGCCAAGGAGGTTGGGGATCATTCTAGTATGGTCCGTTTAATTTTGTATGGGTATTTGGGGGGACAAACGGGTGAAACGATGCGAATGGGGCATTTTTGGGTCAAATCGGTGTGTTATAGCCTACGATTTAAGGGGTGGGCTGGGATTTGGGTGTGCTGTGGGACAAAAATCGACCAAGGCGTACCAGGGAGGTTGGGTATCATCCCAGCATGGTCCGTTTAATTTTTCGTGGCCATTTGGGTGGACAAACGTGCGAAATATGGTGAATGGGGCATTTTTAGAAAAAATCGGTGTGCAAGAGCCTACGATGTTTGGGGTGAGCCCGAGGTTCAGGGCGTAGTAGGGGCCAAAAATTGATCGGGGTGTGCCAGGGAGTTAGGGATCATCCCAGTGTCGATCGTTTAATTTTTGGTGGCCATTTGGGCGGACAAATGGGTAAAACAGCGTGAACGAAACATTTTTGGGCCAAATAGGTGTGATATAGACCAAGGTATCGAGGGTGGGCCCGGGGTCCGGGCATGCTATCAGATAAAAATCGATTGAGGCATGCCAGGAAGGTTGGGGATCGTCCCACTAGGGTCCGCTTAATTTTTTGTGGCCATTTGGGTGGACAAACGGTCAAAATGATGCGAACAGGGCATTTTCTGGCAAAATCAATTTACTATAGCCCACGGTTTTGTGGGTGGGCATAAGGTCCAGGCATGCTGTTCGACGAAAATTGACCAGGGGTGTGCCAGGGAGGTTGGGAATCATCCCAGTATTGTCCATTTAATTTTTTGTGCCTATTTGGGTGGACGAACGGGAAAAAGGTTGTGAACGGGATGTTTTTGAGAAAAATCGGTGTTCTATATCCCACGATTTTGGGGGTAGGCTCAGGGACCGGGCATCCAGTGGGCTAAAAATCGATCGGGGCATGCCAGGGAGGTTAAGTATCGTCCCAGTATGGCCCATTTAATTTTTTTCATTGTTAGTTGGGTGGACAAATGGGCAAAACAGCGCAATGGGGTATTTTCGGGCGAAATTGGTGTGTTATAGCGTACGGTTTCGGGGGGTGATCCCGGCACCAGGGCGTGCTGTGGGCCAAAAATCTACCAAGGCGTGCTGAGGAGGTTGGGGATCAACCCAGTGTGGTCTGTTTAATTTTCCGTAGCAATTTAGGTGGACAAACAAGCAAAACAGCACGAACGAGGTTTTTTGGGTCAAATCGGTGTGCTATAGCCCACGCTTTTGGGGGTGGGCCTCGGGTCCAAGCGTTCTGTAGGCCGAAAATCAGCCGGGGACTTTCTAGGAAGTTGGGGATCATCTCAGTGTTGTCTTTTTAGGTGGCCATTTAGGTGGACAAACGGGCGAAACGCCGCGAACGGGGTGTTTTCGAGCCAAATCGGTGAGCTATAGCCCACGATTTTAGGGGTGGGCTAAGGGTTCGGGTGTGCAGTGGGATGAAAATTGATCGGGGCATGCCAGGGAGGTTAGGGATCATCCCATTGTGGCCCATTTAAGTTTTTGTGGCTATTTGGGTGGACAAACGGGCAAAACGTTCGAACAGGTTATTTTTGGGCTAAATCGATGATCTATAGCCTAGGGTTTTGGGGGTGGGCCTGGCGTCAGGGCGTGCTGTAGGCCAAAAATCTATCGAGGCATGCCAGGGAGATTGGGGATTATCCCAGTGTAGTTCGTTTAATTTTTCATGGCCATTTGGGTGGATAATTGGGTGAAACAGCACGAACGAGGCTTTTTTGGGCCAAATCGAGGTGCCACAGACCACGGTTTCGGGGGTGGCCCCGGGGTCTGGGCATGCTGTGGGCAAAAAATTGAATGGGGCATGCCAGGGAGGGGGGTATTCATCCCAGTATGGTCCGTTTAATTTTTTGTGGCTTTTTGGGTGGACATACGGGCGGAACGGGGCGAACGGGGCATTTACGGGCCAAATTTGTGTTATGTTGCCCACAGTTTTTGGGGTGGTTGGTCCGGGAGTGCTGTGGACCAAAAATTGACCGGGGCATGCCAGTTAGGTTGGGGATCATTTCATTATGGTCCGTTTAATTTTTTGTGGCTATTTGGGCGGACAAACGGGCGAAACATAGCGAACAAGGCATTTTCGGGCCGAATTGGTGTGCTATGACCCAGGGTATCTAGGGTGGGCCTGTTGTCCGAGCGTGCTGCAATCCAAAAATTGACTGGGGCATGCCAGGGAGGTTGGGGATCATTCCAATGCAGTTCGTTTAATTTTTATGGCCATTTGGGTGGCATTTTTGGGCTAAATCGGTGTGCAATAGCCACGGTTTTGGGGGTAGGCTGGGGTTCGGGTGTATTGTACATCAAAAATCGATCGGGGCATGCCAGGGATGTTGGGTATCATCCCATAATGATCTATTTAATTTTTCATGGCCATTTGGGTAGACAAAAAGGCTAAACGGCGCGAACGGGGCATTTTAGAGGCAAATAAGTGTGCTATAGCCTACGGTTTTGGGGGTGGCACGGGGTTCGGGCATGCTGTGGGTGAAAAATCAACTGGGGCGTGCCAGGGAGTTTGTGTATCATCCCAGCATGGTCCGTTTAATTTTTCATGGCCATTTGGGTGGACAAACAGGCGTAACAGCATGAACGGAGCAATTTCGGGCCAAATCAGTGTGCTATTGCACATGGATTTTTGGGTGGGCCTGGTGTCCGAGCGTGCTGTGGGCTGAAAATTGACTGGGGCTTGCTAGGGAGGTTGAGGATCATCCCAATATTGTCTGTTTAATTTTTTGTGGCCATTTGGGTGGACAAACGGGCAAAACGGCATGAATAGGGCATTTTTGGGCCAAATCGGTGTGCTATAGCCCATGGTTTTGGGTGTTGGCCAAGGGTTCGGGCGTGCTGTGAGTCAAAAATCAATCGGGGTATGCAGGGTGGTTGTGTGAAATCCAGTATGGTCCGTTTAATTATTCGTAGCCATTTGGGTGGACAAACAGCCAAAACAGCACGAACGGGGCATTTTTTGGTCAAATCTATGTGCTATAGCCCACGGTTCGTGGGAGGGCCTGAGGTCTGAGCGTGCTGTGGGCTGAAAATCGACTGGGGCATGCCAGGGAGGTTGGGGATCATCCCAGTGTGGTCCGTTTAAATATTCGTGGCCATTTGAGTGGACGAACGGGTGAAAAAATATGAACGAAGCATTTTTGGGCAAAATCGATGTGCCATGGCCCAAGTTATCGAGGGTGGGCTAGGGTTTCGGGCATGTTGTGGGACAAAAATTGACTGAGACGTGTCAGGGAAGTTGGGGATCATCCCACTGTAATTCGATTAATTTTTTGTGGCCATTTGGGTGGACAAATGGGCGAAACGGCGCTAACAGGGCATTTTAGGGCAAAATCGGTTTGCTATAGCCCACGATTTTAGCGGTAGGCCCGAGTTTTGGGCGTGCTGTGTGCCGAAAATCGACCAGGGTGCGCCATTGAGGTTGGGGATAGTCCTCGTATTGTTTTTTTAATTTGTCGTGGTCATTCGGGTGGACAAATGGGGCATTTTCGGGGCAAATCAGAGTGTTATAGCTCATGCTTTCGGGGGTGGGCCCGGGGTCCGTGTGTGTCGTAGGCCAAAAATCAATTGGGGTCTTCCAGGGAGGTTGGGAATCATCCCATTGTAGTCCATTTAATTTTTTGTGGCCATTTAGGAGGACAAACGGGCGAAACGACGCGAATAGGGAGTTTTCAGGCCAAATTGGGATGTTAAAGCCCACGATTTTGGGGGTGAGCTCAGGGTTTGATACGGAAAACAAAGCTAGAAACTGAAATTATAACTAAAGAGAGGAGATGAAGATGATAACAATGACACAAGATGAAATAAGATACGGATCAAACACAAACACAACGGAAATTGCATAGAAAATAAAGATAAATAGTGAGACCAAGATTATTACAAGATTAAGAACTAAGTGTATTTTAACACTAACCTCTAATGAATGTAACAATCAAAACCACACTCTTACGGTGACCACCAAGGTAATTGACTCACCTCAAGATCTACCATTTTCAAGCAACGTACAATATCGGTTTTTCCAAGCCCTACACTGAAGATGGCTTTTCCAAGCCCTACAACTAAGGGTGTTACACTCTCAGAAGAGAGAAAATATGTCTTTCAATTTTTCATCATTCATAAACACCCTAGCAAATGAACTAATAGAAACTATTTATAGTCTAACTTATTACATAACAAAATGACCATAATACCCTTAATGAAAATGGGTGGTCATGGAGTGTTAGTTGGACAAGGCTAAGTGACCAAAATGCCCATAATAAAGGCCCAAAACCGTGGTCCTAAATTTTTAATGCTCCAAGCAATATTCCACACATGGAATTGCTCTTTGGTGTACTCAAATCGGCCCATCCATGTAGGATCTCGTGTCCTATATGTGACCAAAGCTTGTTGCCCCACGTACTAACTTTGAATGATGTCATCAAAAGCTAAGGTGGCCATTTGACTCGTATCAGGGTCTGGGCGTGCATTAGATTAAAAATCGATCGGGGCATGCCAGGGAGGTTGGGGATCGTCCCAGTATGGCCTGTTTAATTTTTTGTGGCCTTTTGGAAGGACAAACGAGCAAAACAGCGTGAATGTGGCATTTTCGGGCCAAATCAGTGTACTATAGCCTACGATTTTAGGGGTGGGCCCAAGTTCCGGGCGTGCTGTGGTCCAAAAATTTATCGGGGCATGCCGGGGAGGTTTGGGATCATCCCAACTTTGTCCATTTAATTTTTTGTGGCCATTTGGGTGGACTAATGGGAGAAACGGCCCAAACGCGGCATTTTTAGGCCAAAACGGTGTGCTATAGCTCTCGGTTTTAGGGGTGGGCCCAAGGTCCGGGAGTGTTGTGGACCAAAAATTGACAGAGGCGTGCCAAGGAGGTTGTGGATCATCCCAGTGTGGTTCGTTTAATTTTTTGTGGCTATTTGTGCCGACAAACGGGTGAAACAGCACAAATTGGGCATTTTCGAACTAAATTGGTGTGCTACAGCCTACAATTATGGAGGTGGGCCTAGGGTGCGAGCGTGCTGTGGGCCAAAAATCGATCGGGGCAAGCCAAAGAGGTTAGGAATTATCACAATATGGTCCGTTTAATTTTTTGTGGCTATTTGGAGGGACAAACAGGCAAAACGGCATAACTAGGGCATTTTCAGGCCAAATCGGTGTGCTATAGCCCATGATTTTAGGGGTAGGCCTGGGTTCCAAGCGTGTTGTGGGCCTAAATTCGATCACGACTTGCCAGGGAGGTTGGGGATCATTCTTATTTGATTCTTTTAATTTTTTGCGGCTATTTGGGTGGATAAACGGGCAAAACGGTTTGAACGGGGCATTTTTGGGCACAATCGATGTGCTATAGCCCATGATTTTAGGGGTAGGCCCAGGGTCCGGGCGTGCTGTGGGCCAAAAATTGACCGAGGAGTTTCAAAGAGGTTGGGGATAGTCCCAATATGGCCCTTTGAATTTTTAGTGGCCATTTGGATTGACAAACGGGCGAAACGACGCGAATGGGGTATTTTCGGGCAAAATCGGTGTGCTATAGCCCACAGTTTTGGGGATGGGCCTAGGTTTCGGGCATGTTGTGGGCCAAAAATCGATCGGGGCATGCCAGGGGGTGAGGATCATCCTAATATGGTCCATTTAATTTTTCGTGGCTATTTGGGTGGACAAACAAGGAAAAAGGCACAAACAGGATATTTTTAGGCCAAATCGGTGTGCCATTCCCCATAGTTTCAGGGGTAGGCCCGGGGTTCGAGCGTGTTGTGAGAGAAACATCGATTGGGGCATGCCAGGGAGGTTGTGGATCGTCCCAGTGTTGTTTGTTTAATTTTTTGTGGCTATTTGAGAGCATAAACGGGAGACACGGTGCGAATGGGGCATTTTAAGTCCAAATCGATGTGCTATAGACGACTGTTTTAGGGGTGGGACCGAGGTGTGGGTTTGTTGTGTGTAAATATTGATCGAGGCATATTGGGGAGGTTGGGATCATCCCAGTGTGGTTCGTTTAATTTTTCGTGGCCATTTGGGTGGATAAACGGGTGAAACGGCGTGGACGGGATATTTTCGGCCCAAATTGGTGTGCTATAGCCCACGATTTCATGGGTGGACATGGGGCCGGTCGTGCTGTGAGCCAAAAATAAACTGAGGCATGCCAGGGAGGTTGGGGATCATCCTAGTATGGTCCGTCTATTTTTTTTGTGGCTATTTGGGTGGAGAAACAGGTGAAATGGAATGAACGGGGCATTTTCAGGTCAAATCGGTGTGCTATAGCCCACGAATTTAGAGTTGAGGTCGGGGCCCATGCTTGCTGTGGGCCTAAAATCTATCGAGGCATGACAGGGAAGTTTGGGATCATCCCACTATAGTTCGATTAACTTTTTATGGCTATTTGGGTGTACAAACAGTTGAAACGGCACGAATAGGGCATTTTTAGAAAATATCAATTTGCTATAGCCTACGGTTTTGGGGGTGGGCCCGGTGTTCGATCGTATTATGGGTTAAAAATCGATCGAGGTGTGATAGGGAGGGTGGGGATCATCATCGTATGGTCTATTTAATTTTTTGTTCCCATTTAGGTGGACAAATGGGGCAAACGATGCATTTTCAGGCTAAATCGGAGTGCTATAGCACACACTTTTGGGGGTGAGCTCGGGGTCGAGCGTATTGTAGGCTAAAAATCAACTGGGGCCTTCCAGGGAGGTGGGGAATCATCCCAGTGTGATCCGTCTAAATATTCATGGCCATTTAGGTGGACAAACGAGTGAAACAATGCAAATGGAGGGTTTTCAGGCCAAATCGGTGTGTTATAGCCCACGATTTCGGGGGTGGGCTCAAGGTCTGGGTGTGCAGTGGGCTGAAAATTGATCGAGGCATGCCAAAAAGGTTGGGATCATCCCAGTGTGGCCAGTATCATTTTTTGTGGCCATTTGAATGGACAAACGGGCAAAATGGCTTAAACGGGACATTTTTTAACAAAATCTCTGTGCTATAGCACACAATTTTGGGGTTGGCCCATGGTCCGGGTGTGTTGTGGGCCAAAAATCGATCGAGGTATGCTAGGGAGGTTGGGGATCATCCCAACACAGTCCATTTAATTTTTCGAGGCTATTTGGGTGGACTAACGGGCAAAACAACATGAATAAGGCATTTTGAAGCCAAATTGATGTGCTATAGCCCACGGTTTAGGGGTGGGCCTGGGGTCCAGGAGTGTAGTAGGCTAAAAATTAACCAGGACATGCCAGGGAGGCTGTGGATCATTACAGTGTGGTCCATTTAATTTTTTGTAGCCATTTGTGTGGACAAACGGGCGAAACGGCGCGAACGGGATATTTTCTGGCTAAATCGGTGTGCTATGGCCTATGATTTTGGAGGTCGGCCCGAGGTCCGACGTGTTGTGGCCCAAAAATTGATCGGGGTGTGCCAGGAAGGTTAGGGATCATCCCAGTGTGCTTTGTTTAATTTTTCGTGTCTATTTGAGAGGACAGACGTGCAAAACGGCGTGAACGAGGCATTTTCAGGCCAAATCGGTGTTTTATAGCCCACGATTTTAGGGGTGGGCCTGGGTTTCAGGCGTGCTGTGGTCTAAAAATTGATCGAGTTATGCTAGAGAGGATGGTGATCATCCCAGTATGATTCGTTCAATTTTTTGTGGCCATTTGGGTGTACAAATGGGCAAAACGGCGTGAAAGGGGAATTTTTGGGCCAAGTCAGTGTGCTACAGCCCACGATTTTAGGGGTGGGCCTGGGGTCCGGGCGTGTTGTGGATCGAAAATCAACCGGGGAGTGTCAAGGAGGTTGGTGATCATCCCAATGTGGTCCTTTTAATTTTTCGTGAACATTTGGATAGATTAAAAGGTGAAACGGCACGAATGGCGCATTTTTGGGCCAAATCGATGTGTTATTGCCCACGGTTTCGGGGGTGGGCCTAGGTTTTGGGCGTGTTGTGGGCTTAAAATCGATCGACGCATGTTAGGGAGGTTGAGGATCATCCCAATGTAGTTCGTTTAATTTTTTGTGGCTATTTGAGTGGATAAATGGGAGAAACGATGCAAATGGGGCATTTTCAGGCCAAATCAGTATGCAATAGCCTATGGTTTCGGGGGTGGGCCTGGATTTCGAGCATGCTGTATGCCAAATATCGATAGAGGTATGCCAGGAAGGTAGTGGATTATCCCAGTTTAGTTCGTTTAATTTTTTGTGGCCATTTGAGTGGACAAACAAGCAAAACAGCGCGAACAGGGCATTTTTGGGCCAAATCGGTGTGCTATAGCCCATGGTTTCAAGGGTGCGCCAGGGGTCCGGGCATACTGTAGGTCAAAAGTTGATTGAGGCATGCCAGGGAGGTTGGGGATTATCCCAGTATGGTCTGTTTAATTTTTTTTGGCCATTTGGGTGGAAAAACTGGTGAAACAGCATGAACGGGGCATTTTCGAGCCAAATCGATGTGCTATAGGCCACGGTTTCAGGAGTGGGCCTGGGTTCAATCATGCTGTGGGTCAAAAATCGACCGAGGCATGTCAAGGAGATTGGGGATCATCCCAGTGTGGTCTATTTAATTTTTCGTGGCCATTTCTGAAGAAAAACAGGCAAAACAATGCGAACATAGCATTTTCAAGCCAAATCGGTGTGCTATATACCATGATTTTAGGGGTGGTCCCAGGGTTCGGGCATGTTGTGGGCTAAAAATCAACCGTGGCATGCCAGGGAGGTTAGGGATCATCCCAGTGTGGCCCGTTTAGTGTTTTTGTGGCCATTTGGATGGACAAACGGGTGAAATGGCACGAATGAGGCATTTTTGAGCCAAATCAGTATGCTATAGCCCACGGTTTTTGGAGTGGCCCGAGGTCCGAGCATGCAGTAGACTGAAAATAGTTTGAGGCATGCCAGGGACGTTGGGGATCATCCCAGCGTGGTCCATTTAATTTTTTATGGCTATTTGGGTGATCTAATGGGCAAAACAGTGCGAATGGGGCATTTTCGAGCCAAATCGATATGCTATAGCCTATGGATTTGGGGGTGGGCCCAAGGTCCGAGAGTACTGTAGGCCAAAAATTGACCGGGGCATGCTAGGGAGGTTAGGGATCATCTTAGTATGGTCTGTTTAATTTTTTGTGACCATTTGTGAGGACAAACAGGCAAAACAATGCGAACATGATATTTTCAAACTAAATCGATGTGCTATAACCCATGATTTTAGGGGTGGGCCCAGGGTTTGGGCATGTTGTGGGCTAAAAATCAACTGTGGCATGCCAAGGCGGTTGGGGATCATCCCAGTATGGCCTTTTTAGTTTTTTGTGGCCATTTGGGTGGACAAACGGGCAAAATGGCGCGAATG